>NC_082685.1:96319451-96654560 GCF_949987515.2 Delphinus delphis | reverse complement strand
TCTCTGGGACCCACCCCCACCTGAGTCCTTAAGGCCTTCATCCATCAATTAACCCCCGTTCTCCTTTAACTTCAATTTCTCCCCCTCCACAAGCGCTGACTCATCAACCCACTCAGGTGATATCCATTAAAAAAAAACCAAATTCCATACATGTGTGTCAGCATACCGTATGATACAGCAGAAACTAACACACCATTGTAAAGCAATTATACTCCAGTAAAAATGTTAACAAAAAACAAAAACCTGCCCATGATCCCATCCCAGCATGGTTCTCGTGTTCTCATCACCACTTTCTTTGATCCCTTGTGGAGAGCCAAACTGCTTGGCCACTCTCTCTGTCCCCACCTCATCTTTCCACGCACCCTCGAACCCGCCGCATTCCGTCTTCCATCCCACCACTCCTGATGCTGTTATTCTGTGAAATGTACTGACACCTACTACATCCAGATAACATTCATCTAGCACTGGGAGGGGAGAGGAGAAATCAAACATGAGCTTTCTGAGTCAGAAGTTCAAGCTGATAGCTAAAGTCAGCCCAGAGATATATTTTATTTGGTCTGTGTTGCGTTTTTCTAAAAATCAATTCTTTGTCAAAAATTCAAGATTCTGGAGACTTCACGCAAAAATCTGGATTTTTTTGGCTTCTGTTAAAGAATCTAGAAACCCTGGCAGCACTGCTTTCACTGCATGATAATAATCAGCTGGAGTTGAGAAGCAGCTGCCCCTCGAATGAGGCACCGGCTTCCTCGCTCACCACGGGCCCCATCAAACCTTTGCTCATTTTCTTTATTTTGATGGCCCCTGTGGGTAATGGAGTTTGAACACCTGCTCTAGATCAGTGCTGGCCAACAGAAATAAAAATGTGGCACATATATAATTTAAAATTTTCTAGCAGCCACCTTTTTAAATGAAAAGGAGTGGGTGAAATTAACTTTAATAATATATTTTACTTAATCCAATATACCCACAATACTATTTCAACACACAAGCAACATAAAAAATTAGTAATAAGATATTTTACTTCCTCTTCTTTGAGCTAAGGCTTCAAAATGTGGTGTGCGCTTTATGCTTTCCACCCGTCTCAACGTGAACTAGCCACTTTTCCAGTGCTCGGTAGCCAGTGGCCATATGGGACACTGCCATACGGGACAGCACAGCTCCAGATGCTTAATGGTCAGTTACAAAACTCGTCTTGCAATCAGAAAGAGAGACGATATTAAGGAGGAAGAGAAAGCAAGCAGGACGAAGGAAAAGGGTGATGATGTCCAAGAGCAGACATGCTGAGAGTTTGAAAATAGGAGAAGAGGAAGTACGGACACAGAGGCAACGACCAGCTCTGGGCCAGTCCTCCAAGGGAAGAAACGCCCTGTATAGGCAAATGCAGTCGACAGGCAATGCAGATTTTCTGGAGGAGTCTTTGGTGTTCTAAAAATAGGCTCAGCATTAGACAGGTAGTCGCTATGAAAAGCAACTGACCAACCGTCTGAACCCCAGTTCACACACTTGGCAACAGAATGAGTCAGGCTAGTAAGGGCAGGATTCTTGATCAAGATTGGGGTTTTAATCTAGTTAAAGTAAATGGGTTTGAGGAGAAGTGCAAGGAAGCAGGCAGGAAAGTATCTTGAGCTTAGATCCAAGGAGAGTTCAAGGCTCAGAGATCATGAGTGAGGACATGTCAACAGGTGTTGGTGATCCAGGTGTCGGGGTACGATCTCATAGGCCAGACAAGGAAACGTGGGTGCAAAACAGATACCTGGAATCGGAGACCAGTAACAAGAAATGCATCCTTGAGCCAGAGACCTCGGAAGCAGAAATCACTCTTCCATCCCCCACGTGAGCACAATATGGTGGTCAAATCCTCCCTTTATGCCCTCAGACATGAACCAGAATTAAAGGAAAGCCATGCCAGCAACTGGGAGAAGAGGGGAATGTCAACTACATTTGCCAGGCATAAAAGGACTTGGAAACAAGAAGGCAAGAACATCATTACATGACCATAAAGTGATTTTGAAACTTTTCCAAGAGAACTTATCTCTGAACAGCTCCAGCCCATCCATTCATCCGTTCGTTCATTCAGCAACCATTTATTGAGTAGTCTTCCCCGATCCAGTTTACAATGCTGATTAAATAGGTCCACTGTACGTACTAAGGCTTGCCGAATTCTACTCTAGCAGTGCAAAATACAGTGAGATTGCTAATACTGAAGGAGCCTCTCTAAATAAAACCCATGTGATTAAGAGGATGCATTGATCCTAAAATGTCCAGAGTCCCATTTGCCTATCATGTGTCATAATTTTCCAGATTGGCTAGGGCCCAAGAGAATGGGAAATAAGGCTGACATAAAATATCTCAAACAGATTTCATAGGAAAATTGTTCTCTCAAGAAGGTAGTATGCAGGACTTTAAAATCTCATTATATTGAAAATGCAGTTTTCATGTTGCTTGCACTCAGACTAATATTAAATAGGAGTACTTGGGACACTGGGGAAATTGTGGCCTGCTATTCTGCTGAAAAAACCTTTCTAATGATAAGAAACTGGTATACATTGGAGGGGGAAACATATTTGCGTACAATCCTGAATTGTTGAGGTACAGTAATCACTTTCCACACGTGATTTATAAAAAGCAATGTAAATTAGAAGAAAAGGTTGACAATGACAAAGAAATCAAGATAGCACATAAAGTTCACCATGCAGGGAAAAAAAATGATATTTTCAATGGTAGTTGACAAATCAAAATTCACAAATAAAGACAGTAAAGATTATTTGGCAAGTGAAAAAAAGGACTTGAGGAAGAGTGCCTCACACCTTTGAATAATTAACATTATAGGAAGATAAGCTTATCATAAATAGGTATGCGTTATACTGTAATTTTATGAAAACAAGCGAGCTTACCTAAAGAAAGTTAAGACAATATCTGTTTCATTCACATAAAACAACCCCCCGCCCCAAAAGCCAGTATTCACAAAAATGGCTCTCAGATATCAAGACATAAGTTCAGAGATAAGTTCTCTTGGAAAAGTTTCAAAATCACTTTATGGTCATGTAATGATGTTCTTGCCTTCTTGTTTCCAAGTCCTTTTATTTAGGATGCTTGGTTTGTTGAGGCAGGGAAATATATAGTTTTTAGTAAGTTTTCCAGCAAAATAAAAAATTCAAAGCAAAAAAGTTTCAGATTTCAAAAACTTAATTTCTGCTTATCTAAAATAGATGTCTGCTACGATACTGTAAGTAACGATGATTTAACTAAAAAATGCATTACCCTAACTTGTGAATCTGCAGATTTTCTCAATGCTTATAATGTTATCTACACATACTTTTTTACTCTTCATCAGTCTAGAGTTGGCAAACGTTCTGATAATCCTTATGAGCAAAGAAATCATACTACATGTTTCCTTGTGGTGCCAAAGACATATTATTAACCTTTAATCTTGTGAAATCATCCCATATTTCCGAACAATGGGGCAACAGAAAAAAAGGGGGAATATTTGTCCTACTTTCTTTATGAATCTGTTAAATTTATTTTATTCCTCCAAGTATGTATTCTCATTTTTATGATAATGTGCACATATTTTCCAAAAGTTATATAAGATCTTTTCATTACTGTGTGAAGCTGTGATGTCACCAGTACTGCCTGGGTTAATTTTAGGCTACTTTTGCCACCACTGCAAGGAAAATAATTTACATCCTCAATGAAAAGGACCATCAAAGCCCCTGTTAATTGTTTTCAACACCCACCTACTTGTAACAGTGGCAGTGGCAAAAGTTTAATATACCTTTCAAAAATAATAACAGCACACAATTGCTAGTGCCTACTGAGACAGGTTTCAAGCCAATTTCAAACATCTACCTCATAACAGTTGCATTTATACGGTATCCACAGCTCTACTCAGATCCACCAGATACACCTGATAGTAATTAAAAGTTACTGGAAACAATTCCACTCCAAAGTAAACCTATCACTCTGTTTATGCCCTTTCTCTGGAACAACCTGATGTCCCAATATTTCTCAAGAATGCAATCACACATCAAACTTTACACGCTGCTCCAAAATGTTCTAAGATCTCACCCTCACTCTCTCACTTGCAAAAGCTTTGAAAAAGCTACTAACACTCCTTTTAGGAGCTTATTTTTTAGATTACTGGGGGATTTTTAGTGGTTTTAATGATTTACATTAGGAATATTTTTAAAACTTGTGCCTTCCCCAAGACTAAGTTAGGTTCTTTGAAGTAAGATTAAAGACACCTGAAAAATAAATAGCAAAAATTACCCAAATCACATTTTTAATAGTTTTTGAAAATACAGGCTTTCTTTAAAAGATCAGATAATTAATAAAGCAATATTTACTTCATGTCTAGACTTAATCTTAGAAAATATCTTCCACTTCTTTGGGGGGCTTTCATATGTGTTTTAGGAATTTTATCCCAATGAATGGATATTCCTATCATACCCTGAATATTTTATCCACTTTTTTTCAAAATCATTTTTGCTCCTCGATGACAGCAATTTTAACAAAATGAATTTGAAATAAAACAACAAAGGTTTAACATTCATAAACACTACACACTTTTGTTAAAACACTTTAAAAAATGCAACATATTCATTCCTAACTCTTTATCTTAACGGAATTTCTGATTCTAGCAAAGTATAATTTTAGTAACTCATCAAGATAGAATACATAAAATTGGCACATTTTTGATATGCACACAAATTGAGAATGCATCTTTCCCAACTGCATTGCAGAAAATGAAATGCATCTGGTATGACAATATGGCCCAGCACGTGAACTAGAATCAGTGGGAAGAACGGGGTTTCTTTTTTTTTTCAAAGCAGAACATTTTAAATAATGCACATGGCCCAACAGCAAGGCATTATTAAGTCTATTAAACTGTCATTCAAAGGTATATTTGGCTAAAGAAAACATAATAGCAAGAGGGCTGACAGGGGCATAGGAGGTAGAATGGTTTGTTTAGTTGTAATTATTATACATCAGTGACTTCCAAATCTCTTTCCCTAGCAGTCCAAAATGATTTTTTTGGTTTTGCTTAATATCTCCACTCAGTGTCAGTGTATGTGCCCATATGTTGTTGTGTCCTCGTGCTCGGCTGGGCAGTGGAGAGGTGGGGAGTGTGTTGGAGAACATGGCTGATGCCAGGATCAAGCAGAGAACAAGAGAAAATGTGAGCAATTTGCCTCATTTTGCAACGAATTTTCTTTCTTCCTTGAGAGAAAGTGCTTTCTATCTAGGCAATCTGAAGATGGATTTAATGTTTTTAGCATCTTTTCTTTTTATGTGTTCCCATCTGTGCTTATGAACTGTGAATAAAACTGAAATCTGCATGTGCTACGAGCTTCCTCCCCATGCCCAAGTATCTTCAGCAATGAGGTGTTAGGAGAGCAAGGAAAGATCTCTGAGACATGCAGGAAGCTCGGAAGTGTGCTGCCGAGTTACACCTACTCCTGGACACCTTAGAGAGTCCTCTTCCAGTTCCAGATTCCAACTCCATTTCTTTCTTCTCTCCATTCAGAGAGGTGAGCCAGACTCCTTGAGTTGGGCAAAGAGGCATTTAGAGGACTGAGGAATCCTCTGTTGTGCATTAGTGACAGAGAGCTGCTGAAAACTGGATTTGTGACTCGTAACGGAGAAAACTGTCCACTTCTCAGGGCACAAGGCTTCCTGAGCAGCAGATGCAGGGAATCAACAATAAAGCATCAGGGCTTATTTTCCTGCCTACACTCCACTTTTCACCTACTCTTGGAAAGATATTTTAGCTTTTGTATTCCTCCTATGACTTCATTGAAATGCTGGTTCTTTATAATGAGAAGCTTCTTTAGAACTACAGACAGTATGATCAATAATGTCATTTGTAAATGTGATATAAAAGATATGCAACAATGCATTACAGAGAACAAAGAACAAATTAATTCACCTAATCCATCACAGAACGGATTCTAGGAATCCAGAATGTATGTAAACTTGCAAGTATTAATCAATAGGACTGAAGTTATCTCAGAGACATAGAAAGTTCTAAAAGTTGTCAAACGTAGCTGTAGCGATGGAAAAACATTGTGGAGAATGACAAAAACTCTCTCTGTCATATATTAATCATGTGACCTTGGAAAGATTATTTAATTTCTCTGAGCATTGATTTCCTAATGCATAAAATAGCAACAAGAACTTCTATCATGTAGGGCAGCTATGAGGATTAAATCATGGAAGTGCCCAACATATAGTGAAAGCACACACAATAATGTTTGTTTAGTATCCTCTCAAAAAAGGTTTTTTGGTCTTTTGTATACAAAATTTATATTTACATAGCAGTTTTTCAAATAAAGATTGATAGTGTCTGAAAACGTTTGGGTAAAAATGAATATAAAGATTAATTCTGAATTCTCTGCTTTCACTGTGAAAATATCTTGGTTCAGTGAACTGCAAAGTTATTTAGTAAGTTAACATTTGCAGCAATATGATCTCTGCCTTCCAAACTAATTCAATTCTTATTTTTTATCATTCTTGATCATAAAAGTTAATAAAAACAAATGTAAGCAAGTACCCCAGCTCTAAAATTCTTATACATTAGGATTAGGTACACACTCAAATACAAATATTTTTTAAATATATAGTATTCATCTACACTGAATTTAAACAATCTTTTTAAAACCACTTTTTACCTCATTTTGGAACCAGAAACAGGAGGTCTAGTCAATTCTCTTTCAAGATAAAAGGAAAGATAGGTTTATTTAGGCTTTTTGTCAGTATTATTTCTGCCTACGCTTCTGAGAATAACTGTAACCTTTTACTAAACCATCAGGTGTTTTCTAGAGCATTAGTAACATCAGGTTACTGCAAGCAATTTTGTTTATTAAACAACAAAACATACTGGTATTCTGGTTTACTTTCTGAAATTACCCTAATAAATTAGCCAATAAACTATAAACATTTTCAAGTGAAATCCCATCTATTCCCATATCTTACCCTTCAACGCATGGCCTCATGGTTTTTGTGACCCAACTTTTAATCTAATTAAAGTTTTAATGTATATGTCATTAACCTAACAATTAATCAGAGTCAAAATAATTAGAATTTAAATAAAATAAGATGTATTGGCAGAAAAGAGTTCTTTAGGTCTCTGGCAGAATGGCACTTTCAAAATATTTGCTAGCATTAACACGATTTGATAAAAATTTACAAAAGGAGAACATTGCCTCCACAAAACCGAGGGAGTAAAAGCTGCCGCTCAGTGGAACGCTTTACAGATCTTACAGGTACATTTTTACTTGACTCTTGCCTGACCAGAGAGTCAACATCACGTCTACAGCAGAATAATCTAAACGCAACTACTTCAGATGACTATCAAAACAAAAAAGGCCATAGGAACATCGGTTTAACTCGGAAGCGACACTCACGCTATTTGTTAAGCAGCGATCCACTCGCAGCAGAAAGTTTTGAGAAGGGAGGGCTGGAAGATGAACAGACTTCTGCCTAAAGGGTTTCCCCAAGACATGACCTCACGTTTGCCATTAATTCACCTCCTCGCATTTCTAATTTTCCCTGCAAGTTGTTGGGTTTGCTTGTTTTTCTTTTGACAAGATGAGACTTAGCTGGACAGTCCTTTTAGGAGATCTCCAAAAAGTACCCATTTTGTGTCTAACTTTATTCCTCTCCTATTTGGCTACAATTAATACTTCCACTTTCATCGGCAACTGGGAAAGCTACTCAAACAGCTTCTAGCAGTAGGTATTATTTCTGTCAAAAGTAAAGTCAGAGCGCAAGTCAGTACTCTACTAAGCAGGAGCGGGACGTTTTCTTTCCACTGCTTGAACTTGGTAGCACCCCTACCCCGCCAGCAACTCCCGGGGTCTCGATCGCCCACAGCTGGAGGCGTGGCCCCGCGCACCTAGGCTCGGGCCGCGCCCACCTGTCACTCACCCGTCTGCTGCCGCGCGCCTCGCCCTTCGTGGTTCGCGGCTCTGCTCGGCTCCGTGCTGGCTCAGCTCGAGGCGGCGGCGGCGGCTCCAGAAGCTGCTCCAAGCAGGCGGTGCCCGGCAGGGAGGAACTCTTCTGATGGCACAAGTGCGCCGCGGTGCCCCGACGCCGTGCACCCTCATCTCGGGCGCGGTCCCCCCTCGGGGGCGGCTGGGGTGAGGAGGACAGGGAGGATGAGGCAGAGGACGAAGAGCAAGCTGAGTCCGGAGAGCGTCCGCCAGGAGGCGTCACTCCGGCTGCTCCGGCGGCTGCCACCGGGGCCCTGCCCGCGGGAAGCAAATGCTCGCGGATCCGGCGGCGCAGCGTGGACCCCTGCTCCGCTCTGCTCGCACCCTCGGGCTCGAGAGGCTCCGGCGAGGAGCAGCACAGGTTGGGCTGGGAGGAGGAAAAGACGCGGTCCAGCACATGCTTCCGTTTCTTGAAGCCGCTCCACCTGCTGCCCGCGCCACCCAAGCCGGCCAGTGCGTCCCGCCTACCCCCCGGGGGTGGCGGGGAGGGCGACGGGGTGTCCGCAGTGCGGCGCTCGGGTACCCCCGCGCGCCCGCCCCAGCCGCCCTTGCTCTTGCCCACCCCTAGCTGCAGGTTCTTCCAGAGCCGGGCCTGGAAGGAAGAGGACGCCGCCGCAGGCTCGGGCGAGCCCGCCGCGGCAGCCGGGGGCTCCATCCTTCACCCCCTGCTCCTCCGCTCCCCTCCTCCTTCTTCTCCGTCCGCTCCGGCTGCGCCTCCTCCCGGAGCCCCGCTGTGGCAGCGACGACGGCGGACGCAGCAGCAGAAGCCGGGAGTGACCGGCGGCTTCAGGCCAGAGCGTGGAAAAGACGCCGCCGCCGCCGAGGCTCTCCGGCCGCGGGACTCCGGCGCTGCCTCTTCCTCCCGCACCCGCGGGGGTGGGCTGGCGCTGTAGCCAAATCTCGGCCGCCGCAAAGTTTCTAGCTCCGCGCTCCGCGGCTCCAGTCCACTGGAGTCCCCCAGGCCGCGCCCTGGCCCCTTCTCCTCTCTGGCTCCGGGCTCGGGACGCTACACGCACCGGGCGTGCGTTTCCAGCTGCGCCTGGGACCGCACCCGACGCCCTCCGGGCAGCACCTGTCAGCAGCGGCGAGGGTGGCTGCCTCCGAACTGGGCGCGCGTGCGACTCACACAACAGGGAGGATCGGGCTGAAGACACTCGGCGCGCCCCGGGACCATCCTCCAGCTCCTGGGTGGGAGGACGCGCTGGCGAGAGCCGGGTGGAGCTGGTTAGGGACCAGAGCCAGGCTGCGCCCCAGGATCCGACCACTGTTACCCACGCAGCTAGCTCCGGGCCGGCCGCTAGACTCGCCCTCCGGCAATCATCCTAGGTCCGACGAAGTGAGCTCGAGTGGAGATTATGCGCCTTCAGTGGGTCCTGCGAAGCGCCCAGTGTCCACACCAAGAGGTGAAGCTGACCGAGTTCTGAGGCTGAACGCCGCTGCCCCCGCCCCGCTGCCCGGCCTGGGCCCAAGACCAGAGTTCGATTTCTTCTGTCTTGACTTCATCCTGATCCGCCCCTCCCCGCTCTTTGCTTGTGCCGTTAGTTTCTCTTGTGATCCGGGTTTAGAGGTTTCCGGAGTCTGACAATAAAGCCAGCCCTCAAGTTGCAGGGAGTTGACCGTGTCCGAAGACATGGAGGATGCGCACTGCTTCTGACCCCGTTCCAAACGCAGAGTACCTTGTTCTTTTCACTCAAGTGCGTTTTCCTTTGGTTACGTGCAAAGCAAATGGGAAAGGCTCATTTAGACTTTGTTTCTCCCGAAATCTACTGCTCCCAGGGTCTTCTGATTCTACTGAGAGCCTCTTGAATGGCAGGTGACACAATGCCCCTTCTCAACTCCACTGCCTTCCACACCCCAAAATGTGGAAAACTCAGAAGAGCTTTGGCACCGTATTGTCTAATTCCAATCTCATCCAGCTGGCAGTATGCCCTGGATATGTTACCAACCTCTTTAAGCTTTTTATTCTTCTATTTTTCCTTTATAACAAATACTTAACAAATATTTATTGAGCACCTACTATGTGTAATCATTTATTTGTGTCGGGCCATATGATAGGCTCTGAGGATGCAGCTGTGAGCAAGGCGGAGAGGGCCCCACCCTCATGGAGCCCATGTTCCAGTGGGAGAATCAAACAGAATTTCTGATGGTGAAATGTCCCACGGAGAAAATAAAACAGGAGATCACACAGAGCGGCTGTGGAGGTGGGGTTGCCAGGTAGATTGCAGGACAGCCAATTAAATTTGAGTTTCAAATAAACAAGGAATGAATAATGTTTGAGTATATGTATGTCCCAAACATTGCACAAGACGTACCAAAATACTCTTTGTTGTTTATCTGAAATTCAGATTTTACTGGGTGTTTTGTATTTTTATTTGCTATATCTGACAACCCCATACAGAAGGTTTTTTGGGTTTTTTTTTTTTTAACATTATGTGTATGGGAGAGTCTCTCTACGAAGCTAAAATTTAAGTTGAGACTTAATGAGGACAAAACAGCCATTGAAGGATCTGATTACAGCATTCCAGGCAGAAGGAACAGCAGGTACAAAGGCCCCAAGGCAGGAAGCAGCTTGGCTGGGCCTGTTCCAGGACAGACGGAACCACTCCAAATAATGTGGAGAAAGGTGGGTAGAGTTGGAAAAAGATGGAAGGGAAGAAGTGAGCAGGGTCCTTGTGGGTTGGCTCCTATAGCCATAGTAAGAGCTTGGGTCTCCTGTAAGTGAAATGGGGAGCCATGTGGAGGGCGTGTTTTTGGGGGTTTTGGGGGGGTTTTTTGGGGTTTTTTTGCAGTATGCGGGCTTCTCACTGTTGTGGCCTCTCCCGTTGCGGAGCACAGGCCCCGGACACGCAGGCTCAGTGGCCATGGCTCACGGGCCCAGCCTCTCTGCGGCATGTGGGATCTTCCCGGACGGGGGCACAAACCCATGTCCCCTGCATCGGCAGGCGGACTCTCAACCACTGCGCCACCAGGGAAGCCCTGGAGGGTTTTTAAGCATGAGGGTGATACGATATGACTCACTAATACCTACCTCACAGGGCTGTTTTAAGGATTAAGTGAAAAACGACTTCACTCAGTGCCCGGGGCTTTTCCACACTAGAGAGTCACACTGAAAATACCACAACCATTAAAAATTACCTCAATATAGAGCTACTCTGATAGCCCGGAAAAGAAAATGTTATATCCAGAAGGCTTCTCTGCAGCATAGGAAAAATATTTTGTTACTAGTTTTTCTAGGATGTCATAAATGGAAGCACAGAGAAGATAAGTAAAGAGATAAATGATTACTATAGCAAATTGAGAAGAAATGATCATTGCTTCTTACCAAAACTCTATAGATATGTCGTTTGTCAGATTTTTTCATAAGGAGCCATGGACCCATGGAGATAACTCTACACAATTCAACCTTATGTTCATATAGTCTTTAATGATACATTTAATGGCCTTTTGTAGCTTTATGTTTTCATTTTTCTCTTCTACCTAATTTTGCCTTGGACATACTAACTCTGAGATTTTGGATTCTGAAATCTACAATCCCAAATAACACTTATCCATCAATGTGAATTCATTTATAGAACTGGTGAGAGCATATGAAACTTTTCCTAAATATCTGAAGTGGATTATAAATTGAGAGGCTGCCCTGCAAATTGTGTATTACATAAAATTGCACTAGATATGGTCCTTGCCATCAAATGTCTTGTTATATTTAAGAAAAGATACTTATAAAAAAACTCTACAACACCAGGGGACAGTGAATGGTACCAAGTGATCACTAAGGGAATACAGAAGAGTCAAGAATCACTTCTGGCTTGACTGATCAAGGCAGATTTGTTGGAGACATCATCTGAGCTAAGATCTCTAACAGGTGACAGAATACACCAAGAAGATAGATTGCCACCTGCAAAGGAAAGCAAAATTCAGGGCACATAGCAAGACTTCAGTAAAGGTTAGCTATTCCTTCATGACAATTTACTAAGCATCTTAAATATTTATAGAGCATCTATTGCTTGAATGAATATGAAATTAATATATGCATCACACATTGATATACAAGAGGCTAGGAAGGTGACAGATAAGGTCATATTTGAGTAGGAACTCAAGGAAGTGAGGGAGGGTACCAAGTAGTGAATCTAAGGGCAAATTTTTCCAGGAAAAGGGAGCGTTAAGTGCAAAGAGGCTGAAACAGGGACATGCTCAGCTTGAGGAAGAGCAAGAAAGACAAAATAGTTGGAACAGAGAGCAAGAGGGGATGGGAGGAGAAGGTGTTGAGAGACGCTAAGGGCCAGATCACGGAGGACTCTGGTCAACAGTGAGGACTTTGGGCTTGGTTGGGATGGGAAGTCACTGGGGAGCTTGAGTAGAGTTTCTCTGTGATCCAACTTTCATTTTAAAAGACTCACTCTGGGGGCTACTCTGGGGGCTTCCCTGGTGGCACAGTGGTTGAGAGTCCGCCTGCTGATGCAGGAGACACAGGTTCGTACCCCGGTCTGGGAAGATCCCACATGCCGTGGAGTGGCTGGGCCCGTGAGCTATGGTCGCTGAGCCTGCGCGTCCGGAGCCTGTGCTCCGCAATGGGAGAGGCCACAACAGTGAGAGGCCCGCGTGCCACAAAAAAAAATAATAATAATTAAAAAAATAAAATAAAAGACTCACTCTGGCCCCTAGGCAATAAAGTGCAGGAAGGGAATGGGTGGGAACAGACCTTGGGTAGGACCATCACTATAAATATATATGTAAGGGACAATGGTGGCTTTGACAGAGGTGGTAGGTGAGAAGTGGTTAAAGTGGTGAAATTCTAGATACACAATGTTTTGAAGATAGAACTGAGACAACTAGCCATAGTTTGGATGTGGGGTGCTCAAGTGTAATGCTAAATGGTTTGCACCCTTTACCATATGTAATCTTCACAGCAACCCCATTTTATAGACGAAGGAACCAAGTATGAGGCATGTTAAGTGATCTTACAAAGTCACTCACTGAGTAATTAGCAGATCCCAAGTCTACAAGATTCCAAAGCCGCAGAACTTATTTAATTTTAAATGTATGCATAAATAAATAGAATAAAATAATTGAAAGAGGCCTCAAAATAGGCAGTGATCCATGTCCTTACCTTGGGTGAGCAACAAGACCGTCCTGGGCAGAACCACAACTTCCACTTGATGAGATCAAGGACATAAGTGCAGGCCCCAAAACAACGTTTCTGGGACTAATTGAGTTAAAGGCCAACGAAATGGCACTTACAGAACCCTCTCATCAGTGGAGCCTTGGCTGCAGTCCCAGCTCATGGCACTGGGCCAGATGCCTTCAGGCCGTCATGTTCTCTCTCAGTCTCAGAAATGGGGACAACAATATCTATTGGGCTGACCCACCTCACAAGGACCCAACTAAAAGCCAAATGGAGGCAGCATTTCTGAAGAGGAAAGCCTGTCCACAAGAGAGAAGTTATCACCACCTTGTAACCAAAACCAAGAAAAGCTACCAGACGGACTTGTTCCTCCTCACATGGAAAATCCTTGCCTGTGTGGAAAGAAGCACTTTGAACCCTTCAAAACCAAGAAGCCAGTTGTCACAATTCCACATGGTGAGATGGCTGCTGACTATACAGTCAGCTTAACAGAATAAATTCCCGTTCGGCCATAAACAAGTTTTCATTTCTTCCTTGAAAGTTTTCTCAAAGTTCTCAAAAGCAGCTTAATGTTAGGTAACTTCAGAGGAGCTGTTTCTGTTTATTCTGTTTAACGTAAGCCACTTCCTATTTTCATCTTAACCACGGTGGTAAACAATTCTAGAGTCCTAGACCAAGAGATGTTCTGGAATTTCTGTGTGGGAAGGACATAGGATTGTCCATGCAGCTTAAATTAGAGAGGGGGGAATTGAAGCTATGCTTGCATAATTTTTAAAAACTCACTTGTCCATATAAAAGAAGAGAAGAAGGGGTTCTTGGAGATTTGGAGGGAGCCAAAGCCTCCCCTGCCCACCTCTCAGTGCCAGTTCTGTGCTACACAATGTCAGAAGACATGGACATGGGCTTGGTGCTGCATCTGAAGGCTCTGTCACCACAGGCAGCCCTTGGAGCCTCCGTTTTTCACTAGTAAAATGAAAAAAACAAAAAAAGAACTAGTTTCTCTCTAAGGTCCCTTTCAGCTTAAAGATGATGTAAGCTTCTGAAACAAATCTCCAGTGTAGGATACAATCCATCTACTCCTGCCTGGTCTGATTTCCTACTTTCCGTGGTGATACAAAGACAGGTACTACTGGATGGGCGTGTAAATAACCCCCTTGAAAGATGCAAACTATTATATATAGAATGAATAAACATCAAGGTCCTATTGTATAGCACAGGGAACTATATTCAATATCTTGTAATAAACCATAATGGAAAAGAATATGAAAAATTATATATATATCTGAATATACATATATATGTATATGTATATCTGAATCACTTTGCTGTAAACCAGAAACTAACACAACATTGTAAATCAACTATACTTCAATTTAAAAAAAAGGAAAAAAATACCTTTGAATATATACCCTGCTGCAGAAGCTGTTAGGGCCCTACTCCTATCCCTTAGGCCTCAGCACTTCAGTGAAGGTATCTGATCTCTCCACCTGAAGGCTGTCTTCCAAATCGCATCCCTTCTCCCTCCAAGTGCCTGGAACAGCCCTCAACCAATGAGTGCTGGCATTGATGTGCAGGTGTTTCAATAACTCAGAGGCAGGGACTCTATACTGCTCCCAGTTCCAGTGCCCTCTGTACTGGTTGGCTTGAAACATGCCCCTTCTCAGCTTCCTTTTGTTCCTGTCTCACATGCCCCCTACCCTACCTCTGGTCCCTGTGCCTCATCAATAAACTGCTTGCATTTTAATCCTTGTTGCCAACTTAGCTTCTGGGGGGACCCAAAGTAAGGCACATTATAGAGACATTTCCAACTCTAGCTAATGAGATTCCCAATTTGAGCACTCTATGAGAATAAAAGTAATGTCCTCCAAGATTCCTTTGGGTCATACAATTCTCTTATAAAGACTAGAAAGACACAAGTTATCCCAGAGCCTATAGTCTATCCCCTGAAAGTGAGACCCCTTGAGAACCAGAGTATTCATCTATGATTTACCTCCTTGATATGGTCCACTGACCTCCTAGAGTAGATGCCTAAGTATTACGCACTGGAAAATTATTCGCAACTGATCATGATCATTCTATCCCTTTTCTCAGACCTGTAACCATTCCTGGAAACTATAAGAGTGTATTACTTGGGACTGGATTCAACTGTGAGTAACACATAAACCTTAAGTATGTTCAGTAAGCCTGAAGGTCATCATCCAGACCTAGTATGGCATTTCTTCTATCTTGTTGCTCCACCACACATGCCTACCATTCCCCAAGTCACTGTAAATTCCAAGATCGTCAGTGGAGTTTCTGCCATGACAGTCACCTTCCAGCCAGCAAACAGGAGGAAAGGGTGAAGAAGAATATGCCTCTTGCTTTAAAGTTACTTCCCAACTCTTCTAATAGCCCAAGGGTTAGAACTTCAGCACATGGCCATGCCTAGCCATAAATCTTTATTCTGGGCAGTTATGTGCCCAGCTAAAAATCTGGATTTTGTTACTGAGGAAAAAGGGGAAGGTGAATATGGGGGGACAACAAGCAGACTCTGACACAGAGGAGCAGTCATTTGAGGGGCTTCTTCACTCACAAGGAAGAAGCACAGAAGAAATGATCTCTTTATCTACACGTTTTGGTGTTTGGTGCGATGGCTGGAACTGCCGCAGCCATTTTGTTATGAAACTGAGGGTGAAGCGAACACCCAAGTTAGCAGAGAAGAGAGATGGAAAACAACCTCGACGCTTGAGGATGTCATTGAGCTACAGAATCAGTCAACCTGAGGCCTTCCTTAACCCTGATACTATTATTATGTAGTTATCCATTTATTATTAATTAGAAAGTTAATTTATCTAGGTTTTTAGCTAGCTTTAGCTGAATTTTATATTAGTTTCTTATTGTTGTCACAACGAATTACCATAAATTTAGCTGCATAAAACAACACCCACTTGTTACCTCACAGTGTCTGTGGGTCAGAAGTCCAGGCATGGAGTGGTTCAGCTGCTTCTTCAGCTTCAGCTCTCCCAAGACCGAAATCAAGGTATTGGCAGGAGTGCACTCCTTTCTGGAGGCTCCAGAGAAGAATCTGCTTCTAAGCTCATTCAGATTGTTGGCTGAATTAAGTTCTACGGACTTGCAGATCTGAGGTTGCTGTTTCCTTGCTGGTTTTCCACAGGAACGAGGGGCAGTGGTCATACTAAGCTTCTAGAGACTGCCCACATCCTTGACTCCTGGCCCTCTTCCCTGTCTTCAAAGCCAACAAGGACAAATTGAGTCCTTCTCACACTTCCAGTCTCTCAGACCTCACCCTCTGCTTCATCTCTCTTACTGACTCCTCTGCTGTCTTCTAGTTTTAAAGGCTCATGTGATCACATTAGGCCCACCTGAGTAACCCAGGATAATGTCCCTATATTAAGGTCAGTTGATTAGAAAACTTAATTACATCTACAAAGTCCCTCCCCACCTGTACCTATACTAGCATTCGACTGAGTAACTAGGGACAGGAATCTTGAGGGGACATCTTTAAAATCCTGCGTACCACCAGTTTCCTAGAGCCCAAAGCATCCTGATTGACACATCCTCATTGTAGACCAGAAAAAAGGCTACATCTCCCCAGATTGCCTCATTCACAGTGGGGTATTAAACCCAGAGGAACTGGCTCAGATTTACAAAGTAACAGAATGAAGACTGACATTCATCAATGATAAGAACACTAAGAGACTAGCTAAACAGGGCAGACCTTTCATCTTTGCTGTGTTATTTTGAATCTGGCCCTTTTGCTAATTAGACTCATACTTCTCCCCTATTTTCTTCTAACATAATGCTTTCCAGGTTGCAACCAGTTTTTAGTTTATTTCGAATCCAATCCCCCAACTCACACATTTTCCCCTAAGTGAGATAAAATGGTTATTTAAGAAATATACATTATTGATTTCAAACCGGTGCCTGAAAATTTAACTGCCTTTCTGGCAAGCCCTGTTTAAAAATGCCTGCCTAGAAAATGCACAGGCAAGAACTAAGTAGATGAAATTTTTGATTTTTTTTAATAAAGCAGGGTTTTCTTTTTATTTATTTATTTATCTATCTATCTATCTTTGGCTGTGTTGGGTCTTCGTTGCTGCGCACGAGCTTTCTCTAGTTGTGGCGAGCGGGGGCTACTCTTCGTTGCAGTGTGCGGGCTTGTCATTGCGGTGGCTTCTCTTGTTGCAGAGTACGGGCTCTAGGTGCGCAGGCTTCAGTAGTTGCAGCGCGTGGGCTTAGTAGTTGTGGCTCGCGGGCTCTAGCGCGCAGGTTCAGTAGCCGTGGCACATGGGCTTGGTTGCTCTGCGGCATGTGGGATCTTCCCGGATCAGGAATCGAACCCGTGTTCCCTGCATTGGCAGGCGGATTCTTAATCACTGCACCACCAGGGAAGCCCTTTTGTATGGTTTTATTCTGAACTGAACTTTCCTCTGAATCACATAGGGGAAGTAGGAAAATGGAAGGAAAAATGGAGTTACTAAATGTCTATAAACATCCTTAGAAAAATTAAATCAAGTACAATGTCTTTTATGAAGAAAATTACCTTAAATGAAACTCAGTTGGCTAAAATATATTTCTCAGACCCTGATTTGTAGCCTGTAAGTCCATCCCCCGTGTTTGTTCTTAATCTTGACTTCTGCCATCATCCACAGTTAAACCTCTAAATTCTGGTCATGTAGTTATATAGAAAGTACAGGTATGTTTTCCCCCTTCAATTGAACACCTGCGAAATCAAGATATGAGGGGACTTAGCCCAGGCCTCATGTAAAGTCAGTGGTGGAACCAGTGAGATCATTACAGGTAGCAACACATTTTAGGGGACCTTAGGTATAATCCATCCTTACTCCCCACCACCCCCAGTATTTGTGGATCTATTTCTCATTCAATTCTACAATTCAGCAGATGGGATCTCACCACAGTGTAACCACTCCAAGATCGAGAATTGTTTGTCTCTGTCAGGATATATCAGATAATAGCCTGAACTCCGAAGACATCTGGTCTGGCCTTGCACAGACTTGGCTCAGGCTGGACAGCAGTGCCTGGGAACTTGGTGCTTTTCCCCAAGCATCGGGTTAAGAAACTAATTTGAGGTGGAAATATTGCTGCCAAAAATAAACAAAATGGTATTCATCATTTACTGGGGCTGTCATCTATAAATAGGACCTCTGAGCAGTGATGAGGTTTGATATATGGCAAGAGGGCTAGGGACGTGTAGGGACAGTTTCTCATTGCAAACAGCAGTGCACTGGGATCAAAAATCAGTCCTGCTAACTTTTGTGCAGATAAGAAGAAAAATATAATCTCCTTTATGTTTTCTGTAATGAATCTGGTTTTCCTTTAGAGTAACGCCACTCAACCAGAGGTTAATGGAGAAAAAAATAACAAAATATTCAACCCAATTTTAACACTCATCAAGATTGAATCCTTTTGAGAATCCCTTTAGAAAATGCCCACAGTCTTCTTGGGACAAAATGTTTGTCTCTCAAGGGAGCCTTCTCTTCCAACTCTTCCTAAGAAGGTATCTTCGGTGGATGCAGAAAGGGTGTGATTTTCCACGTCTTCGTGAAAGCAGGAAAGAGTGTTTGAAGGCGGTGTCATCTGCCTTTTCTGCTCTGGGGGTGATGCCTCTTGTCCACCGGGTTTTCCTGCTAACAATCCTAAGCAAGTCTGTGCTTACACGATCTGGTCTCTCCCACCAGAATCAGAGCCCAGAGAAGCTCCCAGATGACTCGACCTGCCCTTGGCTCTCACTGGCTGGGGCCCCTGACCTCTATCTGTACATCCCTTATCCAGCCTGGACCCAACTATCCATACTAAGCCTTTGCTGGGAGTACATCTAGGCCCACGGGCTCTCAACTCAGTACCCACAACATTAAAAAATAAGGTAGGCTCAGAAAAGCTGAACATCAGGGCCTCCTCCTGCCAGCTACAGAGCGCCGCCTAGTTTTTGTTAATGTTGCTACACCCTAAATTGGTTTGCAACAGCTCTGTCCTCTGGGAGTAAATAGTTGGAACTCTTGCTCTTGTCTCTCCCTCTCTCTCTGTATCTCCCCTGCCTTTCCTCCATCCTCTTGGACTAGCCTTTGGTACCCAGACAGGATAGGCTTATCAGTCAGGGTTATGGTAGGAAATAGATGGCACCCTCAAATAAGGAAATTTAAATATAAACTTAATAAATTTAATTATCTTCAAATGCGTGGCAAGGTTTAGAGCAGTGGCTCTCAGAATGTGGTCAGGAGACCTGAGATCCTTTCAGGCCAAAACTATTTTCCCAATAATTCTAAGATGTCTTGTGCCTTTTTCAGTCTCTCACAAGTGTCCAGTGGGGTTTCCCAGAGGCTACATAACATGTAATATTCACAAACAAAGGACATCATAAACAAAGTAAAAGGTAAAAAAAACAAATGGGGGGAAACATTTGTAAAATATATAATAGGCAAGAGATCAAAATGCAGAAATTATAAAGAACTCCTTAAACTGGTAAGAAAAAGACAAACAACTCAACAGAAAAATAGGCAAAAGACATGAACAGGAAATTCACAAAAGAAAAATATTAATAGCAAAAAGAAAAAGTGCAAACTTAAACCCCACTAAGATACAGTTTTTTTTTATTTATTACAGAGATGAGTAAAATATAAAATTGCTTGAGTGTGTCAGCTTTGGTATGTGTGTGGGAAATGAATATCACAGTCATTACTAACGGCAGTGTGAAATGTTACAGACACTTCAGAGGTCAATCTGTGTGCATTATTTAAACGTAATTGCACGTAATTGATGACTCCCAAATTCCATTTCTAGGCCTCTTCCCCACCCCCCAAACTCTGCACATAGACTGGGAGGTATGTATAAGAATAGTGTTGCAGCATTGTTAGAAATAGCAATCAATAATGGCTAGTATTTGCAAAAAAAAATTAAAAAGGAAAAATTAAAAAGGAAAAATTTGAATGCTCTTCAACACAGTAATGATTATATAAATTGTGAATTTATCCACACTGTGAAATTCTATGTAACAGACAAAAGACAAAAAGAAAGGGCTAGATCAATATGTTTACATAAGAAAGATCACCAAAGCATTGCTGAGTCAATAAAAGCAAGTTGTAAATTGATATTTATGTTATGATAGCATATTTACATTAATAAATAAATTCACAAGTAGAAATCAGTAGTATTTAAAAAATAATATACCACAACATGCTTAGATTCATCTTCACAGTGGAAAAATAGTTTGATAATAGGAAACAGTTTGATGATAATTTATTAAAATAGTATGCCCTATTAATTGGTCAAATGAGATCAAATAATACTTAGAAAGTATGTAACAAAATTCAACATGCTTTTCTAATACAAAAATCTTAGTAAAAGAGAAAGAGGTGAATAATTTTTAATGTGATATAATAATATATATCAGTACATAAACCCCAAAGCCAGCAATATATTTCATAGCAAAGCAGTAATAGAGGCAATCCTGTGTAAGTCAAAAATAAGGCAAGGATTCCAAACAAGGGCACGGCTACTTAAAAGTGTTTTCCAAGAGTGAGCCAGTGCATTTAAATTAGAAAATGAAATAAGATGTGTAAATATTGGAAAGTATGAGGCAAATTTTTCATTACTTATAAATGACATCATTATGTATTTGAAAAACTCAAAGAAAACCCATAAAAAACAATAAGAAAAGCCAGTGAAGGTGTAAGTTACAAATTAATCTTGTTAAATAGCCTGAAAACACTGCAAACTGTGAAAGGCATACAGTGAACTTAACAATGCAAAGCAAAATGAAAAAAAAATAATAATAGCCACAAAATAAAAACCAAGTGAACAAAATAAGATAAACCCAAGAGCTATATGAAGAAAGCTTTACAACTTTATTGTGGGATGCAAAAGAAGACTTGTATAAATGAAAACACCTGGGTGTGGAGATTCACTATTGATTAGCAATTATTCCTACTTAAGGGAATCCATAAAAACCAATGTGATCTCAATCACAATACTGAGAATTTTTAAAACATGACTAAACAGTTATAAAGTTCATTTGGAAGACTAAACACGATATAAGAGTCAAGAAAAATAAATCTGTAAAAGAAGAGTTTTAAGGGGAAATGAGTCACTTTGGAAATCAAAATTATTATAAAGCTACAGTAATTTTAAAATTACAACACTGGTTAAGGAACAGCCACAAAGGATCAATGTTCAGAATGGTGTCTAGAAATAAACCCAAGTACCTACAGGTATTTAGTTTTTCGTAAGGGTGCTACTCCAAAGTCAATAGTAAAAGATTAACTATTTATTGAGATAAACAGCTAATCTTATGGAGATAAACAAAAATGGATTCCTACCTCATTCCTTTTACCAAAGTAAATTTCATATAACTCAACAGTTAATCTAATGCTAAAATAATTGACAATAGCATAGCAAATCAAGTTGAATATATTACAAGAATAACCCCAGTGGATCAATCATTCCATGGACACAGACATTTTTGTCTGTTTTGTTCACTAACATATGATGCCTGACACACAATAGGTGTTACAGTAAATATTTGTTTGATAAATGCAGGAACCAAAAAAATTAATAAAGATATAAAACAACAGAAGAAAACAGGAATGATTCTTTTTAAATCTTTGAATTAGGAAGGTCTTTCTCATTATAATAGGAAATCCAGAAACCACTGGGGGGTGAAAAAGGCTGATAAGCCTGGTCAGATGAAAATTAAACTTGTTCTCTCAATAAAAATTCTCATCTAGTAACATTTGTCTTTGAGAGGCAGAGACAAACTTCTTTAACTTTCAAAAAGAATTTCCAAATCAATACTAAAACACCAATAACTCAACAGAAAAAATGAGCAGAAATTCATGAATAGAGAATACACTACTCAGAGATAAATGAGTACAGACGATCAATAGTAACTTCATCAATAATTAAGTAAATACAAAAATTTTAATGCCACATTTTCTAACCTAAAATATTGGAAAAGATAAGTGGGCCACACCCAGTGTTCATATGTGTCACTTTTTTTAAAAGAGGAACTCTCATGCACTATTAGCAGAAATATAAACTGGAACACCTTTGTAAGGTAATCTGGCAATATAGATCAAAATGCTAAGAATGCTTACCGTTCGATCCAGTAATTGTTGGTTTGCAACTTCAGGAGTTCCCTGGGTGAAATTTGCAACTGGCCCCTTAAACAGGTTTAATAAACAAGGGAACTTACAAAGGAGACTTTTCTTGAGCAGCTACAAGGCGAATAGATATCTGTACCCCACCCCCACCAGAATCTTAAAAGTTTATATAGAGGCTTTAAGTAGCTTCAGTCATGGATTCAGTCCAGCTGGTCTAAACAACACCTTACTCTCTCAAGGCTGCATCCTTGAAAGGGCTGCTAGTAAGTGGGTAGTAGGCATGACATACATTCTAAGGACAGGGACCCACCCACCTCGGGTCAAGGAGCCTTCATGTTCTCTCCATGACTTCCTCCACCAACAGTAAGTCTTTCTGAGAATTTGTCCACAGATATACTGTCACAAATGTTCAAAGATGTATATTTATTTCAGCATGTTTATAATAGTAAAATCTGGAAACAAGCTAAATATTTATCAGTAGGGGTCTAGTTAAATAGAAATGTATGAAAACAAGAGAATGCCACACAGCCATTAAAATAAAGTAAATCTGCAGAATATGAAAAATAACTATAATACATATTTAAATTTCAAAGAAAATCACAAAATAACATGAGAATGCCATTTTTGGCATTTAAAGAAAAGTGTATATGTAGGTATATATACAGTCCATGTGTGCACTTAGGGCATCTGGAAGGAAACACACATAACTCTTAAGAGTGGTTACTTCTGGCATGAAGCACAGAGGATTTCTCACATCACCCAATTTTGAGCTGTCAGATCTTTACAGTCATTTGTTAGCTTTATAATAATAACCTTTAAAAAAACTGGTTAAAATTTTAAAACAATATGGAAGAGGCTTAATATTTCTAACAATAAAGAATGAATTTAATATATAACACAATATATTAATATTAGTCAATTAATATCAACTTAATACTAACTATATGTTAACATGGGACATAATATAGTGGGCATTAGAAGGCTTGGCATTAGAAAACCTGTGTTTGAATTCAGCTTTATCTGTTACTTACTCTCAATAATTTATCAAACCCATATTTACTGAGATACTAGAGCTTCTGTGCTAACTACGAGAATTCTAGTAATTAATGAGACAGAACAGACCTTTCCCTTATGGAGCCAACAATCCCATTTTCTAGTTATATCATTTAATCTATCTGGTCTTTAGTATCCCCATCTGTAAAATGGGAATAGCAGTGCCCACCTCCTAGATTATTGTAAAAATTAAAAGGGCTAATGCATGTGAAAGTATTTAGCTAGTGCCTGGAACATAATAAGCCCTCAGGAAATATTTGCTGAATATAAAGTGTGTGCATTCACATCTGACTTCACTAGCCTGGATTTTTTGTGGAAATAGAAAGTACCTTTGTTTGGAAAATAAATGATAGATATTGTCTTACTCACCCCGACTGCTAGAAAAAAACACCATAGACTGGGTGAGTTAAACAAACATTTTTTTCTCATAATTCTGGAGGCTGGGAAGTCCAGAATCAAGATGCTGATAGATTGTGTTCCTGAAAAGAGCTCTCTTCCTGGTTTGCAGGTGGCCACCTTCTTGCTGTGTCTTCACATGGCAGAGAGAGAGTTCTGGTCTCTCTTCCTCTTCTTATAAAGACACTAATCTGATCATGATGACCTCACCCTCAAGACCTCATTTGAACCTAATTACCTCCCAAAGGCCCACCCCCAAACACCATCACAGTGGGGGTAAGGGTTTCAACATGCAAATTTGGGGAAGGACACATTCAGTCCATAACAGACACCAATACATTCATTCATTTCATGAGAGGATATTACTCCCTCCTAAGCATCAACCAAGATAGAAATTTTATTTTATTTGAGTGAATTTGTCAGCAATCCTGTGAACAATTGACAGTTTTGATATGTCAAACTGGCATATGTCATCACAAAAAAAGCTCTTGGGATGTGTTTGGGTTTGCTAATTATTGCTAGGCTCACATCCTAGGATTCCCAGCTTGAATCTGTAAATGAAAGATGACAGAATTGATATTGCATAAGTTCATTCAAATATTGACTAACCTGACTTTCCTTTTAAAATATTTACTTTAAAAGTATTTTAACAATCTTTCTTAAAGATTGTTATTATGATACTGTGCAAGCAACTATTTTTCATTGGTTTACTCAACTAAATTAAGTTGAAGTGAAAAAAGGATAAAATCAATAAGAAGGAGGTAAAAGGGAAGAATAGATCATACTTATGTTAAACCCATTGATAACATTAAAGATAATTACTTTTCTACCCATATTACTCATATATAAAGGTTGAAAGGCATTTCAGTTTGGAAATCACTTGGTCAACTTGAATTAGAGGTGACTCTGCTATTTTACTATAGTAGACATGGTGAAGAGTGATCACGCTTATCTCAGGCAAGGCATTTTTTTTTTTTTTTTGGTGCTTCTGGATTATTCTGTGATTTATTTTCTCTGATAGTAAATTGAAAAACTAAGAAAATCGAGGGACAAGAGTAACTTTTAAAACAATAACTTCAACTTTAAAGTCAAAAATGTAATAAAAGAACCCAATAATCAATTCAGCAAACACATTATGAGCATTTCCAAAGCAAAGAGAACTGTCCTAGGTGCTAAGTGGACACAGAGATGAATCACGCCTGATCTTTGCCTTGGCAGAGCATATATTCTAGAGAGGGAGCCATGACAGATGCACAAATAATGATTAAATAATAAAGAATGATTTATGTCCTTTAAAAGAAATAAAAGATGCTTTAGGAATAGAGGACAGAGAAACTTTTGGTTGGCAGATGGGGGAGGTGAGATGGAAGTTTCTGTGATCAGTGTGACATTTGAGCTAGGCCTTGAAAAATGAATAAGATTTTGTCTGACAGGAGGAGATAAGGAGAAGGAATACCAAAGAGAGGGAAGAGCGTAAGTAAAAGCACAATTGTAGAAAGTAAGATCAATGCCAATAAAATGGACAACCTGGAGGAAACGGACAAATCCTTAGAAAAGTACAACCTTCCAAGACTGAACCAGAAAGAAACAGAAAATATGAACAGACCAATCACAAGCATTAAAATTGAAACTGTGATTAAATATCTTCCAACAAACAAAAGCCCAGGACCAGATGGCCTCACAGGTGAATTCTATCAAACATTTAGAGAAGAGCTAACACCCATCCCTCTCAAACTCTTCGAAAATATAGCAGAGGGAGGAACACTCCCAAACTCATTCTAGGAGGCCACCATTACCCTGATACAAAACCAGACAAAGATGTCACAAAAAAAAGAAAACTACAGGCTGATATCACTAATGAACATAGATGCAAAAATCCTCAACAAAATACTAGTAAACAGAATCCAACAGCACATTAAAAGGATCATACACCATGATCAAGTGGGGTTTATCCCAGGGATGCAAGGATTCTTCAATATACGCAAATCAATCAATGTGATAAACCACATTAACAAACTGAAGGATAAAAACCCTATGATCAGGACTTCCCTGTGGTGCAGTGGTTAAGAATCCACCTGCCAATGCAGGGGACATGGGTTTGATCCCTGGTCCAGGAAGATCCCACATGCCATGGAGCAACTAAGCCCATGCGCCACAACTTCTGAGCCTGCACTCTAGAGCCTGCGAGCCACAACTACTGAGCCCGCGTGCCACAACTATGAAAGCTCACGCGCTGATAGCCTGTGCTCTGCAACAAGAGAACCCACTGCAATGAGAAGCCTAAGCACTGCAACGAAGAGTAGCCCCTGTTCACTGCAACTAGAGAAAGCCCACACATAACAATGAAGACCCAATGCAGCCAAAAAAGAAAAGAAAAAAAAAATATGATCATCTCTATAGATGCAGAAAAATTTAGACAAAATTCAACACCCATTTATGATAAAAACTCTCCAGAAAGTGGGCATAGAGGAACCTACCTCAACATAATAAAGGCCATAGATGACAAACCTACAGCAAACATCATTCTCAGTGGGGAAAAACTGAAACCATTTCCTCTAAGATCAGGAACAAGACAAGGGTGCCCACTCTCACCACTATTATTTAACATAGGTTTGGAATTTTTAGCCATTGCAATCAGAGAAGAAAAAGAAATAAAATGAATCCAAAGCAGAAAAGAAGAAGTAAAACTGTCACTGTCTGCAGATGATGTGATACTATACATAGAGAATCCATGCTACCAGAAAACTACTAGAGCTAATCAATGAATTTGGTAAAGCATGTACGTGGAACCTAGAAAAATGGTACAGATGAACCGGTTTGCAGGGCAGAAGTTGAGACACAGATGTAGAGAACAGATGTATGGACACCAAGGGGGGAAAACTGCAGTGGGGTAGGGATGGTAGTGTGTTGAATTGGGCAATTGGAATTGACATGTAAACACTGATGTGTATAAAATTGATGACTAATAAGAACCTGCAGTATAAAAAAACAAACAAACAAAAAAAAACAACTAATACTAAACTTTCTTTGTGTTATTTGTATGGAAATATGTTAATATAAATGTTTCAGACATTACATAAAATTTCTAAAAATCTTTTATGTTCTGGTATGATGTTATAATTCGTAATTTTACCTATTATTTTAAAATGTGTATCTTAGAAATAACTAAATTTCCTTGTCAATTGCATTATTATGAACTTTCATCAAATCTTTAACTGTGGTCATTTTTAAGTATTTTGTCATTTACAGACAGTTCTGGGTGTACTCTGATGCTTTTGCAAAAACGTTCTTATAAAGGGTTTCATCTTCAAGGAACTTATGGAAAAGACTCTGACAAGTACAGGTTTCTGGTAACTAACTATACTGCTGAACTGAATGAATAAGCATTTTCAGAACTCTAATGGAAAACTGATGAATTCATAAAAGTGCTAACAAAAGATCAAGGTGAAAAAAAATTAATTACATGGGACTGAGTGAACTGATGAGGATGATTATAATTTTTGTGATGTTCTGTTTGAATAATAATAAAAAAAATCCCACAAGGACTCAGAGGCAAAAAATATAGAAATCAATTTTCACTGCAAAGTAAAGGAGCTGTTACAGTGGAGGATTACTGGACTGAATGTCAATATTATGACATAGTATGAGTGTGTTTCGTGTTTGGTAATTGCAATCATTGTTGCTTTTGTTGTGGTCATCCATTTACAATGCTTGGTGTCAGTTTATTTATCTCTTGTAAAAATAAAATACACAAAGAAAGGATTTGGCCAAAGAACAGAAAGCATATAATTTTACATGCGTTACTGTGAAATGTGAAAACATGTTAATTCTATGTGCTACATGTCAAAAGAAAGGGCCAAATATTTGAATCTGTATGTAAGAGTCATTAAAAACTAGAAGAATAAAAAAAATGAATTTGGTAAAGTAGCAGGATACAAAATTAATGCACAGAAATCTCTTGCATTCCTATACACTAATGATGAAAAATCTGAAAGAGAAATTAAGGAAACACTCCATTTACCATTGCAACAAAAAGAATAAAATACCAAGGAATAAACCTACCTAAGGAGACAAAAGACCTGTATGCAGAAAACTATAAGACTCATGAAAGAAGTTAAAGATGATACAAACAGATGGAGAGATACACCATGTTCTTGGATTGGAAGAATCAACCTTGTGAAAATGACTATGCTACCCAAAGCAATCTACAGATTCAGTGCAATCCCTATCAAACTACCAGGGGCATTTTTCACAGAACTAGAACAAAAAAAAAAAATACCATTTGTATGGAAACACAAAAGACCCCGAATAGCCAAAGCAATCTGGAGAAAGAAAAACGGAGCTGGAGGAATTAGGCTCCCTGACTTCAGACAATACTACAAAGCTACAGTAATCAAGACAGTATGGTACTGGCACAAAAACAGAAATATAGATCAATGGAACAGGATAGAAAGCCCAGAGATAAACCCATGCACAAATGGTCACCTTATCTTTGACAAAGGAGGCAAGAATATACAATGGAGAAAAGACAGCCTCTTCAATAAGTGGTGCTGGGGAAACTGGACAGCTACATGTAAAAGAATGAATTTGGTAAAGTAGCAGGATACAAAATTAATGCACAGAAATCTCTTGCATTCCTATACACTAACAACGAAAAATCTGAAAGAGAAATTAAGGAAACACTCCTAATGCAATACACAAAAATAAACTCAAAATGGATTAAAGACTTAAATGTAAGGCCAGACACTATAAAACTCTTAGAGGAAAATATAGGCAGAACACTCCATGACATAAATCACAGCAAGATCCATTTGGACCTACCTCCTAGAGTAATGGAAATAAAAACAAAACTAAACAAATGAGATCTAATGAAACTTAAAAGCTTTTGCACAGCAAGGGAAACCATAAACAAGACGAAAAGACAACCCTCAGAATGGGAGAAAATATTTGCAAATGAAGCAACTGACAAAGGATTAATCTCCAAAATATATAAACAGCTCATGTAACTCAATATCAACACAACAAACAACCCAATCCAAAAATGGGCAGAAGACCTAAATAGACATTTCTCCAAAGAAGATATACAGACTGCCAACAAACACAGGAAATGATGCTTAGCATTACTAATCATTAGAGGAATGTAAATCAAAACTACAATGAGGTATCACCTTACACTGGTCAGAATGGCCATCATCAAAAAATCTAGAAACAATAAATGCTGGAGAGGGTGTGGAGAAAAGGGAACCCTCTTGCACTGTTGGTGGGAATGTAAATTGATACAGCCACTATGGAGAACAGTATGGAGATTCCTTAAAAAACTAAAAATAGAATTACCATATGACCCAGCAATCCCACTACTGGGAATATACCCTAAGAAAACCATAATTCAAAAAGAGACAGGTACCACAATGTTCATTGCAGCACTGTTTACAATAGCCAGGACAGATGTGTCCATCAACAGATGTCATGACAGATGAATGGATAAAGAAGATGTGGCATGTATATACAATGGAATATTATTCAGCCATAAAAAGAAATGAAATTGAGCTATCTGTAGGGAGGTGGATGGCCCTAGAGTCTGTCATACAGAGTGAAGTAAGTCAGAAAGAGAAAAACAAATACCGTATGCTAACACATATATATGGAATCATAAAAAAAAAAAGGTTCTGATGAACCTAGGGGCAGGACAGGAATAAAGACGCAGACGTAGAGAATGGACTTGAGGACACAGGGAGGGGGAAAGGTAAGCTGGGACGAAGTGAGAGAGTGGCATTCACATATATACACTACCAAATATAAAATAGATAGCTAGTGGGAAGCAGCCACATAGCACAGGGAGATCAGCTCAGTGCTTTGTGACCACCTTTAGGGGTGGGATAGGGAGGGTGGGAGGGAGACACAAGAGGGAGGGGATATGGGGATATATGTATACATATAGCTGATTCACTTTGCTATACAGCAGAAACTAACATAATATTGTAAAGCAATTATACTCCAATAAAGATGTAAGAAAAAAGAAAAAGCAAACAGTATTAGAATACTGGTCTGTTTCTGGGACCTCATAGGTATAATCTTAGGACTATTGACTCTCCTCTGACTTGAACTCTTGCCAATATTCCAAGTGATAAGCCCTTAAAGAGTTCCAAATCACTATCGACACACCAAATTCCTCAGGAAGGAGTTTTCTAGTCATGCCATATATAGTTGACTATATTGTCTTCCCTTCTACAGAACGCTGATACCTCCCTTTACTACTTCTATACAGGGCACAAATGTCTGGAAGACAAGCTTTTCATATGATAATTTCTTCTACTCAGTCAAGATAGATTCCAAAATCAAAATCCTTATGCAAACAACAGAGATGATAGACTCTTCCATTCAAAAGGGATGCTGGCATTGAGCTGATTAGGTCTCTGATGTTGAAAGTCATTTTATAACACACTCCATAAGTAAACAGTAACTATCTAGCCACAGTATATGATATATATATTTTTTTCATTTATTTATTTTGGGCTGCATTGGGTCATTGTTGCTGTGTGTGGGCTTTCTCTAGTTGCGGTGAGCGGGGCTACTCTTCATTTTGATGCACAGGCTTCTCATTGTGGTGGCCACTCTCGTTGTGGAGCACGGGCTTTTGGTGTTCAGGCTTCAGTAGTTTCGGCACGCGGCCTTCAGTAGTTGTGGCACCAGGGAAGCCCGATATATGTTTTTAATATGTATAATCATTTCTTTTTCTCTAAAATGTTCTCCCTAAATTTGAATTCACAATAGCTCATGTAGGCATTATTTTACGTATCTATGTAACAATCTGCTTAAGAATCTACACAATAAGCTCTATTTACGATAGCCAGGACATGGAAGCAACCTAAGTGTTCATGAAAGGATGAACAAATAAAGAAGATGTGGCACATATATACAATGGAATATTAGCCATAAAAAGAAACGAAATTGAGTTATTTGTAGTAAGGTGGATGGACTTAGAGTCTGTCATACAGAGTGAAGTTAAGTCAGAAAGAGAAAAACAAATACTGTATGCTAACACATATATATGGAATCTAAAAAAAAAAAAATGTCATGAAGAACCTAGGGGCAAGATGGGAATAAAGACGCAGACCTACTAGAGAATGGACTTGAGGACATGGGGAGGGAGAAGGGTAGGCTGGGACGAAGTGAGAGAGTGGCATAGACATATATACACTACCAAATGTAAAATAGATAGCTAGTGGGAAGCAGCCGCATAGCACAGGGAGATCAGCTTGGTGCTTTGTGACCACTTAGAGGGGTGGGATAAGGAGGGTGGGAGGGAGAGAGACGCAAGAGGGAAGAGATAAGGGGACATATGTATAACTGATTCACTTTGTTATAAAGCAGAAACAAACACACCATTGTAAAGCAATTATACTCCAATAAAGATGTTAAAAAAAAAAGAATCTATGCAATAATGGAAAATAGGACTTCCCTGGTGGCGCATTGGTTAAGAATCCGCCTGCCAATTCAGGGACACAGGTTTGAGCCGTGGTCTGGGAAGATCTCATATATCGTGGAGCAACTAAGCCCGTGTGGCCACAACTACTGAGCCTGCACTCTAGAGCCCGTGCGGTCACAACTACTGAGACCGCATGCCACAACTAGTGAAGTCCGCACGCCTAGAGCCTGAGCTCCACAACAAGAGAAGCCACCGAAACGAGAAGCCTGCGCACCTCAGCGAAGAGTAGCCCCCTCTCGCCGCAGCTAGAGAAAAGCCCACGCACAGTAACAGAGACGCAACACAGCCATAAATAAATAAATAAACAAATAAATAAATAAATTTATTTTAAAAATAATGGGAAAATACTTTGTTTCTCTGAGGCTGAATTTCTTCATAGATAATATTGAATAGTATTGGGGAGGTGGTGTTCTGTATTAAGTAGGAGCAGGATAGTACTGTATTTATATAGTATGTTGGACTTTATTCTAGTAATGGAGGGTCACTAAAACAAATTTTTAGCATAGAAATGAAATGGTTAGAGCTGTGATTTAGAGAGGTTCCTCTGAGAGTGTACTGGACAAGGGCAAAACTGGAAGCTGGGAGGATAGTTTTGGATTACACTGGCAAGAGGTAAGTCACAAGGGCCTTGGAGCCTTGGGTTAAAAAGAGATCTTGAAACCTGGGACAAGTGGCACATAGGAGGGAAACTAACACACATTGAGATTTTATTTTGTTCTCCATGTTTTCTATATGAGCATTTGTAATCCTCACAAGAATCCTAGGAGGTAAGGAATATTATCCTCCTTAACTGAGGCTAAGAGAGATTAAATGACTTGCTAACTAGATGTGTCTGATTTGAAAGTGCATATTCTTTCTAATGTACCTTTCTGCCTTCTTGACTAAAAGGGACAAGACTTACTAGTGGATTAATGTGGGGGAACAAGAAAGAGAAAGGAGTGAAAGATGACTCCATGGCTTTGGCCATGAGTTATTGACAGGATGGAGATGCCACCAATAAAAATAAAATGTCCTAGAGAAAGAATTAATTTAGGTGGGAAATGATGGTCAAAGTTTTAGACACTTTGAATTTGAATCAATTCAAAAGTTTTGTGAATATTCATTGTATCTAATTCCTGTCACCCTATTTCTTGTTCACTCACTCAGATCAGACTTTCATCCCTGCTGTTGCACCAAAACTGCTCATGTGAAGGTCACCACTAACTGCCTCATGGTTAAATCCTATGACCAATTCTCTATTCTCATCCTAAATTATCAGCAGCATTATTGATGTAGCTGTGCTCTCTCTCCTCCCTGATAATTTTCTTTTCCACTTGCTTTCTAAGACCTTATGCTCTCTTGCTTTTCCCCTTGCCTCACAGATAACCTTCTCAGTCTCCTTCACTGGTCCTTCCTCTTCTCCCCAAACCTGTAATGATGTAGTACCCCAAGGCTCAGTCCTTGGTCGTTTTGTCTTCTCCATCCATGCTCATCCTCTTGGTGATCTCATCCAGAGACATGGCTTTAAATTTAAATTTATTTGCCACCAATGGTCACATTTACACTTCCAGCCCAATATCACCCCTGAATCCCAGACGACTTCTGTAATCTCACATCCTACCCAACATCTTCACCTGAACATCAAATAGATGCCTCAAATATAACATGTGCAAAACTGATCTCCTGACCTTCCTCCTTTAGCTGCAGCCTTCCCAATCTCAACTGATGACAGCTCCAGCCTTCTAGTTTTTCATGCTAAACGTATCTGCTACATCAGGAAATTCTAAGGGCTCCATCTTCAAAATATATCCACAACCTGCCCACCTTGTCCACTCCACTCCTGTCATTCTGGTCCAAGCTTTGCCCAGATTACTACAGTAGCTTCACAATTGGCTTGTCAATGCTACCCTTACTACCATATAGCCTATTCTCAGCACAGTAGCCAGAATGATCCTTTAAACACATAAAAAATATCTTGTCATTCTCTACTTAAAACTCTCCAGTAGCTCCACATTTCACAAAGGATAAAAGCCAAAGCCTTTACAAGGGCTGGCAAGACCCTGCACAATCTGACTTCTCATTTCCTCTCTGACCTGCTCGCCTACCACTATTTCTTGAATATACCAGTCTCACTTGTGCCTTCAGGTCTTTGCAATGGCTATTCCTCTGCCCCAAATGCATTTCCCCCAGAGCTAACTCCCTCACATCCTTTAAGATCTTCTCAAATGTTTCTTCTCAGCAAGGCCAACCCTGACCACCTTATAGAAAAGTGCAACCAGCACTCTCATCCTCTAGCTGCACTCTGGATTCTATCATGTTCTATCCTTCTGTCTCCTTTTTCATACTGCCTCTCACATAAAATCTAATTTTTGTATTTTTCATGTTTATGGTTTCTTGTCTGTCTTCTGCCACTAAAATCTAAGATCTGTGAGGGCAGGTAACTTTGTTTTCTTCACTGATGTATCCCAAGCACGTAGAACATTGCCTGACACCTAGTAGGTACTCAGTAAATATCCATCAAATAAATGAGATGTTTAGCAAACAGATAGAAATTTAAATAAGATGTATTTAGTCTGTTCAAGATTCTGAGTAGATCTGGAGCTCAGGAAAAAAGAGATCTATTTGAGAGTCATCAGAATGATTGTAATAGCTGAAATTGTGGAAATGTATGTATTACCAGGGGAAATCGATGAAAGCAAAAGGAAGGCAACTACAGACACGTCTTGGGTGGAGTAGGAAAAAAAGAAGCCAGAAAGGGACAGATGGAGAGCTCAGAATCATGAGTATGCCACTTCACAGACAGAATTTTTCAGGAAGAAAGGGGGTGATCAACAGGGTCAAGTGCTGTGAAGAGACAGGAGGGTAAAAACCAAGAAATGGTAATGGGATATGTTGACTACATTTCGAAAGTTACTATGACCTTAAAAAGAACAATTATTAAAGCAATTATCTCATAAAAAAGTTTTATGATGCTAAGTTATCAAAACAGTGGAACCCAGAAAAGATTTTATTTGCTACACTAGTGAGAAAGCCAAACATACATAAGAAACATTTTATGACATAAGCAATGTTTATTAAATACTAAGCAATCAAAAATATTAAAATATTTACACTTCATTGCAACTTCTTCATAGTGAAAGGTAGACAGGAGGTAGCGCTTAGACTTGAAAAACCTGAGTTTGAGTCCAGGTCCTGCCACTTTGTTGTTTATGACTTTGGGCACTTCGACTCTCTAGTCTTAGTTTTCTTGTCGGTCAAATAGATTTAATAATAGTTGCCTAATCTACCTCACAGGATTATTAGGGAGAATAGAGTAGATAGCATAAGAGGAGGAGTAAACTATACATCTGTCCGTTCCTGGGCCAATATAATCTGCAGGCAGCCTGCTGTGCTAAGAGAAGCTAGTTCTTCAGCTCAACTACCGCTTGGCCATGACATTGGATATTATAGATACCCATTGTCTCATTTATAAAATAAAATGTCAATACCTGCCTTGTTTATCTCATTTGATTCTTCTAGGGATCTAATGAGAGGGTGTATAAAAGTGCTTTGTACACTTTAAAGTACTTTACATTTGTAAAATATATATATATGGAGATTCTCTGTGTTTATCTAGCAGTGCTTCAGACTTCTATGTGCATAAAAATCAGCTGGGACACTTGGTAAAATTGCAGATTCCAGGGATCTCTCCCCAGAAATTCCCTGTCAGTGATGCTGAGAGGGGCCTGGGACTCTACATTTGGAACAAGCCCCCGACGTGATTCTGTTGCCCACAGTCTACACGTCATAAGGCAGAGCGAGGCAAGACTGGGCGTGCTGAGGAGGCGTAAGAAAGAGGGGCAGAAAGAAGGTGGAGCCCCTTGGTCATTCCTGCTGATGGAGGTCTGGAGGTATGGGGAGGGGTGGGCATATTCTGAATCCCTGGGTCAGTCTTGACCCCTCCTGGGGACGAATGGTCTTTCCTCCAAGCAGCCAAGAAAGCTCTGGCGGCTCTTTTTCTAACTGTAAGAATTCGGTCAGAACATGGAAAACTAATACCGATAATCATTTTATAACTGATACTTGAACACTGATGAACAAATTAATATAATGGGACATGGAACAGTTTTATACCAAAATGTTAGCCTCTCCCAGTCCTTGATGACAAAATTACTAGGTATGAAAACAGATGATCAGTATGGAAACAAGCACATAATTCTTTCCTGCGGGGTACAAGGGTGACCTCTCTGGCTACTTCTCAATCTTTTGCTTCACAGGACGACCCACACCTCAGTTCAAAAGGAGCCAACTATCCTTGTCCTTCACTGACTGATTTCACACAGCTGAGATTTGACCTGGCAGTAATTGCTGTTTTCACCTGCAAAAATCTCCTTTCTGCCATTAGGCGATAACATGCTTTTATGGACAGTATCTTTTCCGTAATTAGTCTGGAACCATGTTATAGTTGTACATAGCAACAGAAAGACAGTGTTGATGGTTGCTAAAATAAAAACAATTAATGAAACACACCCACGTGGAGTTAAAAATTATGTCCATACTCCCTTGCCCTGAAGTATTATATTTCTCAATGGTAAAATGTGTCAAATAATTTTCATCTCCTTTGAAATCTTTACTGCATTTATTTACCATAAATCACCAAGAAATTTAAAATGCATTACAGGGAGGATAAATAGCCTTTCCGTCATGAGCATATACATTCCACAAATTTTCACTCCAAGACTTTCAAGTCCCCCAGTTCAATTTTATAAGTGTGTGATAGTTTCTCCTTGACAAGTAGGCCCAGAAAATGAAACTGTACTTTTATCCTTCAACTTTTTTTTTTCCTGCAATACTATTATACCAGTTCAGTTCGTGCCCATATTTTATAATTTGAAACAGGACATTTTCTATCTAAAGGAGCACATACAAGCATTTGATTTTCCCTTGCTGAAGATCTATCCATGGTGGCTCTATTTTTTAGGACATCATGAAAAAATGTTCAAGTACATAATTCAAGATTAAATATGACAGATATTTTTAATAGTGTTGATCATCATTCTTTTCACCAAATCTGTGCAACACCATGGGACGCTTTACCATGGGATGGAGGAAGACAGTTAAACAAATAATGATATATCAACCAGTGAAATACAGCATTTTCATTCAAATTACAAGTATGTAAAATATACTAATAGTTTAAGTGGAAATATGTATACAAAATGGTGCTCATTTTTAAAGTAACTGCAAAATATAATGTACATGCTATTTAAAATTACTACAGTTTATTTACGTAAACTCTGCTTTTGCCAGAAAAAAAATTGGTCACTTTGAAGAATATATAACACATAAGAGATAATATAAATTAACTTGCATTTATAAGATAAATAAGTACTAGGGATGTAATGTATAACAATGACTATAGTTAACACTGCTATATAATATATATGAAATAAATCCTAAGAGTTCTCATCACAAGGAAAATTTTTTTCTCTTTTTTTACTTTTTCTTTCTATTTTATCTATATGAGATAATAGATGCTAATTAAACTTACTGTGGAAATCATTTCATAATATATGTAAGTCAAAACATTATGCTGTACATCTTAAACCTATACAGTGATATATGTCAATTATACTTCAATAAAACTGGAAGAAGTATAAATTAGAAGAAATTTTAAAAGTAAAATAAAGTACAACTGTGTAAAACATATATCTAAGCTGGTGAAGTTCAGAAGTTAATTTAGAGAAGTATAAAGTTTTATGTTCCATGAGTTGTTTTTTCTGTGAAGTCAAGTATATAATAAATATTTTCAGCTACAGTTCATGGAAAATGCCCAAAATAACTTCATGAAGGAAGCTGTCTCTCTGAAAGAGAAGATGTATTCTGAGCTCATAAGACTAGTTTCTGGAGTATATTATTTGAACATCAGAAGACTAAGGGCATTGGTGTAAGTGTAATTCTTTGGATTGTGGTACCTTCTTTTTGAGTGTAAATTCCATTAATCTAAATCAACAAATATGACAACCTATGATATATAAGATACTGTTCCCATCTTCCTTCTACAAAAAAAAAAAGAAAAAAAGAAAAGAGAAAGAAAAAAAATGCCCTAATAATGATTAGTGTCTGCTTCACACTTTGGGGATATTTATTCCCCCTTTGCTAAAACAAGTTTTTCCTAATTCCAACAAAGCACAGCACATTTAGAGGTAATTACAATTGCCTGAGCAAATCGCATTAAGGGCGAAATTTATCTGAATAATCTAAAACAACTAACAGGAAATAAATGTTTCTAGCTCTTAAGAACTAAGCTTCTCAATACCTCAGCAAAGTATTTTAACCCAATGAAAAGGTTCCAGAGAAGTGAGACTAAAATATATATTACCACAATCTTAGCATTTATTCCATACTAATTGCATTTTAGTCAAATTAAGTATGAGAAGAAAATGACTCAAAGCTTCTAATATATTTAACTGTCAAAGTCGCCTTAGGTTTGTTTCTTGCCTTTAATAAATTATCATTTTCCTTTAAAGAAAACCAGTTTGGCCTCTGGGAGGCCTGAGGAGAGATTGAAGGCCTGTAAGTAAGTTCAGCATCTTCCAAATAAATCCTTCTGATGCCAGGGAAGCAACAAAGAAAGGAGAGCAGCAGGGGTGGGGAGTCAAAACAAGGACTTCAGAGAGAGAAAGAGCAAGTATGGCCCAGTTCAGCCAGAGGTCATCTGGCCTCACATAAGGCAGTCCAATCTGCCTGATGACATAATTCCCAGCAAGTGTCCACTGTAGTTCATCTTTGGATCATACAGACACCATAGGAGAATTAATCCATTGATACCAGTCTCAGGCATCTCCCTGAACACCAGAATGTCGACCATTTATATCTACTTGAGTTCCCTGGACATTTTCAGGGAAAAAGTAGAATATCCCTTGTTTCTTTTTCTTTATTTCCTTGTCTTTTGGGTGTTTTGGTTTTTCCTCCAACATCAGGATTAACACTAATCCTTTCCATGAAATTTGAAACATATGGTCTTTACTATACTTAATATGAAAAATGCTTGTAAGAGATCCATGGTTTAATTTCTAGCCTGTCTTAAAGGGCAGGTCTAATTGACTATTATTGCTCTAAACTTTACAATTAAAAAAAAATATGTTAGACTTTAAGCTCCAGGAAGGCCAGGACCATGTCCATTTTGTTCACCATATCATAGGCATCACTTAGTAGAGTGTTGACAGAATAATGGCTCAACATTTAGATTCTTGAGTCAGGCTAGCTGGTTCTAATTCCGTGTTTACCACTATGAGCTGTGTGATCTTTGGAAGCTCTCTGGGGGTCAATTTCCTAACAAAATTGGGATAATGATGATATTAGTGTCTATCTCAAAGAATTTTTGGAAGGACTGAATGAGATAATCCATGCAAAGCATTTATCATAATCCTTGTGACAAATATATAATGAATGTTCAATAAATATAATAAAACTCATTATATGTTGGCTATTAACAAAGTATTTAAAAGGGCTTGAATCAGGCTATTTGATCTTTTTTGTTGCAGATAAACTAGGTTGATATTGCAAATATACCTCAAAGCATGCTAATTGATGTATTACATTTCTAAGACTGATCGTATTGGGGTTTGGTACATATAGTACAATCGTCTTTTCATTTATCTTCATTAAAGTGAAGAATATGAAACATTGACATGAGCTACTCTTTTCTGGTTACTGTTTTACCATTTTTTATGGCTTCATAAAGCATGATGTGTCAGGAAGATAAAGTTTACACTCATGGCGCTGATTCATGAGTTCTTAGAGTAATTTTCTATTTCTTTGGGCCTATTTTAAGTATTGCATCTATGAAAACTGTCTTCTCCTTTTGAATAAAATTGAATTCACATTTTGGGATATTTTTAAGCCATAAATATTATATCTTAGGGGTTTCTTTTCTTTTACTTTTTTTTTAAACATCTTTATTGGAGTATACTTGCTTTACAATGCTGTGTTAGTTTCTCCTGTGTAACAAAGTGAATCAGCTATATGTATACATATATCCCCATATCCCCTCCCTCTTGCATCTCCCTCCCACCCTCTGTATCCCACCCCTCTAGGTGGTCACAATGCACCGAGCTGATCTCCCTGTGCTATGCAGCTGCTTCCCACTAGCTATCTATTTTACATTTGGTAGTGTATATATGTCAATGCCACTCTCACTTCGTCCCAGCTTAACCTTCCCCCTCCCTGTGTCCTCAAGTCCATTCTCTACATCTGTGTCTTTATTCCTGTCCTGCCCCTAGGTTCATCAGAAACATTTTTTTCGATTCCATATATGTGCATTAGCATACGGTATTTGTTTTTCTCTTTCTGACTTAGGTCACTCTGTATGACAGACTCTAGGTCCATCTACCTCACTACAAATAACTAAATTTCATTTCCTTTAATGACTAATATTCCATTGTATATATATGCCACATCTTCTTTATCCATTCATCTGTCGATGGACACTTAGGTTGCTTCCATGTCCTGGCTATTGTAAGTAGAGCTGCAATGAACATTGTGATAAAGGACTCTTTTTGAATTATGGTTTTCTTATGGTATATGCCCATTAGTGGGATTGCTGGGTCATATGGTAATTCTATTTTTAGTTTCTTAAGGAACATGCATACTGTTCTCCACAGTGGCGGTATCAATTTAAATTCCCACCAACAGTGCAAGAGGGTTCCCTTTTCTCCACACCGTCTCCAGCATTTGTTGTTTGTAGATTTTTTGATGATGGCCATTCTGAGTGGTGTGAGGTGATACCTCATTGTGTTTTTTTTTTAACATTCTTTATTGGAGCATAATTGCTTCATTGTGGTTGTGATTTGCATTTCTCTAATGATTAGTGATGTTGAACATCCTTTCATGTGTTTGTTGCAAACCTGCATGTCTTTGGAGAAATGTCGATTTAGGTCTCTTGCCCATTTTTGGATTGGGTTGTTTGTTTTTTGATATTGAGCTGCATGAGCTGCTTATGTATTTTGGAGATTAATCCTTTGTCCGTTGCTTCATTTGCAAATATTTTCTCCCATTCTGGAGGTTGTCTTTTTGTCTTGTATATGTTTTCCTTTGCTGTGCAAAAGCTTTTAAGTTTCATTAGGTCCCATTTGTTTAGTTTTGTTTTTATTTCAATTCCTCTAGGAGGTGGGTCAAAAAGGATCTTGCTGTGATTTATATCATGTTCTGCCTATGTTTTTCTCTAAGAGTTTTATAGTGTCTGGCCCTATATTTAGGTCTTTAATCCATTTTATTTTTGTGTATGGTTTTAGGAAGTTTTCTAATTTCATTCTTTTACATATAACTATCCAGTTTTCCTAGTACCATTTTTGAAGAGACTGTCTTTTCTCCATTGTATATTCTTGCTTCCTTTGTCAAAGATAAGGTGACCATTTGTGCATAGGTTTATCTCTGGGCTTTCTATCCTGTTCCATTATCTATATTTCTGTTTTAGTGCCAGTACCATCCTTTCTTGATTACTGTAGCTTTGTAGTATTATCTGAAGTCAGGGAGCCTGATTCCTACAGCTCCATTTTTCTTTCTCAAGACTGCTTTGGCTATTCGGGGTCTTTAGTGTTCCCATACAAATTTTAAGATTTTTTGTTCTAGTTCTGTAAAAAATGCCATTGGTAATTTGATAGGGATTGCACTGAATCTGTAGATTGCTTTGGGTAGTAGAGTCATTTTCACAATGTTGATTCTTCCAACCCAAGAACATGGTGTAACTCTCCATCTATTTGTATCATCTTTAATTTCTTTCATGAGTCTTATAGTTTTCTGCATACAGGTCTCTTGTCTCCTTAGGTAGGTTTATTCCCAGGTGTTTTATTCTTTTTGTTGCAATGGTAAATGGGAGTGTTTCCTTAATTTCTCTTTCAGATTTTTCATTATTAGTGTATAGGAATGCAAGAGATTTCTGTGCATTAATTTTGTATCCTGCTACTTTACCGAATTCATTGATTATCTCTAGTAGTTTTCTGGTAGCATATTTAGGATTCTCTATGTATAGTATCAGGTCATCTGCAAACAGTGACAGTTTTACTTCATCTTTTCCGATTTGGGTTTCTTTTATTTCTTTTTCTTCTCTGATTGCTGTGGCTAAAACTTCCAAAACTATGTTGAATGAGAGTGGTAAGAGTGGGTACCCTTGTCTTGTTCCTGATCTTAGAGGAAATGGTTTCAGTTTTTCACCATTGAGAACAATGTTGGCTGTGGGTTTCTCATATATGGCCTTTATTATGTTCAGGTAGGTTCCCTCTATGTCTACTTTCTGGAAGGTTTTTTATCATAAATGGGTGTTGAATTTTGTCAAAAGCTTTTTCTGCATCTATTGAGATTATCATATGGTTTTTGTCCTTCAATTTGTTAATATGGTGTATCACATTGACTGATTTGCATATACTGAAGAATCCTTGCATTCCTGGGATAAACTCCACTTGATCGTTGTGTATGATCCTTTTAATGAGCTGTTGGATTCTGTTTGCTAGTATTTTGTTGAGGATTTTGCATCTATGTTCATCAGTGATATTGGCCTGTAGTTTTCTTTTTTTGTGACATCTTTGTCTGGTTTTGGTATCAGGCTGATGGTGGCCTCGTAGAATGAGTTTGGGAGTGTTCCTCCCTCTGCTATATTTTGGAAGACCTTGAGAAGGAGAGGTGTTAGCTGTGCTCTAAATGTTTGATAGAATTTGCCTGTGAAGCCATCTGGTCCTGGGCTTTTGTTTGTTGGAAGATTTTTAATCACAGTTTCAATTTCAGTGCTTGTGATTTGTCTGTTTATATTTTCCATTTCTTCCTGGTTCAGTCTTAGAAGATTGTACTTTTGTAAGAATTTGTCCATTTCTTCCCGGTTGTCCATTTTATTGGCATATAGTTGCTTATAGTAATCTCTCACGATCTTTGCATTTCTGCAGTGTCAATGTTACTTCTCCTTTTTCATTTCTAATTCTATTGATTTGAGTCTTCTCCCTTTGTTTCTTAGTGAGTCTGGCTAATGGTTTATCAATTTTGTTTATCTTCTCAAGGAACCAGCTTTTAGTTTTATTGATATGTGCTACTGTTTCCTTCATTTATTTCTTATCTGATCTTTATGATTTCTTTCATTCTGCTAAACTTGGGGTTTTTTTGTTTTTCTTTCTCTAATTGCTTTAGTGTAAGGTTAGGTTGTTTGAGATGTTTCTTGTTTCTTAAGGTAGCATTGTATTTCTTTAAACTTCCTTCTTAGAACTGCTTTTGCTGCATTTGGGTCGTTGTGTTTTCATTGTCATATGTCTCTAGGTATTTTCTGATTTCCTCTTTGATTTCTTCAGTGATCTCTTGGTTATTTAGTAGCATATTTTTTATCCTCCATGTGTTTGTATTTTTTACAGTGTTTTTTCCTGTAATTGATATCTAGCTCATAGCGTTGTGGTCAGAAAAGATACTTGATATGATTTCAATTTTCTTAGTTTACCAAGGCTTGATTTATGACCCAAGATATGATCTACCCTGGAGAATGATCCGTGAGCACTTGAGAAAAAAGTGTATTCTGTTGTTATTGGATGTAATGTCCTATAAATATCAATTAAGTTCATCTTGTTTAATGTAACATTTAAAGCTTGTGTTTTCTTATTTATTTTCATTTTGGATGATCTGTCCATTGGTGAAAGTGGGGTGTTAAAGTCCCCTACTATGATTGTGTTACTGTCAATTTCCCCTTTTATGGCTGTTAGCATTTGCCTCATGTATTGAGGTGTTCCTGTGTTGGATGCGTAAATATTTTTAGTTGTTTTATCTTCCTCTTGGATTGATCCATTGATCATTATGTAGTGTGCTTCTCTGTCTCTTGTGATAGTCTTTATTTTAAAGTCTATCTTGTCTGATATCAGTATTGCTACTCCAGCTTTCTTTTGATTTTCATTTGCATGGAATATCTTTTTCCATCCCCTCACTTTCAGTCTGTATGTGTCCCTAGGTCTGAAGTGTGTCTCTTGTAGACAGCATTATATGGGTCTTGCTTTTATATCCCTTCAGCCAGTCTGTGTCTTTTTTGGTTGGAGCATTTAATCCATTTACATTTAAGGTAATTATCGATATGTATATTCTTATTACCATTTACTTAATTGTTTTGGGTTAATGTTTGTAGGTCTTTTCCTTCTCTTGTGTTTCCTGCCTAGAGAAGGTCCTTTAGCATTTGTTGTATAGCTGGTTTGGTGGTGCTGAATTCTCTTAAATTTTGTTTGTCTGTAAAGGTTTTAATTTCTGCATTGAATCTGAATGAGATCCTTGCTGGGTAGAATAATCTTGGTTGTAGGTTTTTCCCTTTCATCACTTTAAATATGTCCTGCCACTCCCTTCTGGCTTGCAGAGTTTCTGCTGAAAGATCAGCTGTTAACCTTTTGCGGATTCCCTTGTATGTTATTTGTTGCTTTTCCCTTGCTGCTTTTAATATTTTTTCTTTGTATTTAATTTTTGATAGTTTGATTAATATGTGTCTTGGAGTGTTTCTCCTTGCATTTATCCTGTATGGGACTCTCTGTGCTTCCTGGATTTGACTGACAATTTCCTTTCCCATGTTAGGGAAGTTTTCAACTATAATCTCTTCAAATATTTTCTCAGTCCCTTTCTTTTTCTCTTCTTCTTCTGGGACCCCTATTACTCGAATGTTGGGGTGTTTACTGTTGTCCCAGAGGTCTCTGAGACTGTCCTTAATTCTTTTCATTCTTTCTTCTTTATTCTGCTCTGTGGTAATTATTTCCACTACTTTATCTTCCAGGTCACTTATCCATTCTTCTGCCTCAGTTATTCTGCTATTGATTCCTTCCAGAGAATTTTTAATTTCATTTATTGTGTTGTTCATCATTGTTTGTTTGCTCTTTAGTTCTTCTAGGTCCTTGTTAAATGTTTCTTGTATTTTGTCTATTCTATTTCCAAGATTTTGGATCATCTTTACTATCATTACTCTGAATTATTTTTCAGGTAGACTGTATATTTCCTCTTCATTTATTAGGTCTGGTGGGTTTTTACCTTGCTCCTTCATCTGCTGTGTGTTTTTCTGTCTTCTTATTTTGTTTAACTTACTGTGTTTGGGGTCTCCTTTTCACAGGTTGCAGGTTCATAGTTCCCGTTGTCTTTGATGTCTGCCCCCAGTGGGTGAGGTTGGTTCAGTGGTTTGTGTAGGCTTCCAGGTGGAGGGGACTGGTCCCTGTGTTCTGGTGGGTGGGACTGGATCTTGTCCTTCTGGTGAGCAGGGCCATGTCCAGTGGTGCATTTTGGTGTGTCTGTTAACTTAGTATGACTTTAGGTAGCCTCTCTGCTAATGGGTGGGGTTGTGTTCCCATCTTGCTAGTTGTTTGGCATAGGGCATCCAGCACTGGAGCTTGCTGGCCATTGGGTGGAGCTGGTCTTTTTGTTGAAACAGAGATCTCTGGGAGAGCTTTCGCTGATTGATATTACGTGGGGCCGGGAGGTCTCTGGTGGTCCAATATCCTGGACTCAGCTCTCCCACCTCGGAGCCTCAGGCCTGACACCCGGCCAGAGCACCGAGACACTGACAGCCACACAGCTCAGAAGAAAAGGAAGGAAAAAACAAGCAGATAGAACCCCAAACCAAATGGAAAAGCAAGAACTAAACAAAGTCATCCAAAGAAACATACAAACACACAGTCATAAAAAGAAAACAAACAAAAACAAGATAAAACAAAAACGAATGGTCAGAACCCTAGGACAAATGGTAAAAGCAAACCCAAATAGACAAAATCACAGAAAGAAATATACACTCACAAAAAGAGGAAAAAAAGGAAAAAAATTTTTAATTTAAAAGACAAAATTTTTAAAAAATAAAATAAAAAAATTTTAAAAAGAGAAAAACCAAACCAATAAAAAAAATCCACCAATGATAATAAGCACTAAAAACTAAACTAAGAGAAACAGAAAAACCAGAAACAAGTCATACACAGAAAGCAAATCCCAAGTCTACAGTTGCTCCCAAAGTCCACTGCCTCAATTTTGGGAACATTCGTTGTCTATTCAGGTATTCCACAGATGTAGGGTTCATCAAGTTGACTGTGGGAATTTAATCTGCTGATCCTGAGGCTGTACAGAGAAATTTCCCTTTCTCTTCTTTGTACAGCTCCTGGGGTTCAGCTTTGGTTTTGGCCCTGCCTCTGCATGTAGGCTGCCTCAGCCATGTTCCCTGCCCAGACAGGAGGGGGTTAAAACAGGGGCTGATTAGGGCTTTCTTGCTCACTCAGGCCAGGGAGAGGGAGGGGTACAATAGTCATAATTGGAATGCGGGGCAAGCCTGTGGCATCAGAGGCCAGTGTCACATTGCAACAAGCTGAGGTGTGCCACATGTTCTCCTGGGGAAGTTGTCCCTGGTTCTCGGGACCCTGCCAGTGGCAAGCTGCACAGGCTCCTGGGGGGGGTTGTGGGTAGTGACCTGTGCTTGCACACAGATTCTTGGTAGAAGCGGCAGCAGCATTAGTGTTTCATGCCTGTCTCTGGGGTCCAAGCTAATAGCCATGGCTTGTGCCCATCTCTGGAGCTCGTTTAGGTGGTGCTCCGCCTTCTGTGGGTACATGGAGCAGGAATCCCCTCTCCTCGCACACCCCGAAACAATGGTCTCTTGACTCTTCGGCAGGTCCAGACTTTTTCCCAGACTCCCTCCTGGCTAGCTGTGGCAAACTAGCCCTTTTTAGGCCGTCTTCACGCAGCCAACCACAGTCCTCTCCCTGGGGTCTGACCTCCAAAGCCCAAGCCTCAGCTTCCAGCCCCCACCCACCTCAGCGGGTGAGCAGACAAGCATCTCAAGTTGGTGAGTGCTGGTCAGCACCGATCCTGTGTGGGAATCTATCTGCTTTGCTCTCTGCACCCCAGTTGCTGCGCTTTCCTCTGTGGGTCTGAAGCTTCCCCCTGGCCCACCCCTGGCCCTGCCAGTGAAAGGGCTTCCTAGTGTGTGGAAACTTTTCCTCCTTCACAGCTCCCTCCCAGAGGTGCAGGTCATATCCCTATACTTTTGTCTCTGTTTTTTCTTTTGCCCTACCCAGGTACGTGGTTATTTTCTTGCCTTTTGGGAAGTCTGAAGTCTTCTGCCAGCATTCAGTAGGTGTTCTGTAGGAGTTGTTCCACATGTAGATGTATTTTTGATGTATTTGTGTGGAAGAAGGTGATCTCCACATCTTACTCCTCCACCATCTTGAAGGTCTCCCTCTTTTACTTTTTAAAAAATAGTCAGTTCACTTCTATGAGGAACTATCCTGTAGGTTGTAAGTGGATGTCTTGGTGAGGCAGTTCCTCATGCCCTGACTCTTTCCTCACTGGAGTTGGTCATAGTGGCTGGTTTCCTTGTCCTAGTGCTCACATCATCCTTGTCTCTTTTTGACTATTTACCGATATTTTTAAAATATTTTCTGAGTTGCTTCAATATTTGTAGCAACAAGAACAAATCTACCATATGACCCAGCAATCCCACTACTGGGCATATACCCTGAGAAATTCAAAGAGTCATGTACCAAAATGTTCATTGCAGCTCTATTTACAATAGCCCGGAGATGGAAACAACCTAAGTGTCCATCATTGGATGAATGGATAAAGAAGATGTAGCACATATATACAATGGAATATTACTCAGCCATAAAAAGAAATGAAATTGAGCTATTTATAATGAGGTGGATAGACCTAGAGTCTGTCATACAGAGTGAAGTAAGTCAGAAAGAGAAAGACAAATACCGTATGCTAACACATATATATGGAATTTAACGAAAAAAAATGTCATGAAGAACCTAGGGGTAAGACAGGAATAAAGACACAGACCTACTAGAGAATGGACTTGAGGATGTGGGGAGGGGGAAGGGTGAACTGTGACAAAGCGAGAGAGAGGCATGGACATATATACACTACCAAACATAAAATAGATAGCTAGTAGGAAGCAGCCGCATAGCTCAGGGAAGTCAGCTCGGTGCTTTGTGACTGCCTAGAGGGGTGGGATAGGGAGGGTGGGAGGGAGGGAGACGCAAGAGGGAAGAGATATGGGAACATATGTATATGTATAACTGATTCACTTTGTTATAAAGCAGAAACTAACACACCATTGTAAAGCAATTATACTCCAATAAAGATGTAAAAAAAAGAAAAAACAAATCTTTACTATGTTTCTCTACATTTGATAAAATCAAAGGATATTCATGAGGGGAATAACACACTTGTTTATATCATTGCCAATAAACTAGATGCTGAGGCATTCTTGGCTCTCCTTTCCTTTCGCTATCTTTCCTGTTATTACTCTTTTGTTTTTATATTCTCCTCTATATCGTATTTTAATACAGAAATTAAATAGAGAACTTGGGGTTAAAATTAAATCAATTACCATGTTTAATCTTTTGGAAATAAAAATGATAAGAACAAAAGGGACTCTAACAATTCGCCCTACAGTAAAGTCTAGTTGAGTCTTGTTTGGGCACCATAGTCCCAGGATGGATCCCAGTTCTCTTTTGTTCTCCAGTATTGGGCACTCAACCTCCCTGGCCTTGGTTTTTTGCTTCTGGGTGTTTTTTTTTTTTTTTTTTTTTTTTTTTTTGTAATAAAGTGTTGAAGAAATAAACTCTAAGTTTCCCTGCAGAGATGAAACTTGTCTTCAGTTGAGCATATGCTAAAAAATACAACAATTTACATTGCTCTATCTCTTATAAGAAGTTATAAGAAATAGCATAGAGTAATATAACAAAATATACTTTAACCAGTGATATTTCTGTTGAAAGAAAAGTCAACTTGAGAAATGTACTTCTTTGAAAAAAACATTTCTCTCCCTCTATATTAGTTGATTATTTCAATATACTTTGTTAGATTGATGATGTTTTAAAACTTAATGAAGAATGAGCACTTCAATAATAACACTTTTTATCCATTAATAAGGGTTCAAATTTTATAATAAATTGCAATTCAATATCTGTATTTTCTCATAAAGCAAAATAGAAAATTTTGTTATTCAAAACTCTGCACCTTGAACATGTTTTTGTCATCATCCCTGCTCCTGAGTCTTTCTTCTCTATCAGTGCAGGGTAATGTCCTTGCACTGTCTCTTACTACCTATGAGGAAGAAAAGTGCCCAGAGTGACAGCTCTCTCCAGGAACAGTTGCCCTTCCTCCTAGACCCAGAACGAGGTGGGGGGAACTGCAAGTACAAATGGGGTACCAAACCACCCCATTCTGTCAGCATTGACTGTGAAATTGGCAGTCTCCTTTTCTACTTGAAACAGGAGGAAGTTGCTTATAAGTTTGAAAAAAGCATTTGACTAAAATAGGATTCCTGTTATTATAAAGCAAGATGTAAAATTGTGCGTGAATAAACTTTTTCTATTGTTTCACTTGAACATGAAAGTCACCTGGACTACACAGTGTGCTGTCTTTAAACAGCAGCAGGGGATTTTTAAAATGAGACTCTACTTAATGATGTTTCCACTTTTATCGTCTCCAAAAGAGGCTTCAGAAAAGTATTCTCATATCATCACCCACAAAAGCAATCCCAAAGTCTCCACTTTATTCCTCATTACAAGGTCTAAACCAGAATTGAGGTAACCATGAAATTTCCCCCACCCTCAACCTTGGGTATCCAAAAAGGAACAAGAAGTAAGGAAATTGTGTCAGGAAATCTGAGTCTTTACCTCAACTCTTTTTTTTTTTTTTTTTTTGCGGTACGCGGGCCTCTCACTGTTGTGGCCTCTCCCGTTGCGGAGCACAGGCTTCGGACGCGCAGGCTCAGCGGCCATGGCCTAGGCGCGCCGCGGCATGTGGGATCTTCCCGGACCGGGGGCACGAACCCGCGTCCCCTGCATTGGCAGGCGGACTCTCAACCACTGCGCCACCAGGGAAGCCCTACCTCAACTCTTGAAACAACCATCTGTGTGGTCATTAACCTCTCTGGGCCTCAGTTTCCACATCTGCAAAATGAGGGAATTGGACTTCCCTAATTTTGAGCGCCATCCCTCTAGCTATAAAAATCCACAACACTAAAATAAATAATTTTTAACAGCAAATTCACTGAAACAACTTCACTTACAGACTCAGTAAGTCAGTCTCTGCCTTGACATTAGGAAGACTTTGTCTGATCAGGCTGGGGGGAGGAAGTAGGAAATTGGAGACTTAAGAGAAAGAAGAATTCAGTGACTACATTTACTTGCAAGAAAGTAAATTTATATTTGGGATTTGGAACAAATTGAGATGGGCAAGATGCAGTGATTGTTGGTCCTTCTCTACATTGACAGTAGGTTTGAGTGCTGGGACACTCTCTGAGGTCAGATCCCATCGCTGGCCTCATGATACCTTAAGTAAAGTTAGGAGATTAGGCACAAAGCCTTGGTCTTATGCCCCCTGCTACTGCATCACTTCCTGAGACTCACAACTATTCCACTCAGTGAGCAATACCTACAGTTTATTTCAGTAACTCAATACAGTCTCTGCTGTTCAAATGCAAACATCCCAAGGTGAGAGTGTATTCAGTTTTTCTTCAGTGTACATGAGTTTATAGACCCTTTCCTCAGATAAAATTTTGATGAGAAAAGAGAAGAGATTACTTCACCATCAGGGGTTAAAAAGTGGATAACAAAGAGGCTGGAAGGCAAAAGAAACTGGCCCTAAACCCAGATTTTTTAGTTCTCAACAGATCTGCATAGATACCATGGTTCACAAGAGATCGAAGTACTGTTCTGCAAAGGATAAGAACAGCCTAAAACCTGGCTTAGAGAATGGTGAGAATCCACCTTTAACCAAATAAAGTTGGTAATAAGTCTGGGCAAGAAAAGTACTGAGAAGCTAAAATCTTATTATCTATCGTTATCACAGGATGAGGGGTGGAAATTTACCAAATAACTCAACCCTCATCTAAACTCCAACACATCTCTTGATTTTAACTATTTTGACTATAATCTTTCTAAGCCTATTAGTAGGGTGACCATATAATTTACCAAACCAATGGGGACACTTTCAAGAATGAAAGGGAATGCTATTTTTAACAGTGCCAGGGCTTGTGTAAACCAGGACTATCCCAGTAAAACCAGATGTATGGTTACCCACAGTAACTCTCCTATGTTCTTGGATGGGGTATTCTATATAAAGTAACTTTTCCACTATGATCCAAGTCATGAACACTCATTTCACTCTGTTGAAATGCAATGATGCCCCCTGGATTTAGCGCATTCTGTACTGCTACACCACTGGACCTCACACCCTAGTCGGCATCACAATCACCAGCGGGCTTGTTTGATTGCTGAGCTCCACCCTCAGAGTTTCTGATTCAGTCAGTCTGGGGTTGGGCCTGAGTACTCGTACTTCTAAATTAACAAGTGATCCTGATGCTGCTGGTCCAGGCATCACACTGTGAGAAGCACAGACTATACTCAGTGATCTCAGATAGCTGTCCCTTTCTTTCTTCACTCTTATGCCTGCATTTTGTAGTCCATCAGCATCTGGTCTTAGGTGTCCGTTATCAGTATACCTGTCCCTAACGAGCTTAGTCTTCTAATTCCTTTTATTCCTTCTAAGGTATTTCTTCTAATTTCCTGTTGATTCAGAAGATAAACATGCAAGTTTATTAGAACCCTCTTTAAAATAAGTGCATAAATAGGCTTATTTATTCATTTCTTCATTCAACCAACATGTATTTGAGTTTTCTCCAGGCTATCACTCAGAGAAAAGGCCTGAGCTGCATCTATTTTGGCTACTCACAGACCTTGCTTGCTTTATTTTCTGACTCCTAGCTGAGCTTCAAAGAAGTATTTTTATCCACATAAATGTGGAATAAGTGAGGGATAACTGTAATAGTCATTTAGAGGACATGTAACTTAAAAGATATCTACTAAATTTTAAAAATGGTTAGATGCTATTGCTACATAACCTCGCTTTACAGAGAGAGCGACATTCATTTTTACAAAGATTTTCTCAGTAAAGTCTTTACAAAGATATGACAATAACTCATAATGTCCAACCCATATTTGTCATCAACCCTACTCTTGTGAAATTATTGTTATTCACACAATACTGTCATCAAGTCACCACCATGCTTCTTAGTCCATCCACTGCATATTGCATAGTGTCAGTTCATATTTAACTGAGACATAGGGATTCTGCTAGAAATAGAATAGAACAAACTCAGCTTTAAAGTAGTCTCGGAGACAGCAAATCCACTTTTAGCCAATAAATCTACTTTTAGCTAATCTGAGAACTTTGTGGCTGTTGAGCCATAATTATTTCTTTAGTTTTTCACTGCCCTGCAATAGAAATTCCTTGACACCAGGAAGTTGCTCTAATGAAAACTGATGTGGGAGTGATGTGTAAAAGAACAAGAATTCTCACAAGCTCTGAGGAAAAGAGAGTCCTCAGTGGTAGGTCCTTTCCAGTCTAGGACGTCAAGACAGAGTATGAGACTATCCAGTTGCATCTCCTGCCCTTCCTTCAGTGTGAATGCTGTCAGCGCAGTGCAGGGCAGCTTGCAACTAGGAAGGAACTGGGCTGTAGGGTCAGGCAAACCTGGCCTCAAGATTCTTCTCTGTCACCCACTTATGTGATAAAAGGCTCCAAGACTCTCACTTCCTAGAATTATCCTTTCTTTTATGATCTAAACAAAATGACTCACAGTCCAGCACCTTCCCAATATTTCTGAGGATTTTAGGAGGAGAGACATTCACATTCCCACTCTTTCTTGCTCTAAATTCTTACTCCAAATTCAATTCTCCATCCCCACTCATATCTTCTCTCCTGTAACCACTCTCCTCCCTCTTCCTCACTTCACCCTAAACATGGGCCACACGACCAAAGCACTTTCTATGCAAGACTCTTCAGTGTAACAAGGTTTTACTAAGTTTTGACTGCAACCCAGAATAATCCAACATGGTGCAAAAAAGAGCTTTGAATTCAATGCATAGCTCACTGTGCCTAAAAATGCTTTGGCCATTTTCAATCAGATGGTCTTTCTTCTTCAGGTTCTGACTTGCCACTGGGTGCCTGGCCATACACGGTCTCCAAGCACTCTCTCCATTCTCTTCATTCCTGTGTCTTCCAGAAATCCTGTCCTCCTCTCAAGTCACTAGTGTGCAATCTAAGCATTTCAGTTACTTGATTATGCAGAGCCATTTGGTTTCTCAAACTCCATCTTAGACTGCTTGTTGGGTCCTTTAAATAGCCAAAAACAAGCTCTCCACCCCTGAAATTAATTATATTGCTATCCTGGAATTTTAATGCAACAACCACAGTCGTCCTTTTAAATAGCATTTTTTTCCTTTACATGACGGTAGCCACACGAATGTGTACAAGACAATTAATTCAGCTGAGCCATAGTTTAGTCACCTATTCATCTGGCTGTTATGAAGATGAAATGTAAAAGCCCAGCATAATACTTGCCAAATGGTAGCTGCTGATATTATTAAGCATCATAAATTTCCACTGGAAAGGGTAATTAATAATAACCACTTGGGTAGTATTTGCCAACACTCACAGCCAGTAGCTGATGTGCCAGACTGAAGCTGAGATACCACACTCTGGTATCCTGATCCCCTGGGCACCATGTTTTCAAGAAAATACATAGCTAGAAATATCGGGCAAATCATCTCATCCAAGAGCTAAAAATATCACTACCATCTCCCAATAGCAAGTGATGGTATTCTAACTTGCTTATGTTGTTTATGTCTTTCTCTCAGAGAGGAGCACAGAGCTGGACAGAGGCCCAGCTATGTGCTACACACTTCTGTGATCCATTGCCTGCCACCATGTGTCTGCTCTGAGAACAGACTGCAGTACAGTTTTACAAGGATTTTAATTTCCCAGTGAAATAAAAGTTGGTCTGTAGATAATCTGCAAATCATTTCGGTCAACAGATGAGTTAATGTCAGTTAATGTCAATGAATTGAATTAATGTCAATGAAAAAGTCAAATTTAAGGCAAATACCAGGGGGTAGGCTTGAATTAGGTCCTATTTGCCTAATCCTTGTTCCCAGGTTATCCTCACATCAAAGTGACTCAAGTCTTTCTCTGGGCAAAAATCTCTCTCTCCCTCTCACACACACACTTTTTACAAGTTCCAAGATGATTCCTACTCTCACAGACCTTCCCCTGAACCATAACTCAAGTGCCCACTTACAAAGGAGGTGGCCTCAGTACTTTTGCCTTGGTGGTACATGTACTGTGCACCAGCTATGTGCCAGGCTCTCTGCTACATGCTTCACATGCATAATCTCAATTATTTTCTCAGCAACACAATGAGATAGATATCATTGTGCTTTAAAACAGAAGACTGATACTCAGAGAAGGAAAGGTACTTGAACATGGCCACACAATCAGTAAGTGGATAGACAGGATTCAAATCCAGGTCTGTCAGATGTCAAGTCTCATGTTTTTCACCACAAAATTTACCGTGTGTGAGACCGTCAACCATTAGCTCAAAAAAGATTTCTACCTAGACTCAAAGAACTCTAGAATTCTTAGTGTGAACTGCTCACTGTCTAAAATACTTCCAAATATATTTATCTCTACCAAACTGGGGATAGTGTGGCATTCCTGTGGAAGGCAGGGATAGTGCACAATTTTTGGCTAATTTGATAAATTATAAGGTGCTATCCAGTAAAACACGAGCAATTCATATATTTTGAGCCCTAGGCACCACCTCAACAACGGAGTAATCATTCTCAACCCTTGTTCTTTCCAGTTCAGCTTACATCATCGTGCCCTTTATTGTTCTAATGGCCAACTCTCATTATGGCATTTGTTTTCTTAAAACTGTCCTTTTACCCTCTGAAGTGTCTCTGCTTAGCTTTGAAGTCCCTGTACAATTTCGCCCCAGTGTAATGTTTCCGTTTCATCTTCCACCCGTCCTCACACCTAGATGGCCTCCCAGTCAAGCAAAACCACTCAAGACGAACCTCACATGCCCTGAGCCTTTATTCTACAATTTAAAATGTCCTAGGGACTTCCCTCGTGGCCCAGTGGTTAAGAATCTGCCTGCCAATTCAGGGGACACGGGTTCGATCCCTGGTCCGGGAAGATCCCACATACCGTGGAGCAACTAAGCCCACATGCCACAACTACTGAGTCTGCACTCTATAGCCCACATGTCACAACTACTGAGCTCGTGTGCCACAACTACTGAAGCCCACATGCCTAGAGCCTTTGCTCTGCAACAAGAGAAGCCACCACAATGAGAAGCCTGAGTACCACAACAAAGAGTAACCCCGGCTCACTGCAACTAGAGAAAGCCCACACGCAGCAACGAAGACACAATGCAACCAAAAATAAATAAATAATAAATGTATTTAAAAAATAAAAATAAAATAACATGTCCGGGTTCAGGATTGAAGTGAGAGTAAATTTCTCTGTAATAAAAAGCAACAGGGGGGCTTCCCTGGTGGCGCAGTGGTTGAGAGTCCGCCTACCAATGCAGGGGACACGGGTTCGTGTCCCGGTCCGGGAAGATCCCACATGCCGCGGAGCGGCTGGGCCCGTGAGCCATGGCCGCTGAGCCTGTGCGTCCGGAGTCTGTGCTCCGCAACGGGAGAGGCCACAACAGTGAGAGGTCTGCGTACCGCAAAAAAAAAAAAAAAAAAGCAACAGGGACTTCTCTGGTGGCCCAGTGGTTAAGACTCTATGCTCCCAATGCAGGGGGCATGGGTTCGATCCCTAGTCAGAGAACTAAGATCCCACATGCCACATGGTACAGCCAAAAAAAAAAAAAAAAAAAGCAATAGAAATTTACCGTAGTGAGATACCACTTCACACCTACTAGGATTGCTATAATCAAAAAAGTGGAAAATAGGGGCTTCCCTGGTGGCGCAGTGGTTGAGAGTCCGCCTGCCGATGCAGGGGACACGGGTTCGTTCCCCGGTCCGGGAAGATCCCACATGCCGCGGAGCGGCTAGGCCATGGCCGCTGAGCCTGTGCGTCCGGAGCCTGTGCTCCGCAACGGGAGAAGCCACAACAGTGAGAGGCCCGCATATCGCTAAAAACAAAACAAAACAAAACAAAAAGTGGAAAATAACAAGTGATGGCAAGATATAGAGAAATCAGAACGTTCATGCATTGCTAGTGGGAACGTAAAATGGTAGAGCCACTGTAGTTTCTCAAAGAGTTAAACATACAACTACCATATGACTCAGCAATTCCACTCCTAAGCATATATACAAAAGAACTGAAAGGAAGGACTTGAACAGATATCTGTACGCCAGTGTTAATAGCAGCACTATTCACAATAGCCAAAAGGTGGAAGTCCATCAGTAGAAGAACAGCTAAACAAAACATGGTATAGATATACAATGGAGTACTGTTCAGCCATAAGAAGGAATGAAACTTTGATATATGCTACCCCATGAATGGACTTTGAAAAGATTATGCTTATTGAACTAAGCCAGACACAAAAAGCCACATATTGTATGATTTCACTTATACGAAATATCCAGAATAGGCAGATCAGTAGACCTAGAGGGCAGTTTAGTGGTTGCCAAGGACTAGGATGAGGGGTATAGAGTGTGATTGCTTAATGAGGACAGAGTTTCCGTTTGGGGTGATGGGGACTATATAATGCTGATGGTCGCACAACATTGTAAATGTACTAAATGGCACTGAATTTTACACTTTAAAATGGTTTAAATGATAAATTTTGTTATTTTTATCACAATAAAACATTTAAACGTTTACAGAAATGACTCATAAAAACTGCTCTATTTATTCACTAACTCATTTATCCAAGGATGCTTGCCTTGAGGAGAAATGGATCCCTAGCCTATTGTAATGATTGTTTATTTGGAATTGATAAAAACAAAAATCAGTGTCAAAGTGAAGGAACTCAGTCCCTTTGTTTTTGTTATTCAAACTCCAGGCATAATGATTGACCTGGTATGCAGCTGTGAATTGGTAGTATTAATATTTCGAGAAATTTATCAAATTAGTCAAGGTGAACTAGATTCAAGTCAAATCAATAAATAATCAATCATCCATGAGAAATATTCAAAGGGTTTTCTAAGTTTTATATCTATATTCCTGAGAAGCTCTCTGACAGTGAATCTGGGGCCCAATCCCCCCAATAATAGTTACGTTTCAGACATTCATCCATTGCCACCAATTACCTATTAATCAGTGATAAAGAACGAAAAACACTTTGAAGTCTAGACAAATCCAAAGAGAAGGACAGCCTTGATAAATTCTCACTTTTTAGGAACTGGTAACCAACCAGAAAAATTGTTCAGCACAGCAAATTCAGTACAACAGTTCGTTTCTGTAAAAATGGATTCTCCTTCCAGACAACTTAAATGAACAAACATAATCAAATGAGAAAATATGCATTTCTGCTACCATTCAGGGCAATGCTCTGCATAAAATTTGCAGTAATTTCGGTTTCAACCATTTGCTAGGAAATATGATATTATTCCTGGAGTCATTACAGACAGTCATTTGGAATAGAGATGCCAGAAAAAACACTGTACAGTTTAATGTGTGACACTGTTTCACTTTTTTTTCTGATGGTTATTGCTTTTTGAACACCAGCTCTGACCCTGGACCTTTCAAAATTATTCACTCAAATATTATTATCTGAAGCTCTAGTGCTGGACAGGACAGAGCATACACTGCATAGAAGAAATAGCAGTGGCTTTTGAAGCCAGAAGATTCAGCTTAAAATCCTTCCTCTTGGGGGCTTCCCTGGTGGCCCAGTGGTTGGGAGTCCGCCTGCCGATGCAGGGGAAACGGGTTTGTGCCCCGATCTGGGAGGATCCCACATGCCGCGGAGCGGCTGGGCCCCTGAGCCATGGCTGCTGAGCCTGCGCGTCCAGAGCCTTTGCTCCGTGGCGCAAGAGGCCACAGGAGTGAGGGGCCTATGTACCACAAAAAAATAATAATAAAATCAAATCCTTCCTCTGAAGAAAAAGACCTACAAAAACAAACCCATAACAATTAAGAAAATGGTAATAGGAATATAAATATAAATAATTACCTTAAACATGAATGGATTAAATGCTCAAACCAAAAGACACAGGCTCGCTGAATGGATACAAAAACAAGACCCATATATATGCTGTCTACAAGAGACCCATTTCAGACCTAGGGACACATACAGACTGAAAGTGAGGGTATGCAAAAAGATATTCTATGCAAATGGAAATCAAAAGAAAGCGGGAGTAGCAATACTCATACCAGATAAAATAGACTTTAAAATAAAGAATGTCACAAGAGACAAGGAAGGACAGTACATAATGATCAATGGACCAATCCAAGAAGAATATATAACAATTATAAATATATATGCACCCAACATAGGAGTACCTCAATACACAAAGCACCTACTAATAGCTATCAAAGAGGAAATTGACAGTAACACAATAATAGTGGGGGACTTTTAACACCTCATTTATACCAATGGACAGATCATCCAAAATGAAAATAAATAAGGAAACACAAGCTTTAAATGACACAACAGACCAGATAGATTTAATTGATATTTATAGGACATTCCATCCAGAAACAGCAGATTACACTTTCTTCTTAAGTGCACACGGAACATCCTCCAGGATAGATCACATCTTGGGTCACAAATCAAGCCTCAGTAAATTTAAGAAAATTGAAATCATATAAAGCATCTTTTCTGACCACAACACTATGGGATTAGAAATCAATTACAGGGAAAAAAACGTAAAAAAACAAACAAATGGAGGCTAAACAATATGTTTCTACATAACCAAGAGATCACTGAAGAAATCAAAGAGAAAATCAAAAAACATCTAGAGACAAATGACAATGAAAACACGACAATCCAAAACCTATGGGATGCAGCAAAAGCAGTTATAAGAGGGAAGTTTATAGCTATACAAGCCTACCTCAAGAAACAAGAAAAATCTCAAGTAAACAATCTAACATTACACCTAAAGGAACTAGAGAAAGAAGAAAAAACAAAACCCAAAGTTAGCAGAAGGAAAGAAATCATAAAGATCAGAGCAGAAATAAATGAAATGGAAACAAAGAAATCAATAGCAAAGATCAATAAAACTAAAAGCTGGTTCTTTGAGAAGATAAACAAAATTGATAAACCATTAGCCAGACTCATCAAGAAAAAGAGGGAAAGGGGCTTCCCTGGTGACGCAGTGGTTGGGGGTTCGCCTGCCAATGCAGGGGTCGTGGGTTCGTGCCCCGGTCCAGGAGGATCCCACGTGTCGCGGAGCGGCTGGGCCCGTGAGCAAAGGCCACTGGGCCTGCACGTCCGCAGCCTTTGCTCCGCAGCGGGAGAGGCCACAGCAGTGAGCGGCCCACGTACTACCAAAAAAAAAAAAAAAAAGAGGAGAGGACTCAAATCAATAAAATTAGAAATGAAAAAGGAGAAGTTACAACAGACACTGCAGAAATACAAAGCATCCTAAGAGACTACTACAAGCAATTCTATGCCAATAAAATGGACAACCTGGAAGAAATGGACAAATTCTTAGAAAGGTATAACCTTCCAAGACTGAACCAGGAAGAAACAGAAACTATGAACAGACCAATCACAAGTAATGAAATTGAAACTGTGATTAAAATTCTTCCAACAAACAAAAGTCCAGGACCAGATGGCTTCACAGGTGAATTCTATCAAACATTTAGAGACAAGCTAACACCCATCCTCCTCAAACTCTTCCAGAAAATTGCAGGGGAAGGAACATTCCCAAACTCATTCCATGAGGCCATCATCATGCTGATACCAAAACCAGACAAAGATACTACAAAAAAAGAAAATTACAGACCAATATCACTGATGAATATAGACGCAAAAATCCTCAACAAAATACTAACAAACAGAATCCAGCAACACATTAAAAGGATCATACACCATGATCAAGTGGGATTTATCGCAGGGATGCAAGGATTCTTCAATATATGCAAATCAATCAATGTGATACACCATATTAACAAATTGAAGAAGAAAAACCATATGATTATCTCAATAGATGCAGAAAAAGCTTTTGACAAAATTCAATATCCATTTGTGATAAAAACTGTCCAGAAAGTGGGCATAGAGGACCCATAGAGGAACCTACCTCAACATAATAAAGGCCATATACGACAAACCCACAGCACACATCATTCTCAATGGTGAAAAACTGAAAACATTTCCTCTAAGATCAGGAACGAGAAAAGGATGTCCACTCTAGACACTATTATTTAACATAGTTTTGGAAGTCCTAGCCACAGCAATCGGAGAAGAAAAAAATACAAATTGGAAAAGAAGAAGTAAAACTGTCACTGTTTGCAGATGACATGATGCTATACATAGAGAATCCCAAAGATGCCACCAGAAAACTACTAGAGCTAATCAATGAATTAGGTAAAGTTGCAGGATACAAAATTAATGCACAGAAATCTCTTGCATTCCTATACACTAATGATGAAAAACCTGAAAGAGAAATTAAGGAAACACTCCCATTTACCACTGCAACAATAAGAATAAAATACCTAGGAATAAACCTACCTAAGGAGACAAAAGACCTGTATGCAGAAAACTATAAGGCACTCATGAAATAAATTAAAGATGATACAAACAGATGGAGAGATATACCATGTTCTTGGATTGGAAGAATCAACACTGTGAAAGTGACTCTACTACCCAAAGCAATCTACAGATTCAGTGCAATCCCTATCAAATTACCAATTGTATTTTTTACAGAACTAGAACAAAAATATCTTAAAATTGTATGAAGACACAAAAGACCCCAAAGAGCCACAGCAATCTAGAGGGAAAAAAACAGAGCTGGGGGAATCAGACTCCCTGACTTTAGACTATACTACAAAGCTACAGTAATCAAGACAATATGGTACTGGCACAAAAACAGAGCTATAGATCAATGGAACAGGATAGAAAGCCCAGAGATAAACCAACGGACCTATGGTCAACTAATCTATGACAAAGGAGGCAAGGATATACAATGGAGAAAAGACAGCCTCTTCAATAAGTGGTGCTGGGAAAACTGGACAGCTACATGTAAAAGAATGAAATTAGAACACTCCCTAACACCATACACAAAAATAAACTCAAAACGGATTAGAGACTTAAATGTAAGACCTGGCACTGTGAAACTCTTAGAGGAAAACATAGGAAGAACACTGTTTGACATAAATCACAGCAAGATCTTTTTTGATCCACCTCCTAGAGTAAAGGAAATAAAAATAAACAAATGAGACCTAATGAAACTTAAAAGCTTTTGCACAGCAAAGGAAACCACAAACAAGATGAAAGAACAACGCTCAGAATGGGAGAAAATATTTGCAAACGAATCAACAGACAAAGGAGTAATCTCCAAAATATATAAACAGTTCATGCAGCTCAATATTAAAAAAACAAACAACCCAATCCAAAAATAGGCAGAAGACCTAAATAGACATTTTTCCAAAGAAGACATACACATGGCCAACAAACACATGAAAGAATGCTCAACATCATTAATCATTAGAGAAATGCAAATCAAAACTACAATGAGATATCACCTCACATCAATCAGAATAGCCATCATCAGAAAATCTACAAACAACAAATGCTGGAGAGGGTGTGGAGAAAGGGAAGCCTCTTGCACTGTCAGTGGGAATGTAAATTGACACAGCCACTATGGTGAAAGGTATGGAGGTTCCTTAAAAAACTAAAAATAGAACTACCATATGACCCAGCAATCCCACTACTGGGCATATACCCAGAGAAAACCATAATTCAAAAAGACACATGCACCCCAATGTTCATTGCAGCACTATTTACAATAGCCAGGTCATGGAAGCAACCTAAATGCCCATTGACAGACAAATGGATAAAGAAGATGTAGTACATATATGCAATGGAATATAACTCAGCCATAAAAAGGAACGAAACTGGGTCATTTGTAGAGACGTGGATGGAGTTAGAGTAAGTCAGAAAGAGAAAAACAAATATCGTATATTAACGCATATATGTGGAACCTAGAAAAATGGTACAGAAGAACCAGTTTGCAGGGCAGGAATAGAAACATAGAGACACAGATGTAGAGAACAAACATATGGACACCAAGGGGGGAAAGTAGTGGGGGGGGGGATGTTTGTGTTGGTGGTGGGATTAATTGGGAGATTGGGATTGACATATATACACTAATATGTATAAATGGATAACTAATAAGAACCTGCTATATAAAAAAATAAATAAAATAAAAACTAAAAAAAAAAATCCCTCCTCTGCTTCTTTCCAGCTGGGGAAACCAGTCCCTTAAACCTAGTCCTTCATGATCCCCATTTGAATAACAGGAAGGATAAAAGAATCTGTCCTACCTACTTCACGAAATTGCTCTGAAGATTAAAATGAGATGGTGATAGAAAGGAACGAAACTATTTGTAATGAGGTGGATGGACCTAGAGTCTGTCATACAGAGTGAAATAAATCAGAAAGAGAAAAACAAATACCGTATGCTAACGCATGTATATGGAATCTAAAAAAAAACGGTACTGATGAACCTAGTGGCAGGGCAGGGAAAGAGACGCAGATGTAGAGAACGGACTTGAGGACACAGAGGGGGAAGGGGAAGCTGGGACGAAGTGAGAAAGTAGCACTGACATATATACACTACCAAATGTAAAATGGATGGCTAGTGGGAAGCTTCTGTATAATACAGGGAGATCAGCTCAGTGCTTTGTGAAGACCTAAGGGGTGGGATAGGGAGGGTGGGAGGGAGATGCAAGAGGGAGGGGATATGGGGATATATGTATACGTATAGCTGATTCACTTTGTTATACAGCAGAAACTAACACAACATTGTAAAGCAACTATACTCTAATAAAGATATAAATAAAATAAAATGAGATAGTGATTGTGAAAGTAAATTGTAAGGGGTCATGTTGAAAATAGCAGTGATGGTAATGATAACAGTGCTGATGAAGAAGGCAGCAACACAGCCCCTGACTAACAGAAAGGACTATCTATTAAGACATTCACATTCCACTAAGGGCACAGATTCCACTCATCCTGTCCTCATTCCTGGCTGAAAAGTTCTGCTCCTCAAATAAACAAAGGTAACTTACTAGAGGAAAAGTGGGGTAAAGTTTACCTTGTGGCTAGTAATTAATGAAGAATTAAAACATAAAAGTTGAAATATTCATCTATGTTTCTATTTTATTCTAACTGCTTCTACTAAAACATATAGCTTCCTTTCTTTCAGTTAATAATAATCATTTGAAATTCCTTCTTATTCAGAATAATTTTTAAATATACCACTGCATAAAAAAATTTACAAAAAGTTAAGTTCAAAAATAAAAACACGTTGATCTTGTGTGTTATTTGCTGTTGCTCCCCATCCGCTATTGGTTTGGAACTTCTACCATTAGATGTTAATGCATGGTAGAGCCTTTCTTGAAAGCAGTAAAATTATGCAGTCTCTTTGCCCCTGAAGTTCTTTTATAGAAATTGATTCCAAAGGAATATTTGTAGATGTTCATCAAGATTTAGCTGTAAAGATTTTCAACACACGCTACTTGCAATATCAGAAAATTGGAAATAACCTAAATGTTCAGCCACTGAGTGGTCATATAACTATGGTATTTCTGGAATTTAAAAGGATTTCCTTTTCTTTATACAGTTCTGCATTACCTACAATAAGCATCTATTGATCTCATCATAGTAAAATACACAATAAATTTTATTTTATGAAAATAATTGGTCATTTTGATTACTATCACAAATTTAACAAATGCATGTATATCATTCCCTCCTGAAACCCCACTAAAATGACAGTAAAGGGAATGTTTTAAGGCATAAAACTACAAGAACAAAGGGCGAAAGGGGAAGCAGCAATAGCCACAAACTTTTGGAAGCTGGAAAGCACATGGATCATTGATAACAGACTGCACAGACTTGAGAAAGCTGAAGTCTAAATAGGTACCGGGGAAAGCCAAAAAGGAACTGGTTCTACATCACAGATTCTCCCAAAGACTCAGGAATTAACAGCACGAGGCACCTCTGGAATAGACGAAGGGGACCAGCAACAGAAAGGCAGCCTGAAAGTCTGCTTACGAAGCTAGGGCTCCTGGTCGTCCCTTTCCCCATCCTGCACAGGCCAGCTTCTCTTCCTCTCATGAACCAGCAGAAGGCAACACAGAACCCACCCAGCAAATGGAGAATGAAGAGGCCCCTGATGACAAGGAGAGGGACAAAGTCCCAATGACATGAACACTAGACCCTAAGCTCCATGATGGCACAGAATATTACCTGCTTTATTGACAACAATTTGTATCGCATGTGCCTGTAACTATATTTCACACGTAGGAGGCACTTGGTAAATATTCATAGAACATATCGTCTGAGCCCCAGATACAGCATTATCCCCTGGCTTTTCAATTATATGGACCAATAAATTACCTTTTATGGGTAAGCCATTTGGAGTCAGATTTCTGTCATTTGCAACTAAGGTTGTGATATCACACTAAGATATCACTCTTCTATACAAATCTACTCTTCCCAAAAATCCGAGCCAAAAAAAAAAAAAAAAAAAAATATATATATATATATATATATATATATATGTATTCCTTAGCTACTCCTTCCCTAGCAAAGCCCATACTTATTAAGTTGCATAATATTCCACCTGCCCTTGTAATACGTGAAGTAAATCAGAGTGCAGTCGTCTTGTGACTTGAATTAGAAATCATAGCTCTTTGTTACCTGCTTGTTACTTACAACTCAATCCGACCACTTACACCACATTGTAAAGCAACCATACTCCAATAAAATAACAAAATAAAGTAATAGTAATAACATGTAAATTAAAAAAAATCCAATCCTTCATTCTCTTCATACCTTCTTCCCTTGTGGTTGTTGAATTGACACTGTTGGAAGGTTGTTAAAGAAAAAATCTTACAGAGAGTTTATTTTTTTCTGATACTATTGCCAGCAACAAGGAGAGAGAGCACAGACCATGTCTAGATGCCTGGCTCCGTAGAAACAAAGGGCTGGAGAGTTGGGATGGGGGGATCATAGGCCACCTGTGTTTGCTAATTGGCCTTACCCAAAGGAAAAGTAAACTTCCTCTGATCTTCATGACAAGAGATAGTTTTACAACTTGGATCAAGGAGTCTGAGGGTAGGCTCCTACCCTCCCACTGAGACCACGAGAGAGGGGCTCTATCTCCTTCAATGATTACATTTCAAAGTGAAGGCTCCCAGGTCCTTGAGAAAGACATTCCTGGGTTGTAAAACAGGCAAGAGGCTTTTTAAAAGATTTATTTCTCAAAGGGCCGAGAAAGGACTCATAATGACAAGTTTTCTGAAGTAAATGCTCTAGGAAAAGGTAGGTCAGGGGCACCAAATCAGGTGGAAACCTGCTTAAAGCTAAAGGGAACTTTAAGGCCACCTCGATCAAGACCTTGATCAAGCAAACTGCCATTTTTTACAATCACAAAATCTCTGTCAATGTTGTCGTTTCACTGGATTTCCTCCTAAGAGGAATAAAAACCCTTAGTTTTATTTATTCAGGAAAATTCTGTAAGGAGAGTTAACCTCATGTCCCACAAAAGAACTTATGTTCCCCTGTCTGATGTCCATTGGTCTTCTTGGGTAGAGTATGTAATCTCTCATCCTACGTGATTCCCCCACAGAAATTACCCATGAATTCGAACACTGGTTGCCACTACGTGAATACAGTAATGTTGGGTGTTACTAACACAGGGGAAAGATTCGGTAATGGGAATCAGATAAAGGTCTTTCACTGCAGCCATTCAGAAACCCCCTCAAGAGGGAGGCTAATGATGTGCAAAAGCCATATCAAAGAGGAAACAGAGTTAAGAAGTTGAAGGAAGAAGCTCACTCTTCTCCCAATCTATCAAACTCCCCCTGGGTTTCCTTCCCTCCCTAGCAGGCCCCTTGATCAGTCAACTCAATCACCTGTACCAGCTTCCCTAATTCTCTTACCTCAATGTCCTTATACCTTAATCCTACCCTATCGATCTCTAAACTTGGATCAGTTCAACAGTTTACTTTCTCTACCATTACTGCTACAAAGCTGAGTACTACTGGAGAAATCTCACAACTTCATCTGCCGGCAGTATTACATACGTCAAGCTTCTGTAGACAGAATTACGCTCCCCACAAGGATGTCACGTGCCAACCCCCAGAATCTAGGAACATGTGACCTTATATGGCAAAAGGAAATTTACAGGTGTGATTAAGTTAAGGGTCTTGAAATTAGGAGATTATCCTGGATTATCCAAGTAGGCCCAAGGGTCAATCAACAGAAAAGGTGGGACAATAGAAGCAGAGAGGGAGTGATGTGCTTTGAAGATGGAGGAGAGGACCATGAACCAAACGCTGCAGGTGTCCTCTAGAAGCTGGAAAAGGCAAGGATACAAATTCTCCCCTCTATCTTCCAGAAGCAGCAGAGCCCTGCAGACACCTTAATTCTAGTCCCATAAGACTCATTTCAGACTTCTGATGCCCAGAACTGTAAGCTAATAAGTACGTGGCTTTCCCAGGTGGCTGCCGAAGATGGCAGAGGGGCAGATGGAGCTCGATGGCTGATGCCATCTACTGGCCAACCAGGGGCATCACGACCAAGGAGGTACTGCTGGGCCAGAAGGTGGTGTTTGTACGCTGTGAGGGCATCAGCATTTCCAGCAATTTCTACAGAAACAAGGGCAGACCATTCGAGGTATGCTGCCTCACAAGACCAAACGAGACTAGGGTCCCTGGACCACCACAAGATGTTTGATGGGATCCTGCTGCCCTATGACAAGGAAAAGTGGATGATGATTCCTGCTGCCCTCTAGGTTATGCATCTGAAGTCTATACGAATATTTGCCTACCTGGGGTGCCATGTGATTGGCTGGAAGTACCAGGCAGTGGCGGCCACCCGGAAGGAGAAGAGAAAGGAAAAGGCCAAGGTCCATTACTGAAAGAGAAAACAGCTCATGAGGCTATGGAAACAGGATGAAAAGAACACGTAAAGAAAATCAACGAATACACAGAGGTGATCAAGAACCGTGGACTACTGGTCTGAGCCCAGTAGAGACCATTTATTCCTCATGCTTGGCCTGGCCTGCCCTTCCTTCATCACTGCCCTGGATGTGGGGATCCAGGGGCAGCCATCCAGGGGACAAGACAGCCTGGGACTTAGGAAGCTGGGGGCACAGAAGGGACCTTAGTCACTGTTGCAGTTTAAGAAAGGCCTGTCTTTTAAAAATTTACTTTACATAGCTCTAACGCTTGTGCAGACAAAATTTGTCTACAATCCACTGGTTCATGACAGAGTTTTTAAACACCAACAGTAGGAACAACTTTAGTTCCAATATTTGCACAAGTGAGCTGGAAAACTAATTGAAGGAGAACACTGAATCGTGAATGAGGCATCTGTTTCAACTTCTTACATGGTCATATATCATCCTCTGCAGCTGTTAGAGCGTGAGAGACGCCATGGGACAGCATGAGCCTAGTGTCACACAGAGGCGTATACAGATGGAGACGGGAAAGACGTGTGCAACCAGGAAGTTAGAGGCATTGCCCTTGTTGCTTCCCGGTATTTTGCAACCAGAGTTGAATAAAGTATAAGGAAGTAAGTAAATAAATAGCTTTGTTTTAAGCCCACCAAGTTTGCAGTAATTTGTTCCAGTGGCAGTAGGAAACTAATAGTTTCTAACTTCAGATGAGTCTGCAAACTCTCAGAAATTGTGGTGGAGAGACTTCAACCATGACTGTTATCAATTCCTCCCCTCCCTGTATGCGTCGGCTGTCCTCCACATCAACAGGTAGAATCTATTTTCCGCGCCCCTTAAATCTGGGCTGGCCTCGTCACTTGCTCTGACCAACAGAGTAAGATGGAAGCGACACTGTGCCGATCCCAGGCCTGCCCTTTAAGCAGCTCCTGCTGGCTCCCTCTCGGTAGCCAGCTACCATGGACGGAGTCTGACTATCCTGAGACCAGCACGCTGTGAATGAGTCTGAGCTGTTCCAGGCATCCCAGCTGAGGCACCAGACAAAAGAACGCAGAAACCATCTCCACGTGGAGAACTGCCCAGCTGAGCCTAGCCCAGAATACAGAATCACAGATAATACGTGGCTGTTCTTTTAAGCCACTGTTGTGGGTGGTTTGCCACCAACCAATAAGTAACTGAAACAATAATACTTTCTGCCACTAGTAACTTCTCCCATTCCTCTACCTAGCTCTCTCTGCAGCTGAGCTTTGCCCTGACTTCAGAGATGTTCTGCCTCCTCCCACATATCTTCCATTGGCTTCAACCCTAAACTCCCCTACCATATGCATAGCTACAGTGACCTTTCTTAGAATTTCTCAGATTTACCCTTAGTGATCTAATCCCTTTCTGCCTCTTTCAAAATTTAATCTTTCTGTATGCTCAGTTACGGGCTCCTTTCTTTAGTCTACAGACACCCCCAGGTTGAACCCAATCCCTTTTCTTAAAATAACTCTTCAAGTTATTGCCCTGTTTCTTTCCTTTTTTACTTCACACCTTTTGAGAATAGCCTACACATGTCATGTCCACATTTAATGCTCAGCCAGGTAGTGGGTTAAACCAGCTAAAGGACATGATAAGGATGGACCAGAGGCATGTGGGAGTGGGGCAGGGAGTACTGGGGAGGGAGGTCCATTATTTAAACAGGATCCAGTTGCCAATACCAGTCAGTGAAGTTGGGTACATGCCAAGAAGTTGGAGAAGCATCAGGTAGAGGACAAATCTGTAGGGATAAATGTACTGTACAGGTTGAGTCAAAGTCCCAGGGAAGCCGTAGAGAGGGGATTCAGTCCAATTAACCCAGCAAGGAGGTGCAGAGTTGAATCCTCTATAACTTGGTTGTGCATGATTGCTCTTGTTCAGTAGACAGACAGGCCACTCTCTCACAGCAGAACTTGGCTTCCCCAGGCTTTCTACTCAGTAATGAGAGCCCCATCCCTCTACTTAATGGACTACACTCAGAAAACAGTTAAGGCTAGCATGCCTACAACAAGTCAACATTTCTAAATAAAATAACATTGACGTAACATTACCAAGTTAATTACTATGATTTTTCTCTTAAGGCATATTCATTTTGTGCAATACATAACCCAAAATCTACAAATCAGGTTTCCCAAAATAATAAATGCTAGTATTTGTGCATTCCATTAGTAGGGTGAAATTGTTAAGAGCATGTTCTTTGGAATAAGATTGTGTGGTATGCAGTCAAGTCCCTCAACCCAGAAACAAAACTCCACGTCTTAACGCTGGAAACTGTGAAGGTGTTATCTTACATGGCAAAGGGAAATTAAAGTTGCAGATAGAATTAAGATTGCTAATCAGCTGAACTTAAAATAGGGGTATTATCCTGGATTATACAGGTAGGCAATGTTATCACAAAGGCCCTTAAAAGCATACAAGGAAAGAAAGGGAGGAGGTGCGAGTGATGCAATGTGAGAAGGACTCAACTTGCCTTTGCTGGCTTTGAAGTTGGAGGAAAGGGGCCAGGAGCCAAGGAATGCAGGCAGCATCTAGAAGCTGGAAAAGGCAAGGAAACGAATTCTCCCCTGGAGCCTCCAAAAAGGAATGCAGCCCTGCTGACACCTTGATTCTAGTCCAGTGAGACCTTTGTCAGACTCATGACCTATAGGAATATAATGAATTTGTATTGTTTAACCTGCTAAATTCATGGCAATTTGTTATGGCAGCCGGCGAAAACTAATACTGACTACACTGTTCAAATCCTATCATTTATCACTGGTGGGACTTATGGAATGTTAATTAATTTTTCTATTCCTGTTTATTTATCTGTAAAATGAGACTAACAATACTATCTACTTGAGGATTAAATGAGATAATACATATACCATTTAGAATAATGCCAGATACATAGTAAATGCTCAAAAAATGTTAAATATTGCTATTGTTGTTTTGTATTTACCTTCCTCTTTGATTTTTATCATGAGATTTCACCTGAGAACCATACTGCAAATAATGTTTTTCCTACATCCATTTAAATAGCACAGGAAAAATGCCTACTAAATGTTTAACAGCTTTAAGATCCTGAATTGCCTGGAGTACCTTCTTAGGATGTTGTTTTCAGCTGTGAACATCTAACTCATCTTGCTCGTTTCTAATGTGCTAGAAGCTGTGCTAACACCATATTTTAAAAGTACTTTCTTACTTCTTGAGGACTTAATTATAATGCTGCTGGTTGATGAGTTTGCATTTTAAGCCAAGACCCTGAAATAAACACAGTCATTTCAGTTCTTGATACAACCGAGTGAAAGTGCATTCTCTGATTAGCTTGTCAACTTAAGGGTGCACCATGACGATGGGATAAAATTAACCACACTTGCCAATGACCTGACTCTCATTACAGATTTTGGCAGTTTCTGAACTTTTAATTCTTTTTGAAGTATACTGTGTTTGATATATTTGGTGTGTTTACAGTACCTCTAGCCCTTTTATTTGAGAAATGTAATGTGTTTTCAGTATTTGATTAACTTAATTTACATTTTCAAAAGAGAAAAATTTTTTTAGGTACATAAAGTCCTTTTATTTTTAATAAGTTCTGAGATCCCCTAAGAGATCACAACCCTAAACAAAATCCATCTTCATGCATACAAAGCATAAAAAAGAGTTGGTTTTGCATTAGTCTGAAGAGTCCCACCCTTATACTCTTAATGGTGATTAATAACAGGAAGCTCTTTTATTATGATTGACAGCAATATACATAAAAAAATACCACAGAGCATTGTTTAGAAAAGAGGTATTAGTCATGAACTACATCTTTGTTAATTTCAATGGTAGGTGAAAGAGAATGGATTGAGCTTTCTGGCTTGCCATTCAGTCATTCATGTATTCATTCTTTCAACAAATGTTTGTTAAGCTCATGCAATGTTCCAGGAATTATGAATCTCCCTCAAAAGCTAAATCACATATTGTTTAGGAACATATATACATGTGATTAAATTGATGTTTAAAACCCACAAAATTTAGAAAAGTGTCATCTCTGGGAGAGGCAGAGATGGGATGCGCAAGGAGTATGCAGGTAATCCCAAAGGTATGGATGGTAGGTCCTCAGGTGTTTGTTCTGTTATTATGTTTATAACATACATATACTCTACTTACGTTCTTTTGGTGTATCAAATATTTATTTTAAAAAGAAACAACTAATTTTTGCTTTAAGGAGGTTGTAGCCTTCTGTGGTCACTTAGCTATTTCTTATATCTTGCACTGTAACCACAGTCTCTCACTCCTCCATGCTTAGAAGTCTGTCACCCCTTTTTACAGAAAAAATCAAACTGTATGCACTTAAATTTTTTAAAAATTGTTAATTAAAGAGCATTATTAACTCACAAGTGATTGTCTATCCTGAATTCAGAGGTTCAAGGATCATTGCCACCTAATGAGAAGAGCAATGGCTGCACTTGGTTCTTGCTTGTTTGTTTCCTGCTGCTGGAGCTCAAGGCAGGGTCAGCCCCTGGCACACCTCACGTCTAACACAGGGCTGAATAGTTGAAAAGTGTTTCTAGACCCATTTCTAGCACTAGCTCGTTGTGTGATCGTATACAAGTAACCAAATATTCTGTGGGGGTTTTTTAATATATATGTGGAATCTAGAAAACTGGTAAAGACGAACCTATTTGCAGGGCAGGAACAGAGATGTAGACATAGAGAATGGACATGTGGACACAGTGGGGGAAGGGGAGGGTGGGATGAATTGGGAGATTAAGATTGACATATACACACTACCATGCGTAAAATAGATAGCTAGTGGGAACCTGCTATAAAGCACAGGAAGCTCAGCTCTGTGCTCTGTGATGACCTAGATGGGTGGAAGGAGGGGTGGGGTGGGAGGGAGGTCCAAGAGAGAGGGGATATAGGTATACATACAGCTGATTCACTTCACTGTTCAGCATAAACTAACACAACATTGTAAAGCAATAAAAAAATACTATGATGAGTATTCTTATTACAAGTATGTGAATTTAATAAACATTTGTAAAGGAGTTTGTGCTTAATAATTCAATACAAATAATAAGATGCAAGAGCATAGTGTGGCACAAAAAAGGTAGATTTGTAGCCAGACAAGCTTGGGTTCAAACTTTGGCTCTGTTTGTTATTGTCTGTGTCATCTGTCAAGTAACTTCATTCTTTTGAACCTCTGTTTCTGCACCTATAAAATGGAATAATAATACTAGCCTCATAGGACTGTTGGAAAGATTAATTAAAATATGATAGTAGGGTTTTTGGAGGGATCAAGATGGTGGAGTAGAAGGACATGCTCTCACTCCCTCTTGCGAGAACACCAGAATCACAACTAGCTGCTGGACAAACATCAACAGGAAGACACTGGCACTCACCAAAAAAGATACCCCACATCCAAAGATGAAGGAGAAGCCACAATGAGATGGTAGGAGGGGTGCAATCACAGTAAAATCAAATCCCATAACTGGTGGGTGGGTGACTCACAGACTGGCGAACACTTATACCACAGAAGTCCACCCACTGGAGTGAAGGTTCTGAGCCCCGCATCAGGCTTACCAACCTGGGGGTCTGGCAACGGGAGGATGAATTCCTAGATAATCAGATTTTGAAGCCTAGTGGGAATTGATTGCAGGACTTCGACAGGACTGGGAGAAACAGAGACTCCACGCTTGGAGGGTACACACAATGTAGTGTGCGCATCGGGACCCAGGGGAAGGAGCAGTGACCCCAGGGGAGACTGAACCAGACCTACCTGCTAGTGTTGGAGGGTCTCCTGCAGAGGCGGGGGATGGCTTTGTTTTACCATGGGGACAAGGACACTGGCAGCAGAAGTTCTGGGAAGTACTGCTTGGCATGAGCCCTCCCAGAGTCTGTTATTAGCCCCACCAAAGAGCCCAGGTAGGCTCCAGTGTAGGGTTGCCTCAGGCCAAACAGCCAACAGGGAGGGAACCCAGCCCCACCCATCAACAGTCAAGCGGATTAAAGTTTTACTGAGCTCTGCCCAGCACAGCAACAGTCAGCTCTACCCACCACCAGTCGCTCCCATCAAGCCTCTTAGATAGCCTCATCCACCAGAAGGCAGACAGAAGAAGGAAGAAGAACTACAATCCTGCAGGCTGTGCAATAAAAACCACATTCAAAGAAAGACAGACAAGATGAAAAGGCAGAGGGCTATATACCAGATGAAGAAACAAGATAAAACCCCAGAAAAACAACTAAATGAAGTGGAGATAGGCAACCTTCCAGAAAAACAATTCAGAATAATGATAGTGAAGATGATCCAGGACCTCAGAAAAAGAATGGAGGCAAAGATCGAGAAGACGCAAGAAATATTTAACAAAGACCTAGAGGAATTAAAGAACAAACAAACAGAGATGAACAATAACTGAAATGAAAACTACACTAGAAGGAATCAATAGCAGAAAAACTGAGGCAGAAGAACGGATAAGTGACCTGGAAGACAGAATGGTGGAATTCACTGGTGCGGAAGAGACTAAAGAAAAAAGAATGAAAAGAAATGAAGACAGTCTAAGAGACCCCTGGGACAACATTAAATGCAACAGCATTCACATTATGGGGGTCCCAGAAGGAGAAGAGAGAGAGGAAGGACCAGAGAAAATATTTGAGGAGATTATAGTCAAAAACTTCCCTAATATGGGAAAGGAAATAGCCACCCAGGTCCAGGAGGTGCAGGGAGTCCCATACAGGATAAACCCAAGGAGAAACACGCTGAGACACAGAGTAATCAAATTGGCAAAAATTAAAGACAAAGAAAAATTATTGAAAGCAGCAAGGGAAAAATGACAAACGACATACAAGGGGACTCTGATAAGGTTAACAGCTGATTTCTCAGCAGAAACTCTACAAGCCAGAAGGGAGTGGCATGATATACTTAAAGTGATGATAGGGAAGAACCTACAACCAAGATTACTCTACTGGGCAAGGATCTCATTCAGATTTGATGGAGAAATCAAAAGCTTTACAGACAAGCAAAAGCTAAGAAAATTCAGCACCACCAAACCAACTCTACAACAAATGCTAAAGGAACTTCTCTAAGTGGAAAACACAAGAGAAGAAAAAGACCTACAAAAACAAACCCAAAACAATTAAGAAAATGGTCATAGGAACATACATATTGATAATTACCTTAAACATGAATGGATTAAATACTCCAACCAAAAGATACAGGCTTGCTGAATGGATACAGAAACAAGATCCATATATATGCTGTCTACAAGAGACCCAATTCAGACCCAGGGACACATACAGACTGAAAGTGAGGGGATGGAAAAACATATTCCATGCAAAGGGAAATCAAAAGACAGCTGGAGTAGCAATACCCATATCAGACAAGATAGACTTTAAAATAAAGAATGTTACAAGAGACAAGGAACGACACTACATAATGATCAATGGATCAATCCAAGAAGAATATATAACAATTATAAATATATATGCACCCAACATAGGAGCACCTCAATACATAAGGCAACTGCTAACAGCTATCAAAGAGGAAATCGACAGTAACACAAAAATAGTGGGGGACTTTAACACCTCACTTATACCAATGGAAAGATCATTCAAAATGAAAATAAATAAGGAAATAGAAGCTTTAAATGGCACAATAGACCAGATAGATTTAATTGATATTTATAGGAAATTCCATCCAAAAATAGCAGATAACACTTCCTTTTCAAGTGTGCACAGAACATTCTCCAGGATAGATCACATCTTGGGTGACAAATCAAGCATCGGTAAATTTAAAAAAATTGAAATCATATCAAGCATCTTTTCTGACCGCAACGCTAAGAGATTAGAAATCAATTACAGGGAAAAAAATGGAAAAAAACACAAACACACAGAGGCTAAACAATACGTTACTGAATAACCAAGAGATCGCTGAAGAAATCAAAGAGGAAGTCAAAAAATACCTAGAGAAAAATGACAATGAAAACACAACAATCCAAAACCTATAGGATGCAGCAAAAGCAGTTCTAGGAGGGAATCTTATAGCTATACAAGCCTACCTCAAGAAACAAGAAAAATCTCAAGTAAACAATCTAACCTTACACCTAAAGGAACTAGAGAAAGAAGAACAAACAAAACCCAAAGTTAGCAGAAGGAAAGAAATCATAAAGATCAGAGTAAAAATAAATGAAATAGAAACAAAGAAAACAATAGCAAAGATCAATAAGACTAAAAGCTGGTTCTTTGAGAACATAAACAAAATTGATAAACCATTAGCCAGACTCATCAAGAAAAAGAGGGACAGGACTCAAATCAATAAATTTAGAAATGAAAAAGGAGAAGTTACAACAGACACTGCAGAAATACAAAGCATTCTAAGAGACTACTACAAGCAACTCTGTGCCAATAAAATGGACAACCTGGAAGAAATGGACAAATTCTTAGAAAAGTGTAACCTTCCAAGACTGAACCAGGAAGAAACAGAAAATATGAACAGACCAATCACAAGTAATGAAATTGAAACTGTGATTAAAAATCTTCCAACAAACAAAAGTCCAGGACCAGATGGTTTCACAGGTGAATTCTATCAAACATTTAGAGACAAGCTAACACCCATCCTTCTCAAACTCTTCCAAAAAATTGCAGGGGAACGAACACACCCAAACACATTATATGAGGCCACCATCACCCTGATACCAAAACCAGACAAAGATACTACAAAAAAAGAAAATTACAGACCAATATCACTGATGAAGATAGATACAAAAATCCTCAACAAAATATTAGCAAACAGAATCCAACAACACATTAAAAGGATCATACACCACGATCAAGTGGGATTTATCCCAGGGATGAAAGGATTCTTCAATGTACGCAAATCAATCAATGTGATACACCATATTAACAAATTGAAGAAGAAAAACCATGTGATCATCTCAATAGATGCAGAAAAAGCTTTTGACAAAATTCAACACTCACTTATGATAAAAACTCTCCAGAAAGTGGACACAGAGGGAACCTGCCTCAACATAATAAAGGCCATATACGACAAACCCACAGCAAACATCATTCTCAATGGTGAAAAAATTAAGCATTTCCTTTAAGATCAGGAACGAGACAAGGATGTCCACTCTCACCACTATTATTCAACATAGTTTTGGAAGTCCTAGCCATTGCAATCAGAGAAGAAAAAGAAATAAAAGGAATACAAACTGGAAAAGAATAAGTAAAACTGTCACTGTTTGCAGATGACATGATACTACACATAGAGAATCCTAAGATTGCCACCAGAAAACTACTAGAGCTAATCAATGAATTTGCTAATGTTGCAGGATACAAAATTAATGCACAGAAATCCCTTGCATTCCTATACACTAATGGTGAAAAATCTGAAATAGAAATTAAGGAAACACTCCCATTTACCACTGCAACAAAAAGAATAAAATACCTAAGAAGAAACCTACCTAGGGAGACAAAAGACCTGTATGCAGAAAAATATAAGACACTGATGAAAGAAATTAAAGATGATACCAACAGATGGAGAGACATACCATGTTCTTGGATTGGAAGAATCAATATTGTGAAAATGACTATACTACCCAAAGCATTCTACAGATTCAATGCAATCCCTATCAAATTACCAATGGCATTTTCCACAGAACTAGAACAAATCATCTTAAAATTTGTATGGAGACACAAAAGACGCCGAATAGCCAAAGCAATCTTGAGGGAGAAAAACGGAGCTGGAGGAATCAGACTCCCTGACTTCAGACTATACTACAAAGCTACAGTAATCAAGACAATATGGTACTGGCACAAAAACAGAAACAGAGATCAATGGAACAAGATAGAAAGCCCAGAGATAAACCAACGGACATATGGTCAACTAATCTATGACAAAGGAGGCAAAGATATACAATGGAGAAAAGACAGTCTCTTCAATAAGTGGTGCTGGGAAAACTGGGCAGCTACATGTAAAAGAATGAAATTAGAACACTCCCTAACACCATACACAAAATAAACTCAAAATGGATTAAAGACCTAAATGTAAGACTGGACACTATAAAACACTTAGAGGAAAACATAGGAAGAACACTCTTTGACATAAATCACAGCAAGATCTTTTCTGATCCACGTCCTAGAGTAATGGGAAAAAAACCAAAAATAAACAAATGAGACCTAATGAAACTTCAAAGCTTTTGTACAGCTAAGGAAACCACAAACAAGATGAAAAGACAACCCTCAGAATGGGAGAAAATATTTGCAAATGAATCAATGGACAAAGGATTAATCCTCAAAATATATAAGCAGCTCATGCAGCTCAATATTAAACAAACAACCCAATCCAAAAATGGGCAGAAGACCTAAATAGACATTTCTTCAAAGGAGACATACAGATGGCAAAGAAGCACATGAAAAGCTGCTCAACATCACTAATTATTAGAGAAATGCAAATCAAAACTACAGTGAGGTATCACCTCACACCAGTTAGAATGGGCATCATCAGAAAATCTACAAACATCAAATGCTGGAAAGGGTGCAGAGAAAAAGGAACCCTCTTGCACTGTTGGTGGGAATATAAATTGATACAGCCACTATGGAGAACAGTATGGAGGTTCATTAAAAAATGAAAAATAGAAATACCACATGATCCAGCAATCCCACTACTGGGCATATACCCAGAGAAAACCATAATTCAGAAAAAGACACATGCACACCAATGTTCATTGCAGCACTATTTACAATAGCCAGGTAATGGAAAAAACCTACATGCCCATCAACAGACGAATGGATAAAGAAGATGTGGTACATATATACAATGGAATATTACTCAGCCATAAAAAGGAACGAAACTGAGTCATTTGTTGAGACATGGATGGATCTAGAGACTGTCATACACAGTGAAGTAAGTCAGAAAGAGAAAAATATCGTACGTTAACGCACGTATGTGGAACCTAGAAAAATGGTACAGATGAACCATTTGGCAGGGCAGAAGTTGAGACACAGATATAGAGAACAAATGTATGGACACCAAGGGGGGAAAGCCATGGTGGGGTGGGGATGGTGGTGTGTTGAATTGGGTGATTGGATTGACATGTATACACTGATGTGTATAAAATTGATGACTAATAAGAACCTGCAGTATAAAAAAACAAACAAACAAAATAACTAATACTAATCTTTCTCTGGGTTATTTATATGGAAATAGGTTAATATAAATGTTTCAGACATTACATAAAATTTCTAAAAATCTTGTATGTTCTGGTATAATGTTATAAGTTATAATTCTAGTTATTACTTTAAAATGTATATCTCAGAAATTACTAAATTTCCTTGTCAATTGCATTATTATGAACTTTCATCAAATCTTTAACCATGGTCATTTTTAAGTCTTTTGTCATTTACAGACATTTCTGGGTCTACTCTGATGCTTTTGCAAATATGTTCCTATAAAAGGGTTTCATCTTCAAGGAATTCATGGAAAAGATTCTGACAAGTACAGGTTTCTAGTAACTGACTATACTGATGAACTGAATGAATAAGCATTTTCAGAACTCTAATGGAAAACTGATGAATTCATAAAAGTGCTAACAAAAGATCAAGGTTAAAAAAAATTAATTGCATGGGATTGAATGAACTGATTAGGATGATTATAATTTTTGTGACTTTCTGTTTGAACAAAAAAAAAATCCCACAAGGACTCAGAGGCAAAAAATATAGAAATCAATTTTCACTGCAAAGTAAAGGAGCTGTTACAGCAGAGGATTACTGGAAGGAATGTCAATATTATGGCATAGTATGAGTGTGTTTCGTGTTTCGTAATTGCAATCATTGTCGCTTTTGTTGTTGTCATCCATTTATAATCCTTGGTGTCAGTTTATTTATCTCTTGAAAAAATAAAATATAGTGTGTGTGTGTGAAAAAAAAAAAGTCATATAGAACAGCCAGACCTGCACGAAATTGTGAGGTCACTAATATTTTCCTTTCTTTCACAAATTTCTCTTCAGTGGAATACCAGTTCCTCACTTGGAACTATTGCCCTGGAACCATTACTTAACCTCTGTGAGCTTGTTACCTTACATGTACATTAGAGATAATGCCTATTCATAAAGCTGTTTGAAAAATTACAGGACAAACATAAGTCCTTGCTTCATAGTAGTTGATGAAGAGCATTTTTTCTTCCTTCCTCTCTTTAAGGCAATATGGTTTCTTAGTCTCTTACATTCTACTTCTATGAAAACAGGAAAAATAACTCAACCTAACTTCCTTTTTGATGAAACAAATTTATATCATTTTCCAAAAATATTTCTGTTATTTTATTCTAAAATAAAAATTATGATGACTATAAAAAAAAAAGAAAAAGAGCCTATTGTTGACAGCCCAGATTGTCCTAAAATGTAATTCCGTCAAGAGAGTGATGGATTTAAACGTGGGCAGCCTAGTTATATTCAACCTATTTTGTAGTAAAAGATGATGCAGGACTGTACAAGTATATGTTATATATTCCATGGAGAACTGGATATGTGAATTTTTCAACATAATCTATCATCTCTACTAGGAGATCATCATTGAAAGTCAGGAAATATGCCACCGGCTGAGTTCTTAATATAAGCCAGTCACTGATTACTTACTATACCTTCTCTCTTTTGATCCTCACAGCCTTGCCCTGGGTTATTACCCTTTCAGAAGGGTTAAGGGATTACACTAAGTCACACAGATAAAAGGTGTTCGGTGCATTTCTAGTGCAAGCCTGATTCTAATAACCAGTTCCTGCCCAACATGCAAAACTTGTTCTTAAGATGTTGGTCTAAATTCCATACTTACAGATAAGGAGATTAATGTCTATACTCAGTTTTTTCCAAGAGATGGTTTACCCTTTTAATAATCCTCCCTGCACAATAAAACCATACATGTGTGTAAATTTCTTCTTAAACCCCAGTTTCTAAAAGAAAGGATAGCTTATTACTTTGGCTACTGAGCATTATGCATTGGGTTTTCTAACCCTGTTTAGAAAAATTCCTAGGCACGCATCTTCCAGCTGTGGGAGAAAGAGCAGGGTGACAAGTCAATGATGTGTTCTAGTTCCTGCTCTGATAAGAATGACTTTGGGAGCTTCCCTGGTGGCGCAGTGGTTGGGAGTCCGCCTGCTGATGCAGGGGACGTGGGTTCGTGCCCCGGTCCGGGAAGATCCCACATGCGGCAGAGCGGCTGGGCCCGTGAGCCATGGCCCCTGAGCCTGCGCGTCCGGAGCCTGTGCTCCACAACGGGAGAGGCCACAATGGTGAGAGGCCCGCGTACCGAAAAAAAAAAAAAAAAAGAATGACTTTGGCAGGCATTTCACATTTCTGGATGGTGCTTCTAGCCCAAGAATCCCATTTCAGTGTGGAAGATATCAAGTCCCTCTCAGTCTAAATATTCTGTGGATCCCATAAAAGACAATACAGCTTTTACATGCTGTATCAGTAGAAAAACTCTGTATTCTCACTTTGACTGGCAGGAGTCCTTGATACTTCTCTTTCCCAAGGCTCCTTTACTTGACCCCACCTAATTTCCTTCATTGTTTTGTCACAGAAATGTGGCTAGAACTATCTAGATAATTTTAAAAAAAAGAAAAGAAAAGAAAGAAAGAAACCCAAGGTGATCTAACAGTTACCAAATAAATGAAATATAAAAAAGGAACTGGAAGAGAATATTTTCAGGAGCTAAATACTAAGTAGGTACAGCTTGCTATGTGATAACACCCAAAGAATGTTTCGTTAATGAAGATGTACATATTACCTGCTGATCAAACAAGGCCCAGAACATGGGGAGAGGAATATACAGGAACATCACTCTTGTAACCATCTTAATTTGAGAGATGAGCTGCTCCTGCAGTTGGAGCGAGGGCAGGGACAAATCAGACATGACCTGTGTCAGAGCTCTCACCCAAGGCTATTTTCAGTGTAGACATATTTGCATCTAGAGACAAGCTGGGAGGCAAGTAATTGTTCCAGGAACCCTATCGCAGGTTTCTTTAGAAAACCCCAAATTCCTAAGGTGTTGAAAATAAGAGTGAAAACATCTTTAGGAGGTAAATTATTCAAATTTAAATGTAAATTCACTAAATGTAAATCCCACCACCATCACTTAACTCTTCCAAATTCAAACTAAAGTTATGTGGTCATAATGACATATAACTAATAGCAGATTATTCCACATGAACATCTATGAAGAGGTAATATTGTTTCCAGATAAATTATATCCATTGTTTCTCAAGTTCTTTTCAATATAAATAAGCACTCTCACACAGAGTCTTATTTAAAATGCTAATAAAGTTTATGAAGATACGACTGATAAATAAATAAATAAATAAATTAACTAATTTAAAAAATATGATAGTAGGGACTTCCCTGGTGGTCCAGTGGTAAAGAATCCACCTTATAAGGCAGGGGATGTGGGTTCCATCCCTGGTCAGGGAATTAAAATCCCACATGCCGTGGGGCAACTAAGCCCTTGCGCCACAACTACTGAGCTCGAGCACCTCAACTAGAGCCCACGTGCCGCAAACTACAGAGCCCACCGGCTCTGGAACCCATGCGCCACAACTACAGAGCCCACGGGCCCTGGAGCCTGCGCGGCACAACTAGAGAGAGAAAAACCCACACACCACAACTAGAGAGAAGCCCGCGCACCGCAACAAAAGGTCCCACGTGCTGCAACTAAGACCCGATGCAGCCAAAAATAAAATTAAATAAATAAATAAACTATGATAGTAAATCCTACTACTCTGCTGGTGGGAATAGAAACTGGTACAGCATCTGAGGAGAGACACGTGGCAACATCTATCTCATAAAGTGGACACAGTCTCTGAACAAGCAATTCCACTTCAAGAAATGTATCACACAGCTTCACAAAATTAGGAAATGACATCACACGCATGGTTGTTCATTACAGGATAGTACAGAGGTTTAGAAATAACCAAATCACACAAAAATCAGGCACTGGCTCAAAAATTCACATCCATACAAAAGAAAATTACAGAGCTATAAGAAAAATGAGGAAGTTTTTGAGTACTTATATGGAATGATCTCCACGACAACTTGTTCAGTGAAAAACCAACATACAGAAAGTATGTAACATACCACCATTTGTGTGTTTTTTTAAAGAAAAATATTAGTTTTAATATGCAGAAAATATTTCTGTAAGGACACACAAGGATCATATCACTTTGGTGACCTCTGAGCAGGGAAACTGGGAATCTGGAGGACAGAGGTGGGAGGGAAACTCCCTGTGTACCCTTCTGTACTTTTCACATTTTAAACCATCAAACGTATTGCCTATTTGATAAAGAATGGATGGATACATGGATACATGGATGGATGGATGAATCACAATATCTGGCATTAAACTAAGTGTTGAAAAACTCTTAGCTTTCATTCTTCACTCCTTATCCAACCCCCCCCCCACCTAAATCATTTTAAAACTAAATGTATAAATTTTAACCCTTTACTAATTTCCTCAATAATTTCAAATCCCTAGTTTAAATAAAATAAACAGTAAATCTGCCAGTTAAAAATTATATATATATTTCCCTGTGGCATCAGTTGCAGAAAATGAAATACAATACTGTATCTCTCAGCAGATTCTGATTCTTTAAAAAAAAAACCCATTTCAAACCCTAAGTGAACTCAAGGACACTAGAAATGAGAAAACGGGCTTGAGAAACCTCTGTACCTCCCCAAAGGGAACCTCCCAAAAGGGAACCTCCCAAAAGGGAACAAGGTGAACTCTCTCCCTGCAGAGCCCAACTCACATCATTGCATGAACTCAGCCTCCTCTCTCACCTGACCTTTACTGCCATTTTTAAGCTGCAAAAAGAAATTCCCTGATTGAAGTGCCAACAAGCAAGGAAATGTTCCAGCAAAGAGATGAGGCCAACAAAGCGACAAATCCAATAATCCAAGAGTTTGGGAGGACAGACAGAGTAATTTGATTTTATTATATTTCCAATTATTATTCCGATTTTTCTTTATAAGTAAAGCCATCTCCCTTTACGTACGACTTACCGTCCTTCACCTCTCCATCTTCCGGACCATTTTTAGAATCCGTTTGGAGGCTTAAGATACTGGAATAGGTTTGAACCCATCTGGTATTTTCTACTTCAGTTCTCAGATGACCTGCCTCCTAAGTACCTTTCCATCTTTACGAGTGCTGGTTCTTTTAAAAAAAAAAAAAATTGAGATGTCACTGCTTTTTTTCTCTTGCTTTCCATTTACCACATCTCTTGTGCCCTTGCAGTTCAATAAATGTTTAATCATAAAAATGGGCATAAAGATATAGAGATGTGTATGACATGGGGCAATGAAAAAGTAAATAATAACCCAAGAGCAGGGTGCTGAAGGTGAAGCAGTACAGTCCCACCATAAGAGTCAATGAGTGGGGAGAACAGTAGGTGCTGTGGCCCAGAAGAGGAGGACGCTACTCTGGTCCTCCAGGTCTGGGAAGGTTTCCTGAAGGAAGAGGCACTGTTGAGCACTCAAGGATTTGGATAATGTAGTGAAGAGGTGAGGACACTGCAGGTGGAAGCGACAGTGTGAGCAAAGGTATAAAGAATAGAAAATCTGAACCACATTTGGCCAGGAGCTGTTGGCTTGCAGCAATATTTCCGAAGTGTGGACCATGTAACAGCAGAGGCACTACATGATTTTAGTTGATACAAGGAAACTAATTTTATATTTTAACAGTTAAAAACCACACAGATAAGGAGATGCCAGACTTACCTGAAACAAGCAGGGGTAAGGCATCCCCTGCACCATGCCTGCCTTCTGCAGTCAGCCATTGTACTTAATTTCCCCCCATAACTGAGGCAACTCCCTTCCCACTACCCTGCTCTCTGAGGGAAGGAGGCCAGGTGCGGGCTGTCACCCACGCTGAAGACATGGGCCCATGAAGACGCAGACAGGCCCCAGCTATATGGCAAGGGACTAAGGGTACTACATTTATTTCAATTTTAAAAGTGAGTCATCTTGGGGAAAAACTATAAGTATTAATTTATAACTGCAAGAAGTTCACGTGGCAAAAATCATGAAGGTTATATTAGTTGTCTAGAGCAGCCATAACAAAGTACCACAAACTGAGTGGCTTAACAACAGAAATTTATTGCCTCTCAGTTCTGGAAGCTGGAGTTTCAAAAATCAAGTTGACGGCAAGGTTGATTCCTTCTGAGGATTGTGAAGGAGATCTGTTCTATGCCTCTCTCCTAGCTTCTGATAGCCTCAGGCATGCCTTGGCTTGTAGATGGCATTCTCCCTGTGTCTTTACATCATCTTCCCCCTATTCATGTCTGTCTCTGTGTGTAAATATCGCTTTTTTTTTAACATCTTTATTGGAGTATAATTGCTTTACAATGGTGTGTTAGTATCTGCTTTATAACAAAGTGAATCAGTTATACATATACATATGTTCCCATATCTCTTCCCTCTTGCGTCTCCCTCCCTCCCACCCTCCCTATCCCACCCCTCTAGGTCGTCACAAAGCACCGAGCTTATCTCCCTGTGCTATGCAGCTGCTTCCCACTAGCTATCTGTTTTACATTTGGTAGTGTATATATGTCCATGCCTCTCTCTCGCTTTGTCACAGCTTACCCTTCCCCCTCCCCATATCCTCAAGTCCATTCTCTAGTAGGTCTGTGTCTTTATTCCCATCTTACCCCTGGGTTCTTCATGACCTTTTTTTTTTTTTTCCCTTAGATTCCATATATATGTGTTAGCATAGGACACCAGTCATATTGGATTAGAGCCAATCTTAATAACCTCATTTTAACTGGATCACCCTTGTACAGACCTTATTTCCAAATAAGGTCACATTCTGAGGTATTGGGAGACTTCAACACATCTTTTGAAGGGGGAGGCACAATTCATGCAATAACAAAGGAATGACTTAAATGACTGAAGTTTGGGTAGCACTGGCTCAATGGGAACTGTCCATCCTGGCTTCAGTTCATTTAAGTACAGATGTGCTATTCTTTAGCTGTGTTATCTTGGCAAGTCATTTAACCTTCTATAACTTATTTTCTTCTTTATAACATGAAGAAATTGAACTAGATCACTGGCTACCAAGTTTTCTGGACTTTATGCAGTACTAAATTTTCAAAGAACAAAAGGAGACATGACAAGGCTTGAAACTTAATTTTGCCAAATGGGGCAGGGATTGGCTAATTTGTCACTAATCCTGCTTCTTCTTCCTCCTGAGCACATAGCTAACCTATATGTCTCAGCAACATTTGCTGTTAAGTTTGGCCACATAGTGAGTTCTGGCCAATGAAATGGAAATAGAAGTGATGTGCTGCAGTTCCAGGCATGGCCAATAAAAACCTCCCTCCTGAAGTCTTCCTTCTCTTTCTACATTTCCAGCTGGATGGAGAACACTTTGGGATCTAGATGAGAGCAGAACCACAGAAGGAAGCAGCCTGGATCCCTGAGTGAACTGGAACAGGACATTCCAGAATGAGTAATTTTTCCTATATTCAGATTTTACTTAAGGAAGACATGAAATGTATTGGGTTAATCCACTGATATTCGGGAATTACAGCAGCTTATATAGCAGGTAAGGATATTTTAAAAAATCATCTACTATCACAAAGAAAGGACATTTTAACATCAAAATTGTAGGAAGCATACAACCTTAGAAACAGGATCAGTCCTTCAGATTGGAAAGGCAGCTCTCTGAAAAACTCATTGCCTTAAACCTGATTTTTCTCATTTCACCATGAATAAGTGAAAACTTCATTATTGATAGGCATTGGTCCATGAACCAACCCTGAAGCTCTAGGACAGATGACTCTCCATTCAATGAGAACTCAACTAGCAGGCTGAATTCACTTGCTCAAATAAAGTTGTCAGGAAGCAGCCTGTCTCCATCTCTGTGTTGCTTCATTTCCAGCAGGCTCAGTTCTCATGTGGGCTTCATTTCTCCAGGCTATCATGAGCATAGCTCCAGGTCCAGTAAGAATAAAAGCCTGTGGCTGCTTGAAAAGTCTCAGGATCAGTCCTGATTGGATCAGCTTGTGTCATGTGCCCACCCGAACCAAACACTGCAGCCAGGAAGACAGCATGTGTGGGTGTGGCCAGGCATGGGTCACATCAAGGGCTGGTTCCTCAAGGAAAATGTGCATGTTCTGTTACCTGAAGATAGGAGGATGAGCTTCATGTGGTCAAAACGACAGATACCTACATCAACTTCCAATGCCTCTCCAGCTCTGAAATCCTATTTGTGACTGAGGCAACCTGCCATGAAGAAGCTTAGAGAATATCATCATAGCCTATGATATTCCTCACACTTGGGTGCCAAAATGCTGCAGAAGACCTTAAGGAAGAACTCTGCCCAGATTTTCAGTGGGATTTAAAACAAAACATGGGAGAGGAATTGGTTTTCAATGAAGCACTTTGAAGATCAAGGGAAAATAAAAAATAATCAAGCAGGCAACATATTTCAAATAAAATGTGTTCTTATCCATACCAAGATAGATCCAGATGCCAAATTCTTGGGCTAAGGCAAGCTTATTAATTTAAAATGTAAACTGTTTTTTAATAAGAATATAAGAACAAATGAGAGGGACTTCCCTGGTGGCACAGTGGTTAAGAATCCACCTGCCAATGCAGGGGACATGGGTTCAAGCCCTGGTCCAGGAAGATACCTCAGAGCAAATTAGTCTGTGCACTGCAACTACTGAGCTTGCACTCTGGAGCCCGCAAGCCACAACTAGTGAGCCCTCATGCCACAACTACTGAAACCCGAGTGCCTAGAGCCCGTGCTCCGCAACAAGAGAAGCCACCGCAATGAGAAGCTTGTGCAGAGCAACAAAGAGTAGACCCCACTTGTCGCAACTAGAGAAAAACCCCTGTGCAGCAACGAAGACCCAATGCAGCCAAAAATTAATTAACTTTTTTTAAATGAGATAAATTTGGGATAATTAAAAACTCGGTTTCCCCATCTATCATAATATTTTTATATGCTATTGGTGTCAATCCATCTGTGACAAAAGATTCAAAATAAAGACATCCAGCACTTAGTATTATCAAGGTCACATAATTTTTTCTTCTGAAATGTATTGCCCTCCTTCTCTTTTAACTTGGTGATTCTTAGTATAATTCAATATGCTTTTACTTCACCTAGATTAGTACAAAGTTTCAGGCTTTCAATCCAAGTCCTACAGAATTCTGTATCTCTCCAAATCTTTTGAAAGACCTGTGCCATCGTTTTGGTTTCTCTTATTCTAATTATAGCAGGATGCTGAACTTATTTTTCTTTTTCTTTTTTTATTTTAGAATGCTTTTTATTTCGACACTTACAGGACATGTGTAAGGCATGTTCACAAGTATGTGTTTGAAGTTATGTACAAAACACGTTCTCTTTCTCTCCAGCTGCTCTTCTTTCCCTTTGTACCTGCTGCTACAAACTGGGCCCTGTGTATCTTCATATCCACAACTCCTCAGTTATTCTGAACATGCAGACAATGTTTTAGGGACCTGCTTCAAAATACGGAGGAAGCTTCTATGCACTAAGTCACTAAGACATCAAAACTCACAGGGAACCAAGGCAGAGGGAAGCGACCAAATCAGCTCATGAACTTGGGACTGTGAGCTTCTAGGGGGTAACAAAGAACACACGGAAAAACATTTTTTAACCCTTCCTGTTTGAGAGCAATGGAATGTGTCCAGAATTCATGTTTCTGTATTTACTACTACTGCCTATGAAGTCACTAAAGAGAACTAATTTTTTACCAGTTTCTAATGCAGTTACAGTTTTGTTCTCAGGCCACAGTACAAGAGAGCATGCATTACTTTACACAAATGTCAAACACCGAACAATTGTAACAGGGACTCCTCAGGACGGTCTAATTACACAAGTGTCTCTTTTTGGTGGTAGGATAAGGAAAGTGCCCACTGTGTGCTAGACAGAGACACCCAAATACTTGTTGTCTAACTCATAAAGAGGGACGACATCACGAATGAGAATAGAGAAGTATTCAGAGTAAGTTCCCAGTGTGGGGCTGGGATAATGGATACGGTGCCTCAGTTTTAGGGGTTAAAAAAAGTCTTGGCAGATGTTAATAAGTTTTTTGTGTGATTTTCAAAAATCATTATGTCTTTAAAATGTGAAAAACAAGCACTTATCAATCTACTGGGGAGAAATAAAATCATGAAATGAAAAATCAAAATCACATGAAGAGGAAGGAGATCTGAATGAATCTTTTGGTCTGAATCAGCCAATATTTTAACATCAGCTACAACCTATTCAAATGTGGTTTGCTTAAGCCCATATTTTAAAATGCAGAATCTTTAAGGAAAAATGTAGGCATTTGTTTAGGAATACTGATCTCAAAAAACTTTAACGTGGGACACTTTGGCACTTTAAAAGATCAAGGCTGCTTATAATTTAAGTCCTGCTTTGAGGCACTCACCATATTTTCCTTCCATCTCAGAGAGCACCTCTGCAGCAGCCCCAGCAACATAAGGATGTGGTCACACATAACTTTATCAGCCACCATTGGGCGATTATTAAGTAGCTAGTCAGAGTTGGGAAATTACTTACTGTCAACTGTATTAAAGATTTCCATTTATTAGCACTGTGAAACACGGTGCAAAGAATCTTCACATGTTGCTTTTTGTATCAAAGGTAGTATATTGTTATTCTTCCAACTCAACAAACAGTATATACTCTTTAGTGAATGGTAACTACCTAGAATAGTGGGCCTCTTCCAGAAGGGCAGGCTACTCTTCTGACAGGAGATCACGAGCCAGGCCAGGCTGGGCAAGCGCTCTGCTCCCTAAGCCATTGCTTGAAGCACCCTTTGTGAAATTTGTGCCCACATTTCAGCACACGTACATTTTTGGATTTGAATACTTCTAGGCATATTTCACAGGAATTTGCACCGGACGCAGGGACGTTGCCTGTCTTCTGCCCCGTGCTTTTGGGTAATGATCCAACAACCACAGAGGGTGGGCCCTGGGTGGCCCTGGTCACAGAAGCAGCAGAGCTGTGCTCAGACGGCCTCCTGTCCTTTCCTGGATTTGCCTTTTTCTTTTTCTCTTCATCTAGAATGTTGAACTTATTTTTCTATTTCCAATAATCTAGCCTAGTCTCATAAAATGCAACCCAGCATATATCTTCCAGAAATAACTGGACTCTGAAGAATTTCCAAACCTAGTTCACGTAAAAACCACAATATTATTCTCCATTCCCCAGTGTTTTTCAGACTACTTTTCATCTCTGCTATCATTAATTCAGTCAAGAGCCCTTCAATATGAATTCTCAACATAGTAATAGATTTGTTTCTGTTCTTTCTGTCCTCACTTTTCTCTCTCAGGCAAATGTGAAGGCTGATTCCTGTCTTTATTGCTTCAAGGCTATTTCTGCCCTGAATCACCATGTTACACTGTACTTTCATTTTTTTCCCTCAAAAAGAGAAAAAAATCTATAGTCCCACACATCTGCTTGCTATCTCTAATGTATCATAATGTGTGGGTCAACTTCTGTTTTAGAAATAAAGCATTCACAATTATTAAGATGAAGATCAAATGTAAAGATAAAATTGAGTTTTTTCTAAAGAGACATCATGATTTTAAAGTACCATCAACTATCGAGACATAGTCAACCATTCATGCTTTTAACAAATATTTATTGATCCCCTGAATGTGCCAGTCATTATGGTCTAGGAGACGAGGACACAGCACTGAACCAAATGCTAGATCCTGCCCTCACGGACGTCCTGTTCCAGAGAAGAAGGCAGGAAATAAACACATGGGCAACAACAGAATGTCGTGTTGTGAGAAACAAACCAGGTAAAGGAGTAGCCAGTGACCAGAACACTCACGGAAGTCCTCTCTGAGGACACAGCAAGTGCAGTGAGGCCAAGGGGAAGAGTAAAAGACAACCACACCGTGGAGGTGTAGGGGAGCAACCCTCCAGGCAGAGGGAACACATATGTACAGGTCTAGAGTCTGGTAAGGGTTCACCAAGGCCAGGGCATAGAAAGGAGGCCAGTCTAGCTGGATCATTATTTTCACTCACCTTATTGCTCACCGTTAAACCCAATTTAGAGACATTATTTCTTGTGTCTAATGCACCATTTTAATTTCCTGGAACATAACTTCTTCCTTAACTTTAGTAATGACTTTTTTTTCTTATACAGTTAAGTAGTTTTGAATTTTCTGAATGAGTCTGTCTTCAACACTGGAGAAGCCTTTTGAGAGTGAATGTGTTGAAAGCATCAGCTACCACTCCAGTGGTCAGAAAGAGTTAACACACTTCCCAAAACGTCCAGTTTACTGCCAAGAAATCCTGTATACTCTGAGAGAATCTGGCTGGGTATTGGTAGCCATCTGGTATTTAAAACAAAACCTATTGTGCAGAACTGGTCAGCATTTTTAAACATAATGCAACCAATCTAGGTTTTAAATGCATACATCCATTGAACTAGGCTGGACTAATCTTTGCCTTTTAGGGACCAGGTTTTAATAACATTTCAAACTGCCTAACAAAATGTCATGTGAAAAGGACGGAAGGAGCAGGGCTTGATTGCCTCTTTTCAGCTCAGCAGGATCCTAGCGTCTCTTCCATCTGCTTCCTGTAAGCACGGAGCCAACTAGGACTCAGCAGATCTAAAGAGGACAAAATGCTGAGTGCTGCCCCAGCTCTGCTCCAGCTCTGTGACAATTGGGAAAAGAGGCTTCCTTGGCAAGGAATGCGGTAACCAAAGAGAGGATGGACTTTGACATGAGGAAGACTTGAGTACAAATTCTAGGCTGCCACTGCCAGCCGTTAAGACCTCAGTCCCTATGTAACTTACCTAACCTCTCCAAGCTTTGCTTTTAGCAACTGTAGAAAATTGTAATAACTACTTATTTGACTTGTTGTGAGAATTAAGTACAAGAATGTGTTTAAAGTGTGTGGCACATAGTAGTTGTTCAACAATAGCAGGTATCTTTTTCATTAGTCTTAATAATAAACTTCATTTTTCAGGTGAGTAGAGGAACACCCCCCAAGCAATTCCCCATTTCCATAGAGATATGGCAGGGGTTGAGGGTATATAAGTCCACCAACCTACCAAGGCCATCTTGTACCAGCTCAGTTGCTACCCTGTCCCCTTTGCCTAAGGCGAGGGACCTCAGTAGAACCATGGGACTGGGGTTCCCAATGCTGAGGGGTCTCAGATTTGGACATGTTAGAGAAATACCTTGAAGAATGATTCCAGCACGACCTTCTTACTGCCCTGTGCCTTCTCTCCAAGGGTCTCCTGGATTCCCAAGGGGAAGAAAAAGCAGTTGATAGCAACTTCCCTTCCCCCACCAATTCTAAGATAGCTCTGTTAAAACCCTGTCTCCTGGATATCTGGCCATCTCACAGTTTGAAAGAAATAAAAAGTACAGTAGCTGCTTTTCACATGATAAAAAAGTCTAGAATGTCCTGTCCTGGATACAGTGAAAAACACTTGAAACTTACAAATGATTTCAGATACTCATCACTTGATGGCGCTATTTGCTATTCAAAAGGTAACAGTAACAGCCAACCAGCTTTACAAAAAAAAAGTTTCTTCAAATCAAAACAGACTCAATTAAAATGTCAGATTTCTTACAAAGCACGAACCCAGGACTTGAAACGTTACTTTAAAGCAAGAACATGGAGAAAAAGAATTCCTAAGCATTTTGAAGATCCTTCTACTTGGTGCTCACAGCTTCCTGGGCCCCTGATGATAGGCCTCCAAAGGCTGGATCCCGGCACTGGCCACAGTGGGCTCTGCCTCCGGACCTAGCTGCTTCTGCCTGGAGGTGAGAACATCAACAGGAAGCCTCAAGTCACTGGCTGCCTTCCAACCGCTATCTACTGTTGGCCCGCATCCCAGGACTTGAGCCCCAGTTTAGTGATGGGTTCTCTGGAAAGGCGTCTCCAGGAGAACTTCTCAAGGGAGTGTCCCTGAGCCACTGGAAACACTTGCGTTTATGGCAATGGCAGAGAGTCCACTCCCACAGCTGCCAGAGCTTCTGCCTGCCTCTAACCTCACCTCGTGCTACCCCGCTCCTTTCTCCTTCCCCTCAGCCTTCCTGTCCTTCCTTCTCATACAACCTGCTCTTCCCCGACTCAAGTCTGAGCACAGGCTGTTCTTTCTAACTGGAATGCTTTTCCCCAGAACCAGTTCTATACTTTGCAGGGCCCAGGGCAAAATTAAAATGCAGGCAGGGGTTCTTGTTCAAAACTTACTGAGTGGCGCAGTGGTTGAGAGTCCGCCTGCCGATGCAGGGGACACGGGTTCATGCCCCAGTCCGGGAAGATCCCACATGCCGCGGAGCGGCTGGGCCCGTGAGCCATGGCCGCTGGGCCTGCGCGTCTGGAGCCTGTGCTCCGCAACAGGAGAGGCCACAACAGTGAGAGGCCCACGTACCACAAAAAAAAAAAAAAAAAAAAAAAAAACTTATTGAGAATTTGAAGATGGAGACAGCAGTGCTTTCCACCAAGCTTGGGACCCTTCTAAGCATGCGGTGCTGAGCAAATCCACAAAGCCTGGCCCTGCTTCTTCCACTCCTCATCATCACCATTGAGGTCATCATTCCTCGTTATTCTCTTTCAGTTCCTTGCTTATTTTCTTTGTAGCACATATCACAATTGTAGATGTTAATTAATTAGTTAGCTAACATTTTTGGATCTGTCCCACCCCACCCAACAACAAGCGCCTTTTTAAACTGTAAGCCCCGTAAGGGCAGAGGCAAGGTCTAGCCTTGGCCACAGGTGGATGCTCAGTGCCTAGAACTGTGCCTGGCTTATGTAGACACCCAATAACACAAGCTACCTGGATGGATTACATTATACTCTGTTTTCTGCCTGAAGTTACTTTTAACATTGAAATTGTCAGTGCATAAAAAACAACTTTAGCTGTGTCAGAGAGAAAGCAGGAACCTAGGAGAATAATCTAGGCTGGAGCTGAGTCACTGCAGTGCTGTTCTCTCCATATTTCCTCTTCTTTCCCCAGATAGGACTTGCTTTCTAGACTCATTTAATTACATTTATGATTTCTGATCTACCCAAACTTTCTTTTCTTTTTTTTTTTACAATTAGTTACAATTAGTTAATAATTACAATTAGTTAATATGACTTTTACATCTGTAATAATTTACAGCTCCCCACTATATCTAATTACTTTTTCCTTGAAATTGTATTGCTGAAGGAACCAGGTTGTTTGTCTTATGGAGTTTCCCAGTCTGACTTCAGCCATTTGTATCCTCAAGGTGTCTTTTTAACATGTTCTTGTCTCTTTTTTTCCTACAAATTGATGGTAATATCTAGAAGCCTAATCTCATTCAGGTTGGGTTTTTTGGGGGGTTTGTTTGTTTGTTTTTGCTGTACGCGGACCTCTCACTATTGTGGCCTCTCCCGTTGCAGAGCGCAGGCTCAGTGGCCGTGGCTCACGGGCCCAGCTGTTCCGCGGCATGTGGGATCTTCCCGGACCAGGGCACGAACCCGTGTCCCCTGCATCGGCAGGCGGACTCTCAACCACTGCGCCACCAGGGAAGCCCTGTTTGTTTTTGCAAGACAACTTCATCAGAGTTGCTGTGTGCTTCCATTAGAAGGAACACGATATCCAGTTGCCTTTTTTCATGTAATGCTGGGAAGCATTGATAGTTGGTTCCTAGGTCCATTAATTCATTAAGGGTTTAAAATATGGTTTGCTAATTCTATTTATCATTCCTTCTTGATTAGTTAATATACTTTTATAAGGAGTAATTTTTCTTTATCAACCACTTGGTTACACTGAGGTATGGTCCTTGTAGGAAAAATACAATAAATGCTTGATTCTTTCCCTGTATTTATCATTATTTAGAATGAGTTGGTGCCCTTGTGTCCTGGAAAGGCAATCTCTTAGTTTATTGGAGACTTTTAAAAAATACTGTTTTGAACTGATGGATTTTAATATATTTGATTTTATTCTTATTTATTAGCAATTTTTCCAACTTAAACCGGTGAAGATCAGTTCAGGTTGGCTCTTGAGTTCATTTGACACAACCTCAGTAGCCTTTGGTAGCTTTCTTGTTGTTTGCTGAACAAGGCTAGTCTTGAGTGTTTCCTTGAACCAGATATTTCTGCACAATGCTCTTATTCCTTCAAAGGGAAATGGTACTTAGATATCACAATCTGAGAACTAAAAGTATTCATTGCTGTTGGGTTGGTTGTAGAACTATTTTATATTCCTTTTTTTGTATTTCCATTCTTATTTTGGACTGATTTTTTAAAATTTTAACTCCCACCTTTATTAATTTCATAGTTTTAACAGTATTTTAATGTCCTTTCAGTGGTTACTAGAGGTCATAACAATTGTCTTTGACTAGCAAAGCCTAAAATAAAAAAGTATTTCATCGCCTTCCAGATAATGCAAGGACCTTACAACAATTTGATTTCACTCATCCCTTCTCTCAACTTAAATCGTCTTACATAATTTAAAAGTATATGCATTTTATTTATATGTTTATATAGTATTATTTTTTCATACTGTCAGTATTTATTGAGATTTACCCCTTTCAGTGCCCATTATTTCTTCCTGCATCTCTGAGCTTTCATCTGAGATCTTCTTCTACCTGAATAATTCTACTATTTCCTTTAGTGCAGATCTTCTGGTGATGAATTCTGTCAGTTTCTATTTGTCTGAAAAAGTCTTTATCTTATATTCATTTTCTCTAGGTTGGAAATTACTTTCTTCCAGTGATTTGGAAAATACTATTCATTGTCTTCTGAAGTCCATTGTTTTCTAATTTTTACCTTTTTACTCTGGCTACTTAAAAAAAATTTTTTTTATCTTGATCATTTCTTTTCAGCAGTTTTACCATGATGCCTCTAGGTGTGATTTTCTTTGTATTTACCTTGTTTGAGGTTTGTTTGTAATGCTTCTCAAACAAATGCTCGATGTCTTTCATCAGCTTTGGAAAAATCTTTAGCCATTATCTCTTCAAATATTTCTTCTGTCCTGTTTCTCCTGCTTCTGTAACTTTAACAATATATATATTACTTTTTTCTATATCTCCTTTGTGTCTTTCATTATTTTCAGTATTTCCAATGTTTTGTTCCTTTGTGCTTCATTCTAGATATCTTCTTCTGACCTATTGCTCTGCTTAGTAATTCTCCATTCAGTGGTATCTGATCTTCTGTTAAGTGCAAACTTTGAGCCATTAGTTTTAGATATTATATTTCTCATTTCTTTTCATTTTATTTCCAGCTCTTTGCAAAAGTTCTAGATCCTCTCTTTTATTTCCTTAATCAAATTATGCATATAGTTTTTAATTCTATTATGTAGCTCCCCTGTGGATCTATTTCTGTTTATAGTTTTTAGTTATATTGTCTAGTTTCCTCATATGCCTTTTCTTACTGAGTGCCAGATATTGTCAATTGAAAATAGTAGATGTAACTTGAGCCCCATGATGATGTTATCTTTCTCCGAAGAGAATTTACCTTTATTTCTGGTAGGGACCATGAACACTGCAATTCTGGATTTGCTTAATAAAACAAGGGATGAAAATTTTTTGAAGCTGGGCTTCAGTACCTGAGAGCACTGGCCTAATTTCTATACACCCTTACTTGGGTAGTGGATGGATCTATGAGATACCAACCCAACACCTAGAAGTTTATCAGAGACCTCCTTCCTTCCAGCTTTCCCCCTGGCCACATGAGTCTTTTGAAACATCTGCTCAGCTTTACAGGTTCTCAACCAACATTTCTGGATTTGGCAAATATCACTGTGGGAAAAGCAGCCCCAAATTCTGAGCTCATCTTTCTGGGTCTACCTGTCCTGAATCTTAGTCCTACAATTCTTTGCAGACTTGGTAGCTCTATGATGCCTTCAAAAAGATTATTTTCTCCCAAAGTTTTCATTGTTCTTAATGGGAATGTTAGTCCCATTACTCATGGGAATGTTACTCTGCCTTTATTAGAAGCCAAAGGCTGATGTCTATGCTTTTAGTTTACTAGCATAGTTAGGGTGAAAGTTAACTAACGCTATTCTCTCTGTGAACAAAAAGAGTACTCAAAAGTTTTAAATCTGAAAAACTAGTGGTATATGAAATGATTTTAGGTGACAAGTGAACTTTTTAATTTTAAGTTATGTATTAATTTTTAAATTTCCTTTTCTTTGTGGAAAGTTAAAAATGAGTTATTTAAAGAAAAGTATTAATGAAATGAACTATCAGAAAGAGAAATTAAAGAAACAATCCCATTTACAATCACATCAAAAAAAAAAAAAAACCTAGGAATAAATCCAGCTAAGGAGGTAAAAGACCTCTACTCATAAAACCATAAGACACTGATGAAAGAAATTGAAGACAACACAAACAGATGGAAAGATATACCATGTTCATGGACTGGAAGAATTACTATTGTCAAAATAACCATACTACCCAAGGCAATCTACAGATTCAATTTTTGCAATCCTTTACAAAATACCAAGGGCATTTTTCACAGAATTAGAACAAATCATTTTAAATTTTGTATAGAAACACAAAAGACCCTACAAAGCCAAGACAATCTTGAGAAAGCAAAACAGAGCTGGAAGTATCATGCTCTCAGACTTCAGGCTATAGTATAAAGCTACAGTAATCAAAACTGTATGGTACTGGCAAAAAGAAAAAACAAAACAGACACATAGATCAATGGACTAGAATAGAGAGCCCAGAAATAAACCTATGCACTTATGGTCAATTAATCTATGACAAAGAAGGCAAGAATATACAATGGAGAAAACACGGTCTCTTCAATAAGTGATGCTGGGAAAACTGACAGTTACATATAAAAGAATGAAATTAGAACATTTTCTCACATCATATACAAAAACAAACTCAAAGTGGATTAAAGACCTAAATGTAAGACCAGAAACCATAAAATTCCTGGAAGAAAATATAAGCAGAACACTTTTTGATGTAGCAATATTTTTTTTAATCTGCCTCCTAAGGCAAAGGAAGCAAAAGCAAAAATAAACAAATTGAACCTACTTAAACTTAAAAGTTTTGCACAGCAAAGGAAACCATCAACAAAATGAAAAGACAACCTTCTAAATAAGAAGAAAATATTTGCAAATGATATGACCAATAAGGGATTAATATCCAAAATATATAAACAGCTCATACAGCTCAATATCAAAAAAGCAAACAACCTAATTAAATAATAGGCAGTACACCTGAATAGACATTTTTCCAAAGAAAACATACAGATGTCCAACAGGAACATGAAAAGATGCTAACCATAAGAGAAATGCAAATCAAAACCATAGTGAGATATCACCTAACACCTGTCAAAATAGCTATCATCAAAAAGACCACAAATAGCAAATGTTATCAAGGATGTGGAGAAAACGGAACCCTTGTACACTGTTGGTGGGAATGTAAATTGGTACAGCCACTGTGGAAAACAGTATGGAGGTTCTTCAAAAAATTAAAAATAGGGCTTCCCTGGTGGCACAGTTGTTGAGAGTCCGTCTGCCGATGCAGGGGACACGAGTTTGTGCCCTGGTCCGGGAGGATCCCACGTGCTGCAGAGCCGCTGGGCCCGTGAGCCATGGCCACTGAGCCTGCGCATCCGGAGCCTGTGCTCTGCAACGGGAGAGGCCACAACGGTGAGAGGTCCACGTATTGCAAAAAAAAAAAAAAAAAAAAATTAAAAAATAGACTATAGGGTTGGCCAAAAAGTTTGTTCGGGTTTTTCCATAAGACGTTACGGAAAAACCTGAACAAACCTTTGGCCAACCCAATACTACATGATCCAGCAATTCCACTCCTGGGTATATATTTGAAGAAGATGAAAATACTAATTTGAAAAGATACATACAACTCAATGTTAATAGCAGCACTATTTACAATAGCCAAGATATGGAAGCAACCTAAGTGTCCATCAACAGATGAATAGACAAAGAAGAAGTGAGATATATATATATATATATATATATATATATATATATATATATATATATATATACAGTGGAATACTAGTCAGCCATAAAAAAGAAGGAAATTTTGCTGTTTGCAACAACATGGATTGACCTGGAGGGTATTACTCTTAGTGAAATAAGTCAGACAGAGGAAGACAAATATTGTATGTTAATCACTAATATGCAGAATCTGAAAAATAAAACAAACAGATGAATATAGGAAAACAGCAACAGGCTCACAGATATAGAGAATAAACTAGTGGTTACCAGGGGACAGGCAAGACAGGGGTATGGGATTAAAAGGAACAAACTACTATGGATAAAATAAATAAGCTACAAGGATATAATGTACAGCACAGGGAATATAGCCAATATTTTATAACTTTAAATGGAGTATAACCTATAAAAATTTTGAATCACCATGTTGTACACCTGAAACTAATGTTGAAAATCAACTATACCTCAATAAAAATAAATAAATAAGCATTAACAAGAGAAAAGGTAGTGTTTAAATGTGGCAAAAATCATTGATAGCTTTCACAAATAACTGTAGTTAGAAGAAACTGAATTTTTACAAATGATGGTAGGGAACATAGATAAGTGGGAGAGATACTCCTTTTTTTGGCTTTATTCAAAATATAAATTAATTCTTCATCTTGAGCCCTAGCTTTAAGCCAGCTAGCATCTTCAAACTACATTGAATAAACATATCTGCCTATCATGATTCATTTCTCCGAGCCATATAGCTAAACGTAAGAAATGAACACTTTAGGAACAGCTATTAATTTAAATATATTAGTTCATAGAGATATGCCTTACAAAGACAAATGTGACTGATTCTTCCTTGCAAGGATAGGTATCACTGATTCATCCTAATATGTCCACCAAAATAATGCAAACCATTCCAAAAGATCCTCCCTCCCAGGGGAAGACACGAGCAAAAGATGGGCAAAGTCCAGAGAAAACAAGCTCTGAAGGGGCTTTACAAATGGATTCCATTAATTTCATTTGTAAGGGTCCTGGTTCCTTTCTTCCAATTGCACTTCTAAAGTTTTCTCCCCAACTTTCGGATTGCTCAGCATCAAATTTTCTTGATTAATATGATACATATGTTGTTTTTGTTTTCCAGTGTCCCTCTGGAAAAATCACCTCTCCCCCATCCTTCATGGGTTCCTAGTTGGGCTACCAATCACTGTGCCCTGGTTCCCCTAGTAGTTTGGGCACAGACTGGGTGCATGAGTTTCCCATTGCTGCTGCAACAAATTACCACAAATTTAGTGGCCCAAACAATACAAATTATTCTCATACAGTGTTGGAGGTCAGAAATATTCAAATCAAGGTGTCACAAGACTGCAACCCTTCTGGAGGTTGCAGGGAGAATTAATTTCCTTGCTTGTTCTAGCTTCTAGAGTCTGCCTTGAACTCACTGGCCCATGGCCACATCCTCCATCTTCAAAGCCAGAAGCCTAGTCTCTTCCAGACTCTCCTTCTCTCTGACCTTGATTTCCATTGTTACATCGCCTTCTCTCTGACTCTGGTCCTTCTGCCTTCCTCCTTATGAGGAATCTTGTGACTACATTGGGCCTATCAAAATAACCCAGGATACTCTCCCCATCTCAAAATCCTTAACTTAATCAGATCTGCATAGTCCCTTTTGCGTTTTATGGCAACATATTCACAGAGCCCAGTGGTTCAGCCTACTACACTGGGCCAGTCCAAGTATCAATAGCCCTGGCCACAAAGCTTTTTCAAGAATGAGCTTATAGCCCAATAAGAGACAAGTAAAGAATTGCCTAAGGTTGATATGTGGATGTGGAGAAATTTAATCTCTTTCTACCAGTTTTGTTTATCTAACACATGGCCATTTTGCCTGACACATGGAAAGAGACTGAAGCAGATTTAAGTCAGTCTGGAAAAATCAGAAGCAAGGAATGAATGAGTGTCTGGGAGAGGATGGGGAGGGCCAGACCCCTAGTGATATCCTTAAAGGTTCCTTGTCCAGTAGATCCTGAAATAGTGTTTCCACCCACAAATAGCTCAGTACCATGGTTCATTCCTTCTTTTTTTGATTAATTTGAACTTTTTTTCTTACTAATAAATTGTTTTTCTGTCGACTGATCTCTAATCTCTAGACCAGATGCCAAGTACTACCCTGGCCTAACTGATTCAAACTAACCGTAGGGAAAACATTCTTTTGTACTCAAGATTTTTGTGGTCAGAGTTTCTGCTTCTTTTCTCCACGTGAGAAAAAAGGAAGAGAAAAGCTACATGTGGCATGTTTCCAGTGAGGATATAACTGCATTTTTCCTCCTTATGCCAAAGTTCTCTTTAGTTGCAGACTTCTTTACCAATTACCTTTGTGTTTTCTGCCTTAATTTTTTTTCTAGAAGGACTCATTTGTTGAATCATCTGGTAACACTCATTTCTGCAAACTGAGTTGAGACGCTGGCTACAAGGAACCTAGCTGATTTCCTAAAAGAATTGTATTCTTTGTAGAAAACAAAATTCTGAACAAAATTTAAACATGGATTTTTTTAAAGACATCTAAATTGCTTTCATAATAAGATGCAATATATTTTTTTCTCCATTTGGAAATTTCCTTCACCGAAGAGCTTACTCTGTGGAGAAGTAAACATGTTTGTGTCAGTTATCAACTACATAGGTTACGAGCCTCTCTCCACCCCGACACTCACTCTCGCACACACGTGTGCACACACACACAACACACACAGAGAGACTTTAAATTGTTAACATTCTATATTCTCAGTCACATTTCTAATTTAGGATTACTTTTTACTTGTGATTTCTCAGAGTTATTATGTAATCAGCTCAATATGTCTACTTCAAACTTTTAAGCAATTGAAGCCTGCCCAGAGGTGCAATCTGGCTTTCTGTGGTAACCCTGGGTACTTTTCAGCCCAAACAACAAGTCACTGGCACCAGTGATTTGGACTCTATTGCCAGCATATTTGCTGTTAGTCAACAACATTTTCATCTGACTTCTGCTAAAATTAACCTCACTTGGAATACAGTCTTTCTGTTTCATCAGTATAATTACTGGCCCTAGAATGCCTTCCCAAAGCTGTTGTTTATAATGATTCATGCAGCAGAAAATATACAAGTTGTTTCTTGAGAGCCAAGCAATGACAATTCAATCCTGTGGCAGAGAAAATGCAAAAAGGATCTGTAGAAAAACCCAGTGGTACAGACAGAAAATTTCTCTCTTTAAGAGAATCATTTTTTTTTTTGATGAAGGAAACATACACACACACCCCTGCACTTTAAAGCATCTCTTATTCTAAAAATCAATAAACAACATCCCTTTGGTAGCTCATCTCAGTCAGATTAATTATAAACTGGGTAAACCATATGCGAGGGCAAACTGAGGGATCCTTCTCGTATTATTGCAGGAGTAATGAAAAGGCTTCTCCAACTGCTTTCTCTGTCTTAGTAACCGATTGACATGTCATCATTATTGCTTCATTCCTTTAGCGGCAGGGCTGGATATGGCTAAATGCAATACCCAGGGAGGATGAGGACTCAAACTTCATCTTGCTCTGTATGGAGGATGGGCAGATGCTTCCCAGCATCAAGTTTAACTGGCAGCAGCGGTTCTCAACCCAGCCTGCACACTGAAATCGCCTGCAAAGCTTTTACAAGACACAACCGAAAGGACTCTACCTTAGACCAACTGAACTAGAATCTCAAGGGATGGGGCCTGGACACCAGTAATTTTCAAAGTTAAAGTGCCCTGTGTAGCTTCTAAAGTGGGGCTATGATTATGAGGCTAGCGGGCTTAGGCATGAGGAAGAGACGGAGAAGGTAGAGGGCCAGGCATAGAGTGTGAAGTGGGCACCCTGAAAAACTCCACCCGGGAGGAAAAGAATGAAAGAGGGCTGGACATAGATGAGGGAGATTTTTTCCTTACTCGAAACATCCCCGCTGCCCCCAACCTTGCACGCACACACTCTAGGTCTATCTGACTCCCCTCTTGTTGGCAGGAAGGGTGGGCGTACCCCAGGCCTTGCCAGTTGGAGCCTGCATCCCTCTAAAATCGTGATTGGTTTGGGGTGGACCATACTGGGCCAATCAGAACCAATATTCTTCAGATAAGCTCTGTTTCCACTGCGATTGCTAAACTGATCAAATGAAAACCCAGACCTGCTGGTAGTCATCTGACCATATGAGGGGAAAAGCTCCCAACATAGAGGAAGCAGAACCAGGATTGAGCGAGCCAATCCTAATGGCATCCTGTGACTGCTGGATCTTGCCTCACATATTACCTAGAATTTACAGTTGTGGGAGCGAATAATTTTTTTTGCTTGAGTCATTTTGAGTTGAATTTTCTATAAGCTACAACAAAGAGAATAGATACATGTATATGCATAACTGAATCACTTTTCTGTACACCTGAAACTAATATAACATTGTTAAGCAACTATACCCCAATATAAAATAAAAATTAAAATATAAAAAAAAATTCTTATCAAAAAAAAATTACAACATAGAGAATTCTGAGTAATAGACAAGTGGTGAGGCCCATATGAGTTAAGGAAATCCTCTGGGTCTCAGGGTCAGATCTGTTTCTGCCCCTACACTTGGGGTAGACTTGGTTGAATCAATAGGGGTAAAGGTTACTATAAGCTATGGAAAAGAAATCGAGATTCTCATAGTGTTTCAAAGTAAATGTGTTAGACTATTTTAGTTGTAAACAAATATCTCAAAGAAGAAGTATGCCTTTAATTATGTTCCTAATTTTAAGACAATCTACAGTCCTTTTTTTCTAATTGAGTTAATTTGCACTAGATCAACGATACCGTCCGTTATCTAACACTTAACCTCCCAAGGTAAATGAACCTCCCAAGAAAAACAGCTTTCAACTTTAGAAAAGAACACAGTTTTCTGCAACAAACGTTCTAATAAATTGGATTTCTGTGTATATCATAGTCTATTCTGGAACTTATAACAATCCTTGAAACTACTCAAGTCAGCATCTCAATATACTAGGAAAACTGAAGGTCCTTCATAATAAACAGATAGAAATATTCATTTTTATGATGACAAGATATAGAATAAGTTTATATTTAACTTAAATTTTATAGTAACTATTCTGAAAGTATTTGTCACTTTCACTTTATTCAAGATGTAAAGGCTGATTTGAGTCTTGTCTTTTCAAACCTGATGTGTCAACAGACTCTCATTCTTTCCCGGTTCTTTATAAACAATTTCTAGTGGGACGTGGAAATCCATCAAATTCAGTTATACCTTCTAACCAACATTGATTTAAATAAAATAGGGCTTATAATTTTCCCATCTTACAAGTCTGGACTTAAAATGCCCTAATCTTGTGTTTTGTCTGTGAGGCAAGCAGGATGTGGGATAGGTTTCAGGGATGAGGGATGACTCCACAGAGTGGAACGGTGACCTTAGGACCAAACCATATGAGTCAAGAGTCCCAGGCACAAGGCTGAACTATGACATGCGGGTGTCCCAGGTCAGGCTAATCATCTGCCTTCCCCCCACTTCTAATTGTTCAACATTTGATTGAGACCCAGAGGATTTCCTTGACTCATATGGGCCTCACCACTTGTCTATTATTCAGAATTCTCTTTGCTGTCATTTTTTTATAAGAAAAATTTTTATATTTTAATTTTTATCTTATAGTGGGGTATAGTTGATTAACAATGTTGTGTTCGTTTCGGGTGTACAGCAAAGTGATTCAGTTATACACATACACGTACCTATTCTCTTTGTTGTAATTTATAGAAAATTCAATTCAAAATGACTACGTGAACTGCCAGCAAGCAGTTTTTGGTTTTTGGTTGCTTGGTTCACTGTTGGGGTTGTTTTAATTTCCACTTCAGGGCAGTGCTTTCTTCAGCAGGAGTGGGACCAATTCATGTTTCAGTCATTATGTAAGAGGTCACACGTGGACACGTGAAGTAACTGGGGCCATAATTCTGACTTATGCTAACTATATCTTAACATACCTTAAAAACTCATGACTTGATCGACCTGCTGTCATATCCTGCCTTTGGCCTGTCATCCCTGGTTTGGAGAAGGACATTGCTTGCATTGGATCCTAGTACTGGAGTGGCTATTGTCCTTGTGGGATTCCACTTCCTGAGGGAGGATGTTCTGCCACTAACCCAATGGGAGCCCACAGAGCTCTGCCTCCAGGCCGTCTTTATTCCCTCCCATCCTGACCAGTGCTTTTATCCCACCCCATAGGCTCAATCAGACCACAGCCAGCAGTCAGCCCATCTCTCACCCTAAACATTTCCTAGGTAGCGGTTGGACTGTGTCACATATCAAGTTCTCCACGTGATCCCGTGGAAGCTCTGAAGCCCCTTTCTCTTTATTTGTTTGTCTGTTTGTTTGTTTTGGCTGTGCCACACAGCTTGTGGGATCTCAGTTCCCCGACCAGGGATTGAACCCGGGCCATGACAATGAAAGCCCAGAATCCTCACCACTAGGCCACCAGGGAACTCCTCGCTTTCTGCAAGAGAAGTGCCCTGACACACACGTATAAACCTTGTCCCCTTGAAGCTTTGATCTCCAAGGAAATCCTTCTCACAAATTCTCCTTGATCCCCAACAACTGGACCCTTTTTTATCCTTGAGGTGAATGAGATGTGTTAGAATCATGTAACTGATTTTGGGATATTAACTTGGAAATTCCTATAGGATGCTCTGTCTCACAGCTCACATTGTTATCTGCAATCTATCACCAGAGAATTCAGCCAAAAATTCCATTTTAATTTCCTGTCCCAGCAAGGACATATAGCTAGCCTGTAGCAACACCAAAACCCCATAAAGTCATCCAGACAAAGAATTAGAAGATTCTTTACCATTCACATTTAGAACAGCCCTTCATCATGTCTCACCAGGAGAACAGTCAGGTCATGATCACCTTGTGCTCTATTTCTCATCTCTGAGGTTACATGGCTTTGGGGGGAAAACTAGCCAAACAGCATTGCCTTGACTCACTCTAAAGACAGAACCACCTTGGCTGCCTGAAATAACTCCCTCTTTGATCTACCTGTAATAGTGTCAGATTCCTTCCCCCAAAGAATGCTCCATGTACTGCAGGTTGAAAAGTCCCAAAAGGTCAGTTCTGCAGAATTATTTATACACAAAAACAACTCGCCTTTCTGCTCTGGGCTTTGGTAACTTGAGTCTATGCATCTTGACATTTGTGTCTTTTAAGAAACAGAACAGATGAATCCATGGTTTGACATTACATGAGGCATGGGATCTTCTAAATATTTATAGAGGCAATTATTTTGGAATAGCAATTGTAAAAATCATGAATGCTTATTTTTTTTTAAGAATCAGTACTGACCAGGATAAAGAACAGTGTTTTAAAAGCCACTTGAATCCCACTATATAAATTACCCATAATTACGAGCAGGTAAACATCATTTCAAACACTTTTCTATACATACAAACAAGTATAAATATAGCTGGTTTAAATACTGAATAGCTAGATAGAAAAATAGAGAGAGATATCAAATTCTTTCTTTTAAAAGCAAGAATAAAATCTAACGCATCAAATACCTCCAAGCTTCTTTCTAAGCACGAAGTACTTTAGCCTCCATTTTTTTTATTGGTGGAAATGTCAGGGCTCTGATTTGTCTTTAAGGAGAAAAAACAAGCAGTAATCTCCTTCAGAGAGTGCAGGGGAGAAGTCAGATGAGAAATCCAAGGTGGATTTCTGAAATTTCCAGAAGAGCCCTGGCAGATCCTGGAGCAGACAGCGACCAGGAGAGGCTGAGAGCCGAGAGTGTTTGGAAACTAGGGGAAGTTTGCTGGTTTGTTAGTTTGAACATGGAGAAAGTACAAAGAGATTTGATCTTTCACACTCCGTTTGCCTACTTTTGAGTTATGGTCTTGTTTTATTGATCATTTTACTCATATTAAACATAAAATTTTGCCTGTGAATATTCACGGCCCTATTTTCAACAGAAAACATTTGTCCAATGCTCTACTAGGTTCTGGAGATAGAGATGAATCCAAGACCAGCTGTGTACTCAAGATACTTCCAGTTCCATGGAAGAAGCAGCACATCATTGAACAATGACAGTAAGATGTGACAAGTTCCATGGTCAAGTCACTCACAGAGGGCTAGTAGGACAACAACAACAGCAAACAAGTAGCTTAGTCTGAGGCACTATAGGTAGATGGGGTGGTGTGTGTGCAAAAGATATGGGAAGTGACAATACATGATTTATTCCTGCAATGGGAACTAGTTCCACAGGCAGAGGAGGCTGCCTCATCAGCGTCCTTGCCTGAGTTTGCCGACTCTGATGTTCACGCCCATAGATGCTATTGATTCTGTAAGTTGAGTAACAAGACAGGGGAAATGTCTATGAGGGCTTATCCAGGTACCAATCAAGTAACTGTGACATCCTGAGCCCATCTTGGTATTTAGGTTAAACATGCTCCACAGAGAAAACCGTCTCACTTTCTTGTTGAATTCATCAAAGAAACTGTGTGCCTTCTAGGTGCAGGAGACTCTAGTCAACCTAACAACACACTCTCTTCCTCAGACCACCCTCAGACCCAAGCCTCTCATTAATCTCTTCATTTGCTCCTACTTAGAGCATCCAGAGGAATAATGTTTTCATTGTTTTTATAGGAAGTTTTAAAATAAAATTGTCTTGAAGATATCCTTGCATAATCTTCAGAGCACTTCTCTAAGAATTTTGGAAAGGGGAAAAAACAGAAATCCAAGATACTTACAGACATGAGAAATGCCTTCCCCCAACCACGTTATTTTCTTCAGGCGGGTTCTTCCAGGTCACCAGCATCACCTGGAACTTGTTCCAAACGTTAATTTCTCCAGCCCCACCCTGACCCGCTGAATGAGGAATCCTGGGCTGGGGCCCAGCTGTCTCTATTCTAACACCGTTCCAGGTGATTCTGATGCCGGCTCAAGTTTAAGAACCATTGTCCTAGAGACAAAAGTAAGGCCTGGAAAAGCCCACAAACCCACAAATATTCTCATACAGGACTGCCAGTTATGTCACAAAAAATGTGTATCATTTAAATGTACTTTTTGGGATGGATGCTCAAGCCCCTTAAAGTGACCATACCTTACTTGGGGGAGTCAGAGCCACAGACTCAACAGAGAAGTGCCTCAAGGGTCATCTGTCTCATCCAAACCTCTTCTCTTTTCTTTTTAAATAAAGAGCAATCTCCAGGTGTTTTTTATTGTTTGACTAACAACAAAACCAGGCGGAGAAGTCCCCAAGGAAATGATGGTTGTGCTTCATTGCCGTTTGGCATTTGGTCCTTCATCTTCTAAGGACTTACTGTATTTCCTTTTAAAGATTTTAGACATCTATTTGGATCACAAATGCAAGCCAAGTATGAATAAATAAATGTATTATCTTTTAAGAACCCCCCTCCCACCATCTTCCTTTAAATAGAAAAAGGAGCCAAATGTCTCTTCATAGCCTATTTGGCCATAGTTGTCCCACCTATGGCTTTAAAAACAGACTGTAACTTGATTTTCTGAAATCCTTCCTTGAACTACAGCTCACTCCATTAAAGAAATCCTGGGAAAGAAGTCCTATTGGTTTCGTCCATAGTCTCTGAAAGGTGAGTATGGTAAACTGGGTTGAAGGCAACTGGGAGAAGTCTTCAGCAAACGGAGGACTGTTGGGGAATTGTGCGAAGGCAAGTCCTGCCAACAAGATACCAGCTCCTTCAATTAGAGCTCGGAAAACGCCAGCCATCACGGCTGACCCAACCATAACCACTGGTCCGTTTCTTGATGCCAGAATGGCTCCTCTGCAGGCACCACTTGTGATGGAATTCCAGGGATCTTCTTGCCCTCTGACTTGAACCACACTGCGGTCAGTCATGGAAAACTGAACTCCCCAGACTGCAAAGCTACCTCCCAACTGCGGAGCCCTGGTTTTAAGATCTGTCAAACTCCCTCCTAGTTTGTGGTTTCCTCCCACCCGAGAACTGCGAAAACCTCTGAGGGTTTGAAAGATACCACCACCTACGGTGCGCATGGTAAAGGCGCCACCACAGTCATCCGCGAGGCGCCAGGGGCGGGGCTCGCACGCCTACTCCTCCCTCTGGACTCCGCCCTCTGGACTCCGTCTCGCCGCGATGCCGGGACCGAGCCTCTTCTTCTTCTTTTTTTTTTTTTTTTTGCGGTACGCGGGCCTCTCACTGTTGTGGTCTCTCCCGTTGCGGAGCACAGGCTCCGGACGCACAGGCTCAGCGGCCATGGCTCACGGGCCCAGCCGCTCCGCGGCATGTGGGATCTTCCCAGACCGGGGCACGAACCCGTGTCCCCTGCATCGGCAGGCAGACTCTCGACCACTGCACCACCAGAGAAGCCCGAGCCTCTTCTTTATTGATGAGAAGACTGAGGCCCAGAGAGGCCAGAGGATGGTCACAGAGCCGATCAGCAGAGGACAAGTCTAGTCTCCAGACCGCTTGACACAAAATTCAAGGTCTGTGCCACATATATTAACATAATTGCACGAATAAGTCCAGTTCCTGTAGCAAAAACCAGGGATTCAAAGACTGGAATGGATCATAGTGAAAATAGTTCTATTATTTCTAAACAATTTTTTTTCTTAATGGAAAAGTAATACACAACTATTGTGAGGAATTTGGAATGAATAAAATGGGTAAAGAAGACAAAACTCAACTGTAATTGTATCATAAGTGCTATTAACATTTTAGTGCTGCATGTATGTGTAAATATGTGTGTATAGAGAGTACTTACATAGAATATGTATACATACATGTATAGAGAAAGAATGCATATATAGAATTTATATATATGGATTATATAATACATAGAATTTATATCGGTTTTTTTTCACTTAACATTTCTCTGGTGAACAAAATCATCATTTTAGTGATTGATTTGTGTTTCATCAGAATCCATTTCTTAAATTTTTTTACTGTTTCACATATAAGTTGTTTCCAGTGTTTTGCTCTTGTAAATAGGAAGGAGGAAAAGATTTGAAGTTTCAATAAGATGCAGGAAAGATGCATTGCGTAAGCGGGCCAGCGTGGAGTACCAGAGAAGGGACTCTTGGCAGCTGGAGACCTGAAACATTGGGTGCTTATGGAGATACTGAGATGGGGAGGAGGAATGTTCTTGGGCATGTGGAAATCCCCAAGGAAAACTGCTCACGAATCTTCCTGGGCATGGTCCTGTGTATGGATGTGACAACTCCAGAAAGAGTACACAGCTTCATCCAAGGCCAAGACATCTACTCACCTCCCTGTGTCACATACTCATAGAGAGAAACTACTTTTCTAGAAGACTTCAGTCAAGTGATAACAAAGCTCTTTAGTGCTTCATTTATTTTGGAAAGGACAATTCAATCGAGACAAATCTTCAGAGACTTCTTGAAAGATAATACACCCTTTTTCTTTTTTTTTTTTTTTGCGGTACGCGGGCCTCTCACTGCTGTGGCCTCTCCCGCTGCAGAGCACAGGCTCCGGACGCGCAGGCTCAGCGGCCATGGCTCACGGGCCCAGTCGCTCCGCGGCACGTGGCATCCTCCCGGACCGGGGCACGAACCCACGTCCCCCGCACCGGCAGGCGGACTCTCAACCACTGCGCCACCAGGGAAGCCCCCTTTTTCTTTTTTTTAAACTGAAGTATAGTTGATTTACAATATTGTTTTAGTTTCAGGTATACAGCAAAGTGATTCAGTTATATTTTTTTCAGATTATTTTCCATTACAGGTTATTACAAGATACTGAATATAGTTCCCTGTGCTCCACAGAAAATCCTTGTTGCTTATCTATTTTATATATAATCGTGTGTATCTGTTAATTCCATACTCCTAATTTATCCCTCCCCCCACACGCTTTTTCTAAATATTCTTAATGAATGCCTGTTGTTTCCTCACATCTGAATAAAGCCTCCCTTTTTTTTGACTCAGTGCAAAATAGTGTTCTCCGGTAAAGATGGATGACCTATTTATATCATATTAAAATGAAAGTGTATTGCTTCTAGCCTAAAAGCCTATGTTTAGGCTGCTCAGCTAAAATGTCCTCTAGTTATAAAATATTTATAATTTTCCTATGTTTTGCACTTTCAACAGGTTTGCAATTAAAAGGGTAGTGTTTGGGTAGGAACTATGTTTGTATTTTTTCTAGTTCAGCCGTTTTCTCAAGTAAACAGCAATCTTTTCCCAATGGGCCCTTACTCATTAATTTTTACGTTTAATTCCATCCAAATTTTAGCAAGAATTTCAACACCTGTTTTGAATGATTTTAATTGAAATATCATTCTGATCTTCAAATGGCCACCTTAATTTTCATATTTGCCTTTTTAACTCTTTTCTTGTTTACAGCATTTCCAAAAGACTGGTCTCTTTTTACATTTTGGATCTTAGATGTCGTTTCAAAGAGAAGATTCACAAAGATACAATCATGCAGCGCTCCAGTTAATTAAGACAATGCTTCTTTTCGGAAAGGCCACATATTCCAACTGAAGATGCCATTGACCTTGAAAAGAATGTCACTGGGAGTATTCTCAGGAACAAACTCTCTGAAGCAGTTTTTCTGAAGTATGTTCTGTGGTTCACTATTTCCCTAGGATGATAATAATTGTTTCTCAATTGAAAATAAGATAAGATTACTTGGTTCTATAACTGTGGGAAATACTATACCTAAACAAAGTTAAGCAGTTCGACCTGCTAAAGTACCTGCTGAAGAGGGAGCAAAGGGAAACAGTTTCCCAAACTTACTTGACCATGAACTCTCCTTTCAAGGAAAAATGATGAAATGTCTCAGTGAAGAATTTGAAGCCACTGAGGTAGCTTCAAACGTAAATCATCTCTTTCTCTATGTCCTGCCCCACTGTTACCTGCACAGCTACTTTTATTATTATTATTAATTTTTATTGGAGTATAGTTGCTTTACAATGTTATGTTAGTTTCTGCTCTACAGCAAAGTGAATCAGCTATACGTATACATAGATCCCCTCTTTTTTGGATTTCCTTCCCATTTAGGTCACCACGGACCTGCACAGCTTCTTACTGACAACCCTCCGGATTCTTTTACGTCTTCCGCTCTGTGTCCTTCATGGATTAACATCAACAGGTACTCAGCCCACGTGTTGGAAAGCCTTTTCAATAGAACGTAATATAATTGCTTTATTTTCTAATTCCTGCAAAAGGACAGGTAGCTAACACGTTCCATGGCACTATTTTAACCTCCTTATACATTTCCTCCAGGGGTTTTTGCTATGTGTACACATATTTTGAATTGAAATCAGTGGAATTTTTTTTCTATGTAATTTAGTTGCCTCTCCCATGCTTATTTTCATATAGTGAGGGCTTCTTCCAATAGGAACTATGGTAAAGTTAAATGAACAGCCAGCTTCTTGCCATGGTAGAGGTGGAAGGTAAAAGAAACGTACTCCATAGCCAGGCCTCTACTGTCAGCCCCTGTACCTCATATTTCTAATCTCTTTATTTCTGTCCCCTGAACCAGGTTTGTTGGCCTCCTGATACCTGAGCGTTATCTAGAACCTCAGTAGTAACAGTTTTGTGCTTCTTTCTCTGAATCAAGGGATCCTAGAACCCAAATTAAAATGACAGAAAAGTAAATTTCCTATGTGAACCATGCTTTTCAGATTTGCTTCCATTGCTCCTCCTTTGATCTGCCCTGGATAGTAATACTGTGTCCAAGAGAGCACCACTGCCTGCAAGGTCCTACCCACCAGCCTGCATCGAATTTCCCAGCACCCCAGGGCGACCAACCAGTGCAGGACATTCAGTGAAAAAAGGCAGGAAAGTTCTGGGCAGACTGACATTGGTCACTCCGTTCTCAAAGAAACCACCTGGACAGCAGTCTTTCCTAGTAGGAGCACGGGGTCAGGGTTGCAGAACCGCCTTTCATGAGATTCTCACTTGAACGTCCTCGCCTTTGGGGAGCTAGCAACCAGCTGCAGCCAGGCCAAGATAATGACCCAGTGTGGATGCTTGCTCCTGTCTCCCTCTCTCCTCCCCTTCATCACCTCCAACTCCCCCCGAAACCTCCTCTTTCTATCCCTGTGTCCTTCAAGTCTTGGGCACAGAATGCCCCACTTTAGTTTATCATTGCCTTTATCATGCCTTATTGGCAGCTCATTCTAGTTAGGAGAGTCACCTAGATACTTTATCTCCCTTGAGTCTGAACAGAACCGGCAGAGTCAGATGCCCCGTGAGGACGGCTGGCACATCTATCTCCCGGCAGGAACGCCAGTGCTTTTTCTATCTGGTTGTTAGTTGTGACCAGTTGGGTTAATAAACCTTCCTGGTCTGATACAGTCCTTCCAGAATTGTCTGGCTGACTCACAGCTTGCTGAATCCACCCTTCCCCATTTACACAGAGAAATACATATCCATGTTCTTTCAAAGAGTGCATACGGAATAGAGAAAACTGAATGCGCATATATGTCAACTTCTCCCTCTCCATTTCTTTGTCCCTTACAGCAAGCCTCCCAGACTAGGAACAGTAACAGAGACGTGCTGCAAGAGCACGATTCCAATAGGACAAGTCACGGTTCTTCAGTCAATGAAGAAAAAGAGTCTTCAAGGTTAAAGAAAGTTGCTGCAGGGAAAATGGATCTGGGTTCATGTTCCTAGGACTGCTCCTCCTGTTTGGAGGTGAAAATATCGAAGGGACAAGAAAGATGGGTTTACATGAAAAGAAGTGATATTCTGAAACTTTTTCATAAGGACTGGAATCTGTACCTTCAGCCATCTATATTAATATTTCAAGCTTTGTTCAAATGGTCTATAATTAAATTGCTCTACTTGACGTGATAAGATTTGATCTATGTTCTCACCTTAAGAACTCTTTTGTTACTTGGAACATTTTCATTTCTGAAGCTTTAAAAACCTGAATTATTACAAAGGGTACAGGAAAAAAATGATTAAGTTCACACTTTGGGGAAATTGTTCCACATCTCTTCAACACCACAGGTCTGTGAGCAACTATGAATAATATGAAATAAATTTGCTTTTGTAGGGCTCCCCTGGTGGCGCAGTGGTTGAGAGTCCGCCTGCCGATGCAGGGGACGCGGGTTCGTGCCCCGGTCTGAGAAGCTCCTACATGCCACGGAGCGGCTGGGCCCGTGAGCCATGGCCGCTGAGCCTGCGCGTCCGGAGCCTGTGCTCCGCAACAGGAGAGGCCACAACAGTGAGAGGCCCGTGTACCACACACACACAAAAAAATTTGCTTTTGTAGAGAGAGAGAGTTAATTTAAGTTTATCCCAGACTAGATTTATCATCCTTTATCTGTATATAAAAAAACTATGAAAATATAAACATAAACTTGGAGTTGAGACCTAAACACGTTGCCAAGATGTTGTACATTTTTTATGCTTTTTAGTGTTCAACTAACCTTCCATAAAAGATATTTAAAACATTAAAAACTATTCCACATCAAGTGATTTAATATCCATTTCACATACTGCTAAGTCAGTGGCCTGTTTTACATCTTTGATTTGCTTGTTCAAAGCTTTTTAAAATTAAAATATCATTTACTTATTTGTATATCTAAACTCTAAAGAGTATGATTTACATATATGGTAATAATACTCTTATATTACTTATATCAATTAGGTTGTTTCTATTGCAAGTAATATACAATCCTCTTCCAACTGATTTATTCAAAAAGGAATTGTATTATTTCATAAAACTTGAAAGTCTAATAGGGACATTTGCAAAAGATGTTTGACTTAGTGTTCAAGGAAGTCACCCAGGATCTTATATTGTTTTCATCGTCTGCTCTGCCTTTCATGGTTTTGCTTCATCCTAAGACTGGAACCATTACCCCCGACAGGGGTTTGGTTTTTGTCTCAAACTGGGTTGTGTGAAATCCTCAGGGCTTACTTCCTGATACTCCCTTGTGTCCAGCTCCTACATCTGTGCTCAGATCTCTGTTCCACAAGTGTAAACCAGTCACAAAACTCTGCCTGGTCACTGGTTTCTAAAAACAAACAAACACAAATACTATTCTTATTCCAATAAAGACGTTAAAAAAATAATAAAAAGAAAAAATATATACTATTCTTCCTAAGCATTAAATGCTTCTAGAAACAGCTGAAGATTTGCAGTCCAAGGAGGGGTCGCCTCAAGCCCCAAATGGTCCACACTCTTTAAGTGAAGCTGTATCCTCACTCTTGCACACACATCCCAGCAATTCTCTTCCCTCCAGGAGCAAATGTCCTCACTGGCTTCCTGCAGAGCAGCTCTTCCCCTCCTCCCTGAAGCCAGGGCACTAGTGGACACGCTCCCCAGTGGATAATGGAGGCATTTTCCTTTAATAAGTGGTTGGCTCCTTCTTGAGATATACTCACCACACCCAGTCTGGCAGGGGAAGGACCCCTGCAGGAACTGAGGCCTAGAGAGAGGCAACGCCATCCCCACCCCTTCCACCAGGTGTGGCAGCATGCCCGGCCCATCCACTGAGACATACTGCCTGGGGAGATGGTAAAAAGTAAACTCCAAATGGATGTTTGGATGACTTTCTACAGTCTTCACCGCTTGGTCAGTGACATGATCATACATTTTCAGTGTTATCAGGTAAATAGCTTGTTCTCTCTCAATTTGGATAAATTGAAAAATTGTATTATTGGATAGTTTTATTACTTAAACATAGAGTTTATTTATTACTAAAACATACTAGCAAACAAAGAATTATCCAGTGAAATTCCCAAAGATTTTGTTGAAGAAAATTTAAAATAAATAATACATACTAGACCTGCACAGATAAATCCATTCCTCTGACTTTCTTCAAAGTAGTTGAAGTCTTTACTCATAAGTATCTTCAATATCCTTCTTCAATTTTATTTATAGCATTAACATTATTATTGAGACTTGAGCTTTTTAAAAAGCGTTTACAAAAGAAGGCCAAATGTTGGGGAATAAGGAAAGGAAATTATCTACGTTGGCCATTTCATAGTCTAAATTTCACTGTTTCTAACCAAGAGCAATTTAGAGTTAGATGCATTATGAAGCTGTTTCTTTAAAAAATAATTTAGTCACCACCATAATTAAACAGTAGAATTAAGCCACAATAAAGTTTAGCCCCAAATTGCCTTTAGAGAGACTATAACAAGCAGTTGGAGAGTTGCCTGGTTCAGAAATAATGATGTTTGTTTTATTAACTGGTACCTATCATTCTGACTGACCTCTGATACAGTAATGAGAAAGGGAGCAGAGAGAGATAAATATGCACAGAGAACTGGACTCTGTCTCCATGACATCAAGTCAAGATGCCTCCTTCTACATCTTTCACCACCACCTGGGAGATGCTCATGAAAGAACTAAGCCTATCTCAGCTTCTGCAGACAGCTCTGGTGACATTTCCTTGAGTGACACCTGTCACCTGCAGAGCCACTTTTGCCTCTTCATCACTTCCCAGTCCATAAATAGCCCCATAGAATAAATCCTCTGAAATCCACATATCATCACAGGTGGGAGAGGGATGAGGACTGTAGTGGTAAGCAACAATGTCTTCGTGGCAAATTCTAAAAACTCAGAGTTTAGATAAACAGAAGTGCTTTTGTCTTATAAACATTATTTGTGTATAGTTTACCTACTATAAAGTGCATCAGTTTTAGAATATAGTCAATAATATTGTGACAACATTGTATGGTGGCAGATGGTAACTGGACTTACTCTGGTGACTATTTCATAATGTATAAAAATATCGAATCACTATATTGCATACTTGAAACTAATATAATAATGTATGTCAAGTATAACTTAATAAAAAATGCACCCATTTTAAGCATATAATTCAGTACAGTTGGATGGATGCTATACACCTAGGTAATCAACACAGTCAAGACATAGAAGATTTCTACCATTCCAGAAATTTCCCTGGTGCCCTTCCCTGTAAATGCCCACTGGAAGTATTTTTTTATTTCTTAAGTCATAGGACATTTATTTGAACATTTTAGAGTTGAGGTAGCATAAAAAAGAATCTGTTCACTTGCCAAAAACAACATTCAAATCTTTGATTCTTAACATAAAATCAGATAACACTTCTCTAAGTATAGTTTTAGCACAGACTAGCTACTAATGAGAGCCACAGAGCTCTCAAACCTGGCTAACATGTGATGTTTAACATTCCCCCAAAAATCTGAGTAGGAAAGAGATGTTTTAATCTACCTGACATATTCTGAAGATACAAAGATCTCCTACAAAGGCTACATGGTAGGTAGTTAACATGGGTGAGAGGGTTGAGGGAAGGAGGAAGTAAAAATAGAAAGAAAAAAAAAACTTCACTTGAAAAATATGTCAGGTTTATGCATTTGCTGTAAAAGTATATATGGATATATATGGATATTGAATTTAAAATATAAGAAATAACCACAGAGACACCTCAATTCTTAGAAAAATGTTAAATGTCTCCTAGTGAATCCTCTTCAAGACATTTCTTATTCTATGTCAGATCAAATAATGTTCTCTTCCATCTTAAAAAATAAACACAAACTAAAGTCTAAAACAGTTATTGACGGATGGAAATCGAGTCTGAGATCTGGACTGAAAAGTGCTTTCTCAGCCTGAAGCTGAATCTTCTGCTCTGAAAGTGCTTCCCTGCCTGCTTCTCTAGGGATCAATAGCAGATCAGACAGGAACCTTCCCTGCTGCTGCTGCTTTCTAAGAGATGCGGGAACTGAGCAAGTCGTGAACGCAACCAGAATTCCTCATCTTACACCCCATCCCCATCTCTGTCGGGTGGATTCTGTGAAAGCATCTGGAATTAGCAGGCATTTTCAGCCTGCTCACTTCAAAGCAGCCTGCAGCCAGGAAACTTGTGATTTCTAGTATGACTTCTTAACAAAATGTAAAAACTGGTGCACGCCATTAGAAAATGAAAATATGGCTGAAATTTTGTCCCCATATTGACATTGGTAAGGAAATCTGGGGGAAAAACATAATTGCACAACAAAGGAAGAGTTGCCTTAGTCGTTTTTAAAATATAGAAGCAATTCATATTAATAAAAATATAGTAAACTAGAAAGAAGAAAAACAAATTATCCATAATCTTACCTCCTCAAACCCATTAAAGCTTTGATAAAATTCCTTTCGGAATTTCTCTTAAAGTAGTTGAAATCAAACTATGTCTAACATTTTGTATCTCAGCTTTCCACTTAACATTGTAATATATACATTTAACATATCATAAATAATCATTAATAAAACTATTTTTTAATGGTTGTCATAATTAAGTCCTACAGAATATTACTCTTAGTATTTCCCTCATCTTGGACAATTAAGACAAACACCAATTTTTAGTTATTTTAACAGTATGGTGAATGTGTTTGTATGTCTTTTTCTGTATTTTGGGATAGTTCCCTGGAATATATTTTAAGATGTACAAATTCTACATTTGGGTATAGAAATTTTATGTCTCTTGTTACATATTTTCAATTTACCTTGCAAAAATATAATTTTGGGGGGGCAGTTTGGCAATGTGTATCAGGATTCTCATAAATATTCCTATCCTTTGATCCATCATTTCCTTAGAGAACAATCAGAGGTATATGAAATGATTTTGTGTAAAATATTATCACAGTATTATTACTATTACCAAAACAAGTTGGCCACAATCTAAAGATCCAAAAATAAAAAAGCAGTGAAATAGAGTTATGATTAGCCAATTATTGAAATCCTATTTTCAAAAAAAAACAGGTAAAATGTCAAAATATAGCATATCATTAAGACTAAATGGAAAAGTCATGATATAAAATTATATGTATAACATGATGTTTAGTATACATACGCACACACACATGTATATATATGACACATACATATATATGCATATGTTCATAGAAGAAAGGCTAAAGACACATCAAAGTGTGTAATGATTATTTCAATAATAATTTCAGAGGGGATGAGTATACAAGAATTCTGCTGGGCTGCCCAGCACCTCTGCTTTCCTCTATAATTACACTCACCATACTTCATCTTAAATGACTGTGTACTTATTGTACATTGCCTTTTAGAATAACATCAGAGAAAACTTTTTTCTGTTTCACTCACTGCTGTATGTCTAGGAAAGAACTTAGAAATTACCCAATAAACGTTTGAATGCTTATGTAACTGACTGAGAGAATAAATGAGTGATTGATGATTGAATGAATTCAACAGAAAGAGGCAGAAGAGATGCCACAAAGAAGAAGGGGGCAGAAAAGGATGAAGATATATAGAGACGTCAAAGATAAGCAGCTTGGCAATGTGGAAAGAGCATAGACTTTAGTCAGCCACACTGCTATATGACTTTGAGAAAGTTCTTCAACTTGTACCTGTAAAATGGGATACTATGCTCATTTAGTTGTTGTGAGAACCCTGCACATAATGGGCACTCAGTAAATGTTTTCCCATCCTCTTAGGTTATAGTTTGGTCTAGTTATTTCTATAACCATGAAAAGCCGATTACAAATTTTCTAGGGAAAAGAATGTGCTGGACAAAATTATTTTCACTTTCATTTTAAAAGCTAGCCAAGCTAGAAGAAGGGCAAAGCGAAGGTGCCCAAACTCTTGCAAGGTTAGGCATCCTGACCATGAGAGGATGTGAGTCTGTAGTACATACTGAAGGAATGAGCCCCAGAGGTAAGTTTTGTACAGAACAGAATCTCATATATTTTAATGGTGGGACATAAAGGTATTCCCAGAGCAAGGAAAAACTTCCCTCTTATGGATTTCATTACCCTTTCTACTGATGAGACAAACAGATGCAATATTAAATTCTGTCCTAGAGCCATTTGGCTAAACATGTGGATGTCGAGGGCCAAAAATACATTCATTGATTTGGGGATTAGAATCTACTTACATGCTTTTCAAAAAGATATTTCCGTTCACCTTGAAGTGCTGGTGCTTGTGTGAGGCTGGATGGCTGGGGACACTGGTCTTATTACACAGCAAAAAGGCTCTTGGAGATCATCAGATCAGCAAGTGGGATGGCTGCCCACTAGCACCTGTGCCTGGCGAGCTGACACCCTCAGGGATGTGGAACTGAGGTCTTTCCGGGCAGGCTGCTGAAGGCACAAGGCTCACTCACCTTGCAGAGCAAGAAACTTCCTTGTAGCAGAAGAGATTTTTGCAGAGAAATGAGGGAAATAAGCCATGGGACTAGAGCAGCTAGAATAAATATTCCCGTTCCCAGTCTCATAGCGATTCTGTAAACTAATTTAACAATGAGCACAAGCTTTTATTGCCTCCACAAAAACTCATGGTTTCTGTATCGGATGGCAACATAATAACTAGCCACTCGAATTGTTATTGTCTTTGAATTATTAGTTTATCTACCTTTGTCATTATAAACCATGGCGTTTTTTTTTTAGTTGCTGTGTTTTGTTTGTCCTGGACTCTGCACATGTGAGTACGTGTGGCAGACTGTATACAAAGATGAATTCATGTCCCCAGGGCGTATTTTTTCCCTTGACATTTTATTTCATTGTAAATGATCAAAGTTACTATATTTTAACTATTTTATTTTATTTATTTATTTATTTTGTTTATTTTATTTTTGGCTGCATTGGGTCTTTGTTGCTGGGTGCAGGCTTTATCTAGCTGCAGAGAGCAGGGGCTACTCTTAGTTGCAGTGCACCGGCTTTTCATTGCTGTGGCTTCTCTTGTTGCAGAGCACGGGCTCTAGGCACGTGGAATCAGTAGTTGTGTCTGGCGGGCTCTAGAGAGCAGGCTCAGTAGTTGTGGCGCCTGGGCTTAGTTGCTCTGCAGCATGTGGGATCTTCCCGGACCAAGGCTCGAACCCATGTCCCCTGCATTGGCAGGTGGATTCTTAACCACTACGCCACCAGGGAATTCCAAAGTTACTATATTTTAATGTGTTGCACTTCATAATGTGGTGAGTCAATTAATTTGGCTGATATTAGCCGAAGTCCGGTAAAGGGCGGTAGGAGTCCGGAGGCAGGAAACATAGCAGAGGGAGGTGAGAATTCACTATAGCAGCTTGGCTACGATTAGGTATCTGGGGAGAAGCTGTCTGTTCCGAGGTGGGTGAGACAGAAGTGGTAACAGGGAACCAGGAATGGAAAAAGAGAGCCTCGCTGACAGATGGGAGGAGTAGCAAGGTATAAACACAAGGTAAGGATGATAGCAAGTTGCCCATTGGCACCTGAGGGCAGTATGTGGTAGGATGAACCAGAACCCGGTAGGATGTGGTTCAGCCTTGGGGGGAGGTGCAGATGGTAAATACGACCCAAGGAAGTTGTTTTGAAAGGGAAAACTCCTCCAGTACCACTACAGTGTAGGAAAATCCACATAGACACAGAATCTAAGATGCTGATGGATGCATAGGCAGACGGACAGGAGGGTAGACAGACAGCTGATTGCTTACAGGAATATAGTAGCAATTTTACGAACATGAAGGAGATCCCCCCAATGAAAAGTATGCTCCCTGTAGGTTTGCAGGGATGTCACCTTTAGAAATTCTGTTTTGAGTTGTTCAACGTGTGGTCCTTGGATCTCTGGATCAAAACCAGTTGTTTGAAACTTGTGCAGGTGGGTCCCAGGAGTCTACAGTTTAAGAGGCTCTCCAGGCAAGTTTTATACACACTAATGTTTAAAATGCCTGGACTAGGATATTATCCCTTGTTGGGTGTGAAGGCCATGCTGAATTTATTAGATCCTTTCTGATAGATAACTGGCTGAAACACAGGCAGAGGATAGGACAAGGAACGTTCGGTGATAGAGAGAGAGGCCTTTCCTCTCTCCAAGTGTCAGGAGAGTCCTAGGCAGTAAGAGCTCCTGGAGGTGTCTCTAGGCCTGTTAGGGCGGCAAGAGAAGAGTCAAACTCCTGCGGTTGCCACTCAGACTTTAGGGACAGCCAGTCTGTGCATTTTGCAAAGCTCAGGTAAATGCCAGCTCCTCCCAACTCACATCACATTCATCCACTGTCACCCGTATTTCTGAGCTCCCCTGTAGAATTCTGTCTACACATCTTTACGGAGTTCTTTTATTCATTTATTTACCATATACTTCCTGTGTACTTACCATGTGCCAGACACTATTCTAGACACCAGGGCAGAGCAATGAACAAAGGAGATAAAAATTTCTGCCCCATGGAACTTAGATTCTAGCAGGGGAAACAATTAGTAAGAAAAGTAAATGCATATTAGATAGATAAATGCTAAGGGGGGAGTAGAGCAGGAAAGAGTAACAGGAAGTGTGTGTACATAAGAGGAAATTATAAGTTTTAGATAGGGAAGGCCTCTTCGAGAAAGTGATATTTGAATTAAGACCAGAAAAAAGCAAGGGGGTGAGCAGAGGGTCTCTCCAGGGAAAGTGCATTTAAGCAGAAGCAACAGCAAGATCAAAGGCCCTGAGGCAAGAGCTTGTTCAAGGGGTACCAAGGTGGCCTTTGTGGCTGGAGGAGAGTAAACAAGGGAAAGAGATATAGGAGATGAGGTCAGATGGCTATGGAAGGACCCCATCACATAGATCTCAGAAAGTTTTTGTAGCTATTAGAAAGGTTTTGTCCTTTATAAGATGGAAAACTATTGAAGGATTTTGAGCAGATAAGTTCCATGGTGAGTCTTAAATTTGACATCGTCACTGGCTATTTTGTTGAGAATAATTGGTTGGGGAGGTGGGGGAAGTTGGGCAGAAAGGATATTGGTTTTAGGAAGCCACTGCAATAATATAAGAAAAAACAGTGATAGTTTAGACCAATGTGGCAGCAGAGGAGGTGGGGAGAAGTGACCCATTCTGGATATATTTTGAAGGTGGGATGAACAGGTAGGGTAAGAGAGAAAGAGAGGAGTGAAGGAGAATTCCAAGTTTGGGGGCCTGAGCAACTGGAAAAAGCCTACTGCCATTTACTGCAATGGGGAAGCTTGGATGTGGAGGGGTCATGTTTGGGGAAACAGGGATTTGGGGGAATCATCAGCTGATAGCCATGAGATTGGGTGAGATCATGAAGGTAGTGAGTCTAGAGGTACAAGGACTGAGCTCTTGGACACTTCATCCCTCAGAGGTAGGGTGACCGATTGTTCTGCTTTGCCCAGGGCTGAGGGTTCCCAGGACATGGGACTTTCAGGAAAGCTCTAAGCAAACTGAGATGGTTGATCACCTGGCTCAGAGTCAGAGAGATGAATGAGAAACCCCTGAAAAGGAAGAGCAGAGCCATGGGAGACTCATAGCCCTGAGAGCCAAGTAAAGAATGAGCTTCAAGTAGAAGATAGCTCTCAACTCTGTCGAATGCTGCTGATGGGGCCAGATGAGGACTGAGAATTGAGCCCTGGATTTAGCCACAGAGAGGTCACCAGGGACCTTGACAAGAGCAATTTTAATGGAAGGTACAAGGGACAGAAAGCCTGATTTTAGTGATTCAAGAGTAGTGTCTTTGTCTGTTCATGCTGCTGTAATGGAATACCATAGGCTGTGTGGCTTAAACAGCAGAAGTTTCTTTCTCACAGTTCTGAAGGCTAGGAAGTCCAAGATCAAGGCGCTAAGAGATTTGCTTCCTGGTGAGAACCCTCTTGCTGGCTTGCAGAAAGCTGCATTCTCACTGTGTCCTCACACTTTCATCATTGTGTGTGTGTGTGCAGAGAGAGAGAGAGAAAGGGAAAGAAAAAGATTGAGATCACTTTCTCTTCTTATAAGACCACAAATCCTATCAGATTAGGACCCCAACCCATGACTTCATTTAACCTTAGTTACATCCTAAAGACACTGTCTCCAAATACAGTCACACTTGGAGGCTAGGGCTTCAACATATGAAATTGGCGGGGTGGGGGGGGAGGACACAATTCAGACCACAGCAAAGAAAGAAATTGGAAAGAGCAAAACAACGTTTCAGGATCTTTTCCTGTGCAGAAAAGGGAAAAAGTGAATGGTAGCTAGAAGAGTATATAGAATCAAATGAAAGTTATGTGTTTTTAGGTGGGTGGAAGATCAAAAAAAAAAAAAGTATGTTTAATGCCAATGGGAGTTATCTAGTAGAGGGAAGAAGGGTCCTTGAATAGGTGAGAGAAAGTGGGACTCAGGACAATTGGGGGATGGACCTGAATGAGGGCACAGATTGTTCATCCATTGAACGAGTGGAGTCAGAATTTATGGACCCAAATGCACACAGGTCTATAAACGCATTGGGTGGGCTTACCAAAATTCCCTCCTATTTACTTCTATATTCATGGTGAAATAGAAAAAAAAGGTCGTCAGCTGACAGTTTGAGTTCAGAGGAAAAAGTATGAGAGTAATTTAGGAGAATGGGAGAGTGATGGACTAAGGAAATGACATATAATTGCCAGGGAGCATTAAGGATCCACTTAGCATTGAGCTCCCCTTTAGACTAGAAGTAAACACTCACACCTTAGCATAATTTAGTATAATGCATCCCAGGATGGATGGTGCCCAAGGAACGATCAGAAGACTTGGGGTCTGGTCAATCAGTTTCATCATTCACTTAATGTAAGTCACTTAACCTATCTGAACCTCCTTGTATTTTTGCCTGTGAAATCAGGATATTCACACCTGAACTGGCTTCCTCATAAGAACCATGAGATGGAACATGAAGAATATCTTCTAAAATGTCAAGTGCTAAACACTTCAGAGATTACTAGAAGACTAGACTGGGTAAAATTAGAATAGCCCAAGGAAAGGTGAAGGGCCCTAAGGGGTCCTCAGGTCCAAATGAGGTCTTTCCAGGAAAGATGGCCTGAGGGCACTTAGGACAACAGGTGAGAGGTGACATGAAAAGAAAAGGAAGTCGAGGAGGACATTACCAATGAGTACTGGCTACTGTGGCCCGGCGCTGGTGAGGCTAGTTTAGCTGAGGACACAGCATTCAGCAGACACCCAGAGTCAGGGCTGCCACTGACCCATTGACACTCTTGTGTGAGTTAGAAATAGGCACCCCTTTCTCAAGACCCTTCCTTTACTTCCACTCATGAGAAAACTGGCCAAGTATACTTACCGTATTAGAATATTTTCTTGACCTACACTTGAAAATTTTTCAGGCAACAAATTGAAAATTTTGTTAGGCCTAACAAACATGAAAATCTGCACTGTTATTGTGTGCATGGTGCCCCTAGGGCTGTGTAGTGCACAACAGCACACAGCAATACTGTCTCCGCTGACCCTCAGCACTAACAAACCCACTTCACTGACCACCATCTCAAGATTTTTCCTTTATGCCTATATTTACAGTAATATCAGAATATAATGTCATTTTAAGTTTTTAAGGTGGAAATTGAACATCATTGGCTTCTTTGCTTTAGGCTATACTCTTGGTAGCCCTGGATTAGGAGAGCTCTTTGAAGACCATTGACTTCCAGGAAGGATTTTCATACACATTCGGCAGGTGGGAATTCAGTGGTACATATATTTTACATGCACTGTCCTATTAAAAGCCAAGCAGCCGGGTCTTCCCTGGTGGCGCAGTGGTTAAGGATCCTCCTGCCAATGCAGGGAACACGGGTTTGAGCCCTGGCCCGGGAAGATCCCACATGCTGTGAAAAAACTAAGTCCATGTGCCACAACTACTGAGCCCATGTGCTGCAACTACTGAAGCCCGTGTGCCCAGAGCCTGTGCTCCACGACAAGAGAAGCCACGGCAATGAGAAGCCCACGCACCGCAATGAAGCGTAGCCCCCGCTCGCCGCAACTGAAGAAAGCCCCCGTGCAGCAACGAGGACCCAACGCAGCCAAAGATAAAATAAATAAAAATAAATACATTAAAAAAATTTTGTAAAAAGCCAAGCAGCCATTTAGAGAACAAATAAGTTAGAATCTCATTTCACTGGGGCCCATTTTTCTAGCCAAATCCTATGGATTAGAAGCTCAAGTTAAGGAAAGAAAGAATCATAAGAAGTTATTTAGCAAAAGGTCAAATCCAATTTTCCTTTCTCACAGACTCTATCCATTTCTTGGATAATTGCCACCTCGTGATATAATCACTGATAATAGCTACCATTTAGTGGATACCTAGCCTGGCACTCAGCTGGGTACTCTAAGTGTATCATCGCATTGAATCCTCTCAACCAACTTATGAGATCGATATTATTAGCTCCCCCTAACAGAAGAGAAAACTGAGGCTTGAAGAAGGGAGGTAATTTTGCCCAAAGTAAATAGCCAGAAGGCTGAGAAGTCAGGGTCCTAACCAACTCCCTTAGCACCCATATCCACCTGCGCTCAGTCACTGGTGTGTCCGTCTCACTTGGCACTCTATAAAATGACAATTAGAGTGGTGTCATGAGTGTTTTAGACTGCTTGCAGACCGTGAAATGTTATATCTCTAAGTTTTAGGGACTTAGCTTTACACTTGAAGACACACTATCGAAGCCAAAAATCATGCGTTCTTTTATCTGTGGGATCAAAATTTGTCATGCAGCATCCTGTACCTCCTGCATGTCCTCGGAGCAAGGCAAACTCAGCACCATCATTTGAAAAGTAACTCAGCCAATAACATCATTTCTGTATGTGAGGGTCAAGTGGTATTAGCAAAGAACGCAAATTCTAATTTTAAACCTCATGAAACTATTTCAGAGCTAAAACAATCCACATCTTTTTTAAACAAGCCAAATCACTGAACAAAATTTTGTCTACAAAGCCCAAGTTCACCCACCCACCTGTCATGGCTGCATTCTTCGTGATGCTCTCCCTGGTGGCCTAGAAAAGTTAGCTGCCTTAACTAGTATACTTGGAGGAAGATTCCAGAGTATGGCAGCATCTCATTTTCTTCGTCTAATTTGATGGAAAGTGGTCTCTTACCAAACGGTGAAGGTGAGATCAGGGGAAGGGTGTGAAATATCAGTTTAAAAATAACCACTTCCCATCCACTGAGACAAAGAGGTGTTGAAGGACCCAGTGATTTTTACAACACTGAGCATTAAGGAAAACACTTGACGCTCCTAAATCCAGGGACTCAATGACTTAAAGAGTGAGAACCAACCCCACTGACATCACAGATCCGTCCTGCAGTCACAGTGTTTCTGGGCCACCCCAGGAAGATGCCCCAGAAACATGAAGACTTTAGTCTGGATGCGATCAAGATTCCTTAGTACTTTGGCTTTCTGAGAGAGAAAATTAAAACTATCTGTGCCCTTTCAAAAAAATATCCAATCAACAAAAAATAAAGTCAGGGGCTTCCCTGGTGGTGCAGTGTTGAGAGTCTGCCTGCCGATGCAGGGGACACGGGTTCGTGCCCCGGTCCGGGAAGATCCCACATGCCGCGGAGCGGCTGGGCCCGTGAGCCATGGTTGCTGAGGCTGCGCATCCGGAGCCTGTGCTCCGCAACGGGAGAGGCCACAACAGTGAGAGGCCCGCGTACCGCAAAATAAATAAATAAATAAATAAAAATAAAGTCAGGAAATCAGGCATCAGGAGTTCAGGTATTTATCTCATGGATTACTCAAGGACTCTAAATTTCTCATACTTTGCTATCTTACTTGTATTTCTTCTTACATACAAACAACGTAGCAAATCCCAAAGAAGATCCTCAGATGGCTTCGGCACAACAGGGTGAGGAATCATTTCCTATTATTTTAGAACAGCTTGATCTAAATGAGTGCATCTTAACAGTTTCCTGACTGTCTCATGGCAGTACCTGAGGTGATAAGCTCTTTCTGTAGGTGTGATGGGGACCTGGGAGAGAACTGGGGTGGGGAGAAGGGAAGAAGTTTAAAAGAAATTGGAAGCCTCCCTTTAAATTTCACTGTATGTATAGAAACTGCCCTCAATTTAAAAAAGTAGAAAATTGCCACCACTGCAAAAATTCACTTGCCATAGTTCCTAATCTGACTCAGCGTTCTGGTTGCCTAGATACGGATGTACACAAAAGTTTCTCCCCGACTGCCACGACTGCCACTGCTGCGGAAGAGCCAGATGAACCTGATGGCCCCCTTGTTGGCTCAGCCAGTGACCAAGAAAAGAAAGCAAGTACTTTTAGATATTCATATTCAAAATAGAATATTTTGCTCAGCTTCTTTAAAGTTTAATGTTGCTTAGAGAGATCTAAGGGGTCCTGGAAGAGTTGCTTTTCTTTTCACTCTCCCACGTCTCCTGTTTGTCCTGCTTTGCAAAAGTGACTGATGCCAGCACAAGCTGCAAAGAAAAATGTGTCGATACGTTCATTGCACTGACTTTTAATATGTGGAGATAAAAATTAACAAAAATTTGACAATTATTTTTGTGAAGGTTTAAAAGGAAAGATGATAAACTCCAAGTGGAGACATTATCTCTAACATAAAACAGAGAATAGCTAACTAGAATTTTTATTGGTATGGACTTGTCATATCTTCCCCATTAATGAAAAAGAACATTCAAATAAGCAGGGTTTTTAGACTTTGCATTGTAATTCTCAAACACCTGACCAGCAGATGCAGCCTCTTGTGATGGGAAGAGGACTGGAGAGCTAGCACAATGTCAAGGACTGATTTTTGGTATCTATTGGCTGTACCACATATTGGCTGTGTGACTTGGACAATTACTTAAACTCTCCTGTTTCCTCTGTGGTGAAATGGGCTAATTTGGCCTATCAGATAAAGATGTGGAGTTTGAATGAGCCACTAAGATAAAGGACTTGGCAGGTAGGAAGGACATAGTCTGATTATTATCATAATCTATATGATCTTAAGTAAGTTCCGTCTCTGATCCTCAGATTCCTCACCTATAAAAATAATTATCTTAAGTTCTTTCTGTAATAAAGATTTCAGTTACTTAAGGTAACTATTGTTATCCATAAGTTAAAGGTAATGATTCCCACCTTAAAGGGCTGTTTCAAGAATGAAATCACATCATATATGTGAAAGTATTTTATAGTCCGTTAAGCCATGAAGCATTATTATGAAACAGATGAAAACTAATACATGTAAAATGTTCCATAATAATCATAAAGTTGTTTGTGAAACAAATTTGATATAATTATGCTTAGTCTGTAGGAATAGGGGTGGAAGAGCTGACATATTCAGTCAGCAAAAATATAAAAATTTAGTCTTAGATACATCAAAAAATTGCACGAAGAGCAAATAAATATGCCACAATGTTAACAGCTTTTGCTTTAGAATTAACGAGAATTTTTTTTCTGTACCTTTTACTTTTTCTATATTTTTCCAAACTTCCCTGCATTGTCAGGTTTCGCATTTGTTACTTTACACGTATGTGAGTTGTAGGTGTGCTTTTAAGAGGATGCTATTTATAGTCTTCCAAATAAGACTTAAAAATGAACAAAATAAAAATAAAACAGATAAATAAATAAATAAAACAGGCATATCCAATTGCTTCACCTCGGAAGGAGAAAGGAAGACAATAGGCCAGTAACGTAGTGCCCTTGGACACAGTATTCATCACACCCTTTCATTCCACAAGTACTCACAAAGGACTACTAGGTTCCAAACATACAAGGCCAGGGACCAGCCCACAATCTCCCACAGGCCAGACTGTAGCAGCGGAGAGACGAGAAGGAAAGAGCTGCCGTTAAGTAGGTGAGGAGCCCAGGGCACAGTACTGTTCCAGCTGGAATCCAGAGTGAAAACAGGAACCAGGGCAGAGGACCAATCCCATTCTCTAGGGAGTTAGGATGGTTTCCATAATGCGGACACCTGGGTGCCCAGTGTATTAGTAAATCCACTCTCCAAGGGAAGACCTGGCTTCGGAGCATCAGACCCATTGCAAAGCCCACTCAGCACTGGGGAGAGAGGATCTAAAGCACAGTCACAGCGGCTCACTGGCTCCATCTGAGCAACCTCAAGCTTTTTCTGATTCCCACCACGGAGTGGGCTGGTCAGGAGAGCCTGATTATTGTCAGGTGTCCTATATTAGCTTCTTTGATAAGAAACTTACCTTACTTGTTTTCTTTAACTTTTATTGGAGGAGAGGGGTTCCAATTAAGTTTCTTTGGCCCTAAATTAAGAAGCAAAATGTGGTCATTCCTAAGGCATTTGCAAAAGGAATGATTTCTGTAGTGGGTCTTAACATATTCTGCTCATCATTCTAGTATATAATAACGTAAACCAAGAAAAAATATCCCAGAAACATATTTTGCTTAAGTTTTTAACTGAGGTGGAATACAACTCATACTCTCCCTATTGAATCCAATTCAGCGAGAGGCTATTAAAATGAAGGTAAATCTGTCTTGTTTTTTAAACTTAAATAAGAGAACATTAGAGGTTAAAACATTTTCAGCATAAGCAAAATAGTGAGTACATTTGGTAACCTCTTTCCTCCTAGAAATGCTACAAAATTATGAATTTTCATGCAAGTAGAACTTTCTAGTACCATTTTATTGAATTAGTTGTGTTCATACGGCCAACTATGTTTAACACTAGAAGTTATGTATGTAACTGTGCTCTGTATTTTTATTTCTCATTGACTATAAGAATCTGACATCCAGAGTTCTTAGAAAACAAAATTATTTGAATAGACTACTTTTCTAGGTTTCGGCTTTGTTTTCAAAAATTAGCTGATTCCCCTCAGAATTCACCATGTCAGGAATAATTCACTCTATGAGGACATCTTTAGTAACTCCGCCAATAATCATTTGCTATTTCATTAAAAAATTATCCAAGAATAATCTATGGCTTTGACTTTTCCTGAAAATTTTTCTTAACTATGATACCAAATCTATGAAATGTAACACTCTAGAATCTTCCCAGAACTTGATTTTGATTTTAGCCTTGAGCAGTACAAATGGGGGTATGTGCAAGATTAACTGGGCTGGTGATCTATGATCTATAGCACATATTTTGTTTTCAGTTAAAACATTATAAGATGGATAAGATTTCCCTGTAAAGTAGCTAATGATACATTTTAAACCCATGATCTTTGTTTTAGGTAAGATTATCTCCAGCCAAAATGTCAACCAAGAATTCTACAGATCTAGTTGAATATGTTGACAAGTAAGTCTGTGAATTACAACAGTTTTAACTATTTACTATACTTGATGATTACGTTAGAAATTAAAGTGCCTGAATGAGATCTTTGAGTTCATCTAAACTAGTTCTCTGCTTTCAGAAGGACTGCATTAAAACATCTCAAGAAGACGAACCTCTCTCTTATTCCTCTCTGATTAACAGAACAAGCCAATTTTACTGTTTCCTCTTTAAGTAACCGCCATAGGTTCCTATAGATTTATGAATAACACAACATAGGCAATGAATGACATACGACAAGATCGGATATAGTTAACTGTGACTTTCAAAATAAATCAAATAAATATGTTAACATTTCATGATAAAAACTCAGGAAATTTTGAAATATATTAAACTAATCATCAGAACGTTTTTGTTTCTGCTATTTACAGTGTCACACCTGGAGCTCATCCAGGGAAGGTCTACAAAAGGGGGAGAGCTCCGGGGACTTGGAAATATAGCATACAATTGATAACATGCACACTGTCCAAAAGATCCTAGAATTCCAATTTGTAAAGGAAGGATACAGGGCAAGGCATATTAGTTTGAGTTTCTATTAGAGTATGTTAGAGGGGGATTCGGTCTGATGTGCGCATTAATGTTCTCAGGGCACTTGGGAGTTAGTCTCAGGCTTTCCAGTAATTTTCTGCATGACTTCACGCAGTCCCATATGTCTCTGGGCTTGTTCTCTCATTTGCCAGATGAAGAGGCTGAACTAGAAACTCTCTAAGACCCACTCACTGTATCTTTAAAATAATTCTGATTCTAAAATATACATCATGACCACAGTGAAAAAAATTGACCAAACAAAGAAAATGATTCAACATGAAAAGAAAATGGATTTTCATTTTTTAAATTACTTTTAACAGTGAAGATGACAAAGTTTTAAAAATCACTAATATTACAGTATGTTCACAATTAAGAATTTCCCTGTTCCTTAGCCAGCTGAACTTAAGGCATTCCAAAAAGTTCAACCACAGTATTTCAGCCCCTCTTTTCATGCTACCCATGATTTGTATTTGCTTATGTGACAATGAGGCTGTAATTTAGAGAATGGAACCAAACAAGGGGAAAGGTTTTTTTTTGTTTTTGTTTTTTTTTGCGGTACGTGGGCCTCTCACTGTTGTGGCCTCTTCCGTTGCGGAGCACAGGCTCCGGACGCACCGGCTCAGTGGCCATGGCTCACGAGCCTAACCGCTCTGCGGCATGTGGGATCTTCCCAGACCGGGGCACGAACCCACGTCCCCTGCATCGGCAGGTGGACTCTCAACCACTGCGCCACCAGGGAAGCCTGAAAGATTTTTTTAATGTTTAGAAATGAGACATTTGGATCGATGGCATTTTTTCTTAGTTAAGTACAACGAATGTGGTATGCACAAAAATAATTATTATAAAGATGTATTGGCTAACCTTGCCATCCAAGGAGAACACAAAGACCTATTCCCACCTGACTCTCCACATGACAAACAAAATAGAAATAGTTCTTCTGATCTGTCAAATTCCAGTATGAACCCAAGTGGATTTCTTTAGCTCAGGATGGTGACTTACATCATAGGAAATGAGAGAAAATTCCTGGAAGATGGCAACAAGCTTAAAATGAAATCCAAGGAAATTTTTGCCATTTCTTGGATTCCAGAGAAACTAAAATTAAGACAAAGGGAAAGAAGTAGTCTATAGTTCAGAGCAAAAGCATGATGACCCCAACATTCATTTCCGCCGTGATCCCTCCCACATCCCTTCTCTTTTTGTCCAAGTCATATATCTAAGAACTTTCTATGTACTGCCTAAGGTGGCTGGTTTTCCTTTGGTCTCACTCCTCTAATCTCCCAGAGCAGGCTGCAAACTCCCTAAAGGCAGGGACTCTCTGTCCTTAATGCTTTCTGATACCCCTACAGTAGCCTATCATGATGCATTGAATATCAATTCCTAAGGAACTGTAGTTGACAGATTTAATGGAGAATAATGGTGGAGCAATTGAATCTTTAGGGCTCTGCTTAGAGCAGCAGACTCCTGGGTAGCTGATTAACTGGAAAAGCAAAATGGCATTTGGGCATTTCAATCATCAGTGCAGATATTTTGAATTGACATATCGAATCCAACAAAATAAACATAAAAAACAATAATTTTAAAAATAACTTCTTCCTCACAGTCATAGTATGTATCGAATGGCAACAAATGTATTGATATGCAAGTGGGGTACTCACACAAGTAAAAGTCATTATCGATTCATTAAACAGCCTGAATGTATGTTGCATACTCTCAGAGGTTCTGCCTTATAAATCTATGTGGGCATACTTATAGGCAATACTAAAAACAAATAATAAAAACAACTGAAAAGAGTAAAAATTCAGCAACAAAAGAGATGATGCCTAGTCTATGAACAAGGTTTGGCTAGAGATGAGCACATTAAAAAGAAAGGCAGACTGAGCACGTACAGGGCCCTTCTCAGCCTCAGGCAGCTGGAGCATCACCCACACTTGCTAAATGTTAGGTCATATTAATAATCCATGCAGCAGGGGCAGGCAGAATGCTTGCAATCATTTCTAGGACAATTATGGTGACATTATATTAAAGGCAGTAAATAATTCTGATTTCCACATGTGTTTATAGATTCACAATGAACAGATGTCTGCTGAGTTCATGACGGTGTAGTCAATGCTCACTTAAGCTTAATTAAGCAGAAAAGCGCCAGAGGCTTTTTCTTTTTCTTCTTTTTCTTCTGCTGGTAGAAGGAGCATGGCATGGAGGCTAGGCACCTAGGTCCACTCTTGAATCTGCCTGTAATCAGCTATGTGACCTTGAGAAAACTAAAATGTCTTTGCTTCTCCAGGCAATCTCTGCCTCCTCTATAAAATGGGGTGGGGTTTTAGGTGCCTGAGTCCCAAGGGCTGTCTCTGTTCAAGGTAAGACCCAGAATTCATTTCCAGAATGCAGATCAGAGCCACCACTACTTTCTATTTCTCAACTCTGCCCACAGTTTAAACTCATAAACACACTTTTATGTAATAAAGTAAGTGGTTAAGATTTAAGAACATATGTTATTCCCCCACAGGATTTCATATGGTGTAGAAAACAAATACTGCCCATAAATTACTTTTTATTCTCCTTCAGTTGATTCTCCTGAAAAAAATAAGTTTCTCACCACCGAATCAAATAATTTCTAAGGTCTCTTCCCTCCCTTAGATTCTTTGGTCTTCAAAAACTGGTTATAACCATTTATTCACTTAACAAATATTTATTGACAATCTACTACATGCCAGGCACTATGCCAGGCACTTGGAGGGTTTTCAGTGAACAAAACAAAGACCCTGTCCTCATGGAGCTTTTGTTCTAGTAAGAGGAGGAGATACACATTGTTAGGTGGTCTGGCCAGGGTAGAGTTCATTGAGAAGTTAGCATTTGAGCAAAAACCAGGAGATGAGAAAGTGGGCCATGGGGACATACAGGGGAAAGCTAAGTTTCTAAGGCAGGAACACTCCTGTGGTGAGGCAGAAACAACACAGGGGCAAAAAGGACTGGAATAAAAAGGAGGGAAGTATAAACCCGAACTGTAATGCTATCTGGGCCAAGAAAATGAAATTGTTTTGTACTGAAGAGTTGTCCAGGCTGGGCTACAGCCAATATACATCTCAGGAATTCTCTCAGGAGTACATTTTGGGAAGATGCGGGTCTGGCTGACAGCCAAAGAATAGTATGCAAAATTTGGATGTATAAAACTATCAGTGAGTCAAACGGACAAAATAATAAATTAGTAATGATCTCTACTTGTAAGTAGAATAGGGCATTCAGGGTCTGGGAAGTATTCATTTTCAAGGTTTTTGTCTTAGTACCGTGGCAGCCATTTTATTATACTGTGATGCATTGCTTTTGTTGCTACATGAAGACACATATTTCACATTAGAGTACACAGGAAAGGAAGACCAAACACTGTTGGTTGAGCTTTTTATGGGATAGGTCGTGTTAGGTTGGAGATCTCTTGGGTTTTATTTTGCAGTATCGTATCCATCTTCAAGGGCAACTAGCTTCCAGGTGAGAAAGCTCAAAATAGTCTGCATAGCTTCTAAAAAAAAGATACATGGGGCACTCTGGGATGTTAGCAAGTTACTTATTACCTGACAGACCCCCTCCCACCCTGCACAGTTCTCTAGCCCCACTGACCGCATTCAGCGTTAACGTTTCCAGCTCTTACTCCGTGTTAATCATCTCATTTAATCCTCACAATAACCCTAAGAGGTGGAGAGTGTCACTATTTTAAAGATGAAGTCACTGGGGTTCACAGAGAAGTCAAATACTTGCCCAAGGTCACATAGTGCAATGACAGACCAAGATTCTAACACAGAAATCTGTGTCTACGTTATTCCAAAGCCTATTTTCTTAACCACTCTCTATCCACACCCCCTGCCAGCTATCTTCTCAACACACACACACATAGAGCCTGGGACATCGTCACCTCCAGCCTATCCCTCGCAGCATGGAAGGTGTGAAGGCAGCCATATCTGATCTTCCTCCATGGGTGTCCCTGTGTGGGATGTAGGCAGCCTGGGAGGCACTACCATCAGCCACAGTGCAGTCTTTTACTCTCTCTCTGGCATCATCTCACTGTGCTGGGGGTGGACACAGCTACAGGAACTGGGCATTACCCACAGCACTCCCATATCAGTCCAGGCAGGAGCTGCCCACATGAAGCTTAGTTCCTCCTACCCCAGGAGGGACTGAATTCTTCCCACACCTGAGAGTTTCTGCTCAAGTGTGAGAACTGTGCCGAGGTGAGGCCGAGGCTAGTCTCAGTTCACTAGAGCAGAGAGGGAGCCCCTCCAACCTCTGGGCCACAAAGAGGACACTTAGTGCTCCACGGAGAGATGTGAGCCAAGCAAAGGTAACTGGGGTGAAAAATTACATGATGTTGGAAGCAAGTTTTATATATATATATATATATATATATATATGTAAATGCAGAGGAATATATTTATATATACAAGTTATATATAACATTATATATAAACATATGCATCTTGAATACATATTTATATATGCAGAGGAATATACATGTGTAAATATATATGCCAGTTATATGTATATAACTTTATACCTATAAATATATATACCTTGAATATATATTTATATTTATATAAATATATGCAGAGGAATCAATATATCTCATCTCTCGGAGAAAAATTCAAATATAACAGGTAGAACTACTAACTGGTCTAAACAAATGTGCTGTGGTGTAGGGAAAAAGAGTCAAGGGGGCAGGTTGAAATGTTTCCCAGCTGGATTACTGATCATCTTTAAGCTTTAGTTTCCACCTAAATTGAGAAAAATTTTACTTACGCCAAGGACAAGTTGTGGGGATGAAATGAAATCATGTTTATGAAAGTGCTATGTTGACTATAAGCATCATGGAGAGATAAAACAGTAATAATAATAGATTCCTTACATTTCTCTTGGGCTAGAAGCTCCCCTCAAATAATTTACCATTTGTATTAGTTTCCTAGGGCTGCCACAATACAGTACCTCAAACTGGGTGGCTTCAAACAGTATTATCTCACAATCCTGGAGGTTAGAAGTCTGAAATCAAGGTGTCTGCAGGTTGATTCCTTCTGAGGGCTCTGGGGAGAACATGTCCCATTGGTCTCTCTTAGCTTCTGGTGACAGCCAGCAGGCCTGGTGTTCCTTGATTTGTAACTGCCTCGCTCCAGTCTCTGCCTCCACCTTCACGTGGTCTCCTCCTTGTGTCTCTGCCATCACACAGCCATCTTCTTACAAGGATATCAGTCATACTGGATTAGGGGCCCACCAACCCCGTAAGACCTCAGTAGGTATGACTAATCACATCCGCAATGACCTCTAAGGTCACATTCTGTGGTACGGGGTTGGGGGGGGGGTTAGGACGTCAACATATCTTTTTGTGGGGACACAATTCAGCCCATGGCACCATCTAATCATTACTAATAATTAGAACAAGAACACACGTACATGACCCTTGTAGACATTACAAAGCACTTCAGATACATTATGTAAATTGAAAACCTTCAGCCAAACAAGTAGGGCAGGAGTCATCTCCACAGGACAAATAAGGAGCTCGCTTCTGGACAGCTTAATACGGGTTAAGGGTACTACGTGGCAGAGGCAGAGCTCGAGCCCCCAGTCTTCCAACTCCAAGTAGAGTGTTCTTTCCCCTGGAGACTCACATATAACTCTCAGAGCCGAACATTAGCAAGGTAATATGGGTAAGCATCTCAAGAGCCCTAGAAAACGCTGTAAGAACTCCAAACACCCTCAAAACAACTTGCTGCTGCCATTTACATGTTGCCCCTGTGTCACCCGGGTGTCCACCGAGCCCCCATTCACACAGGGACTCAGGAACACCTGCCAACCCGAATGCCTCTACCAGAAAGCCAATCACAATAGGTACGTTACTAATTCTGTAATTTTATTGAAAATGTTACTGAACACGGGGAGTTTGCCTCACATATTACATAACTTGCCTCTGGAAAAGATCCACAGCCAGTCTCTTCTCGGCCAGGTCATTATTTGGAGTCCTTCCCTTTCCTAGCTCCTCCACGAAGACCCCATGCTGACCCAGCCCCGCTGGGCTGCTTCTTCCTGTTATGTGTTATTTAAAACAGGAGATGCCTCCCTCAGCCACCTACAGCATTCAGCCCTGTGTAAAACTCAGCAATGGAGGCTTCTAGAGCCACCAAAACCATCTGCCAGGGTAGCGCTTAGGAACAAGCAATGGAGAAACAATAGAAAAGACATTTGCAGTTCCATCACTCTACGCACACACTCACAGATTATTTTTGTGAGGCAGCAAAATATTCTCTGAAATGCCACTTTCTAATTTTTTTTTTTTTTTTGCAGGACTCTATGCACTGAGAATGTAACTAGTCATAGAATATATCTCACGGAAATGAAAATTCTCTTCAGTTATGCCCTTTTGTGTTCTAGAAAGGGGCTTAAATTTTCAAATTTTTGTCTCTTGAATAATACAGGTTGCTGAAATGGTTATTAAAATCTAAGTAAATTTAGTGCTCTAGTCGCAAGAACAGAACGGGCAGAGAAGTGAGAGTTACTATGTACCAATGCATCTGCCAGCAACAGCACAGCTGGTGTAAGTCACATTGAGTTGCAGAGAAATAGAACTCAGAGTTTGTGGAAAATCTGTTCAGATTCAGTTGTCAGCTACATAATCAATGATTTATATAAAGTCCAAATATCCCTCTGAAAAGGCCCCCTAGGAATACTTCCTCCTGTGGTTAGTAACTCCATCTGCACGAGTCTGGAATATTCGTTATATCTTTCTTTCACAGTTAAATTTAGATATATAAGTCCCACTGCTATGATATGCTAATAAAGCAGTGAATTTTTAAAATTCATGGTAGCCACATCTCGCTACTAATGAAAAGCCTCAGTTTTTAAACTTGTGGATGATCTGATGTTTTGAACAACAGTATTACTAGGAATCTCTCTTAGAAGACTGAGAATGTTCGTGTGTTGAATGTTATTCCAGTCACTGATTTAGAAAAGTCAATTGGAAAATAATATTCTCTTTCCTTACAGCAAAAAATAGGAAACATATATATAAGCTCTATCTTCATCCTGTAGGAATCATGCAAATAGAACTAAACAGAGCATGATTTGTTGCTTCATTAAGCATCATTAATAAACAACAATAATAATAGTCCAATACTAAATCTCAGACATGAAAAGACATTTCAAAAAGGAACATTCTCCACTTAAATATAAAATAACTTTTAAAAATAAATGTTAAGAGCTAAAAGAAAATAAGTAACTACAGTCCATCATTTATGTGCCATTTAATGTCCCATGGTTGCAGGCAAATACATTCACATAGCGCTAGGTGCTGCCCTGCAAGGCTTCCTTCCATGTGCCAAAGAGCAACAACATTGAGGCCAACTCTGAAGGCAGGACCACAGGCTGGCATCTGAGCAGAGGTGGCAGCCCTGTTCCACTGGCCCATCTACTGGCTTAGGTCTGTTTCCTCAGACCTTTCTGGATACAATCCTGATACCAGCCAACAACACACCCGAAGACTGAGTGCACATAGGCCCCGTGTGAGCCTGGATGGCAGTGCAGGTCTCACTGGTCTCACTGCTCCCTACCACCTGCTTCTACATGTGATCTCAGAACTTAACGGCCATGTGGCAAAGTGGCCCCATTACCTCTGTCTAAAATGAATGAACAGAAATATTTGGTTGGTAAGTGGTGGAACCTGTATTCTACCCTTGGTCTACCTTGCCTTCCAACTTGCCAAGCTGCCTCTGAATATCTGCATGATTTGAAATCTCAGAGTCCACATTTCACACCTCAGCACCTCATTATATGTTCTTTACCTTTATGCCTTCAAGACTGGTCATGACTCATATGACCAGTCTTAAATAAATCAGTGATGTTTAGTCCTAAGAATATATTAGATTCATCTAAGTGCTTATTTAAAATACATATTCTTGTTCTTCCCCTCACCCCCAAAATTATGATTTAGTAAGTCTATAGTTGTGCCACGGAATCTGCATTTTAGCGACTTCCCTCCCTTCTCCACCCCCATGATACTAATGCAAGTTTCTTCACAAGAAACACTGAATCAGACTAAGTTACTGGAGGGACAGGACCTTTATACATTGTACATGGACTAGAGTAGACATTTAGTAAATATTTACTGATCCATTTCTATTTCAACTGACATTTTTATTGGTAAGTTACTAGATACAGATACAGTGCTTTCAGCTACCCATGAAAACTCCAACCAAAACGGCTTAAATGTAAGGTCGTTCATTAGTTCACATCAAAAATCTAGAATTTGGTTAATCTGGAGGCTTAACAACATCATCAAACACCCAGGTGTTTTCTATCCTTCTTCCCAGCCATCCTCTTTCCCCTCATGATCACAGGTAGATTCAGCAGTTCCAGGCATCACACACAGACATGACTACATCCAGCAAAAAAGAGAGAAGGTTCTCCTTGGGTATGTCTTCTTAAAGGCAAAGCAACCTTACCCAGAAGCCCCACAGTAGGTTTCCCTTTGCATCTCATTGGCCAGTATTGCTTCACGTGCTCCTACCTAAACCAACTGCATCTCAGCCCAGAAGAATGGGACCACCATGGTTACCTTGCGCCCCATCCCACCCTGAAGGACATGGGGGACAGGAGGACGTACCGAGTCAGGCAGAAGCAGGGATGGCTATTAAGAAGTTAACCAGGGCTTCCCTGGTGGCGCAGTGGTTGAGAGTCCGCCTGCCAATGCAGGGGACAGGGGTTCGAGCCCTGGTCTGGGAAGATCCCACATGCCACGGAGCAACTAGGCCCGTGAGCCACAACTACTGAGCCTGCGCGTCTGGAGCCTGTGCTCCGCAACAAGAGAGGCCACAATAGTGAGAGGCCCGTGCACCGCGATGAAGAGTGGCCTCCGCTTGCCACAACTAGAGAAAGCCCTCTCACAGAAACGAAGACCCAACACAGCTAAAAATAAATAAATAAATTAAAAAAAAAAAAAAAAAGAAGTTAACCAACTGTGTCTGCCACAATGAGAACACCTAAGAGAGAACAAATTCTAAACTTGGAGAGGAATTCAGCATGATTTACAAGGGTCTGTACAGAACAAATGAAGACCTCTCTCACCGGCAAATCCAGGCCGCAGATTGTCTGGAGTCCAGAAAGAAGCACCAGCTCGAGGAAAACAATGAGTAAATCTGCAATCCACTGCTAGGCTACGTGTCACCATCAGCAGGGCCTGACATCCTCTTCCCTTCTGCCTGTGACTCATACATCCCATCCAGGGTAGCACTGTCAGCATGCTGGGGTTTGAGAAAAATGGATTTTATATATATGAGGCTCCATTTGGTAGTTTTCCAGAAGAACATTTTTGAGCCAAATGAGTGGTGGATGGAATCTTACTACTGAAACACTTAGCTAAGCCATCTCTGTTCCTCAGATGTGCAGGTGACAGGAAAGATGAATCTCACCCAGGCTGAAGCTATTTTATACTGCTCGAGAAAGGAAACGGAAAACTTTCGGGCTCTAACAACTTGGAGCTTTGTGGAACCATTTTTTCCTCCAATTTTCTAACAACTGAGACTTAAGGAAACAGTCCAGCTACAGCAGTCAGTCAACAAATATTTATTGACCACCTGCTATGTGTCAGGCACTCTTCTCAGTGTTGGGGAAACGGTGCAGAACAAGTTAGATAAAGTGCCTGCCTGCAGGGAACTTTCATTCTAGTGATGAAGGGCAGAAAATAAACACAAACAAGTAAATATGATGATTTTAGGTAATGACAAATGTTATGGAGAAGGTGAAATGGGGTATTATGATAGAAAGTGACTGAGCGGAAGGTTTGCCTGAGGAGGGGATATTGAAGTTGATACTTAAAGGATGGGAAGCAGGCAGCCATGAAGAGACTGCACTCTAAGCAGAAGGAACAGCAGATCCCGAGGCTCTGAGCTAGGAACTGCTTGACGTGTTTGAGGAGCAGAAAGACATTGGTCTGTGTAGGGAAGAGTGGGAGGAGATGAGGCTGGAAAGGAGAGCCAGGATTTTATTTCCGGAGAATGGAGGAGCCATCAGAGGGTTTTCAGTAGGCAAGTTCTATCGTCACACTTTTAGAAAGATCACTCTAGCTGTTGTGTGGAAGATGCACTCTTTGTTAGGAGACGAAAGTGGAGGGGATAACGGTGGCCAGGACTGAGAAGAGAAGAAAGAACTCTGGAAAGAGAAGCTTTGAAGCCTGAGGACCCTTCTCTTTGTCATTTCTGCTATCACTCTATTAGGCCACATCAGTAGCGTTAATCAAAGCATGTCTTCTGCTTCTGCTTATTATCTCGTAGAATGACAGGAATATATGGGAGTAAAGGTTAACATTTGATTTTGGAGTCAGACAGATGTGAGTTTTGAATTCTGACTCTTGGCATCTCCAAGTTGTGTGACCGCTCCTTCTTCTGTCTGGTAAATTTTCTCAATCTTCTCTCCTAAATCACTAATTCATTCTGCAGCTATTTATTGTGTCATAGCTATCCCATCTTTTATGTTTCTTTATTTCAACTATTATATTTTTCATGCCTAATATTTCTACTTGTTTATGTTTTCTAGTTGTTTTCATTTTGCTAATATCTTCCCATATCTTCCCTTTTAATACCTTTATTAGCTCTTTAAAAAATTTCTCATTGCATATATTTCAGTAATTCTCTTTTGTAGGAATTGATAATCCAATAGATTGTTTATTTGTTGGCTAATTTGCTTTTAAAAAGACTGTGCTCCTCAAATGTCCTGATATTTTGGCCTGTGAGTTCATCTTTCCCTGAAGATTTCAGTCAGAGCCTGGTCGCCAATGAAGTGTTGTCAGCTCCAATGAGCTTGAGAGGTGGGGTGTGGATAAGCCTCAGACACAGTAAAACTGTAGTCAGCCACTCCCCATCCTACAGAATAACCTCTTCTGTCAGGTCTTCTCCTTTTGCTCCTCCGGAAGAAGCAACACTAGAAGAGCAGTTGCTTTCCCACCCCATCCACTGGGACATGTGGATGTAGTGAGATCTTATAGTATTTGGAAAATGTTTTGGCTTTGTCTTTTTTCAGAGCCAATCTAGGATAATCAATTATTATAGGAAAAGAAGCTCTTAGCAAGATTTCTAGAGATCCAGAAACTTTTTTCCTCTTAATACTAAGAGTATTTTATTGGGGTATAATTAATATGTTCTAAAATATACAAAGTATGTATCTGGATGGATTTTGACAAATATAATCAATTATTAACAACCACCCAAATCAAAATATAAAACATGCTAGAAGCATTTTGATATTCCTGAGAAGCCAGTCAGATGACTGACAGTGTGGTGGTTTTTAAATGACCACAAATTCTCTGACACTCCATTTTTCAAGAAGTGGAGACTAACTCCCCTTGCTTTGAATATAGGCACAACTTAGTGACTTGCTTCTAGGGAATGGACTAAAGCAAAAGTTATGGGGTATGACTTCGAGATTAGGTCACAAAAATAAGCAAAGTAAATTAAATAAAGAAAAAGACACAACAAAAGTAAGTTGTTCTCCAAGAAGTTCATCTGTGAAGGGAAGGAGTAATTTGCTAATGCCAGTAGGAGCCATTGGGATTTTACATGTTTCTTTGCCCGAATACTAAATAGCCCTAGTCTTTGTATTTTCCTTTTCTAATTTATTTTTTTACTTTTTGTTGACCTTCTGACTCTTTTGTTAATCTTTGCCTTTGAGCTATTATTTCTTCCAGCAATTAGAAAGCAGCTCTCTCCTCAGGATAGAATCATCAGGCATGAAATTTATGTGGCTCCAACTTGGCTTGTTAGAATAGCAGGTAAAATGTAGAACAATTCCTGCTTGGGAAACAGGAAAAATACATGATACAAGATCAGGGCATAAGTCGGATCCAGTTCTCAGATGAGACATAAACCGAGATTCTAACTACACAGGGTTTAAAGTCCTAACAGACAGACTTCTCACGGCGGAGAAAATATAGGATTTTATATATATGGATTTTATATATACAGGAGTAGGAGTGCGGATGCAAGATCTGGTTCTGGCTCGTCCAGTTCATCCTTGTAACACCCGCGGTGTTGTTTCCTTTTCCGGACCAGGGGTCATTCTTTTCTTCCTGCCATTCCAAACACCCAGAGAAGTCAGCTAGAAGACAGACTGAACAACCAGGGTCGCACCATAGCTTTCCTCCTTGAACAAGCTTTCCACGTCAAGGAGGATATCTCTGCCTGTCTTCAGGGGACGCATGGCTTTCAAAAGGAGGAGTCACTTGCCAGGAAGCTTCTGGAAAACCACATCCAGACCATCACCAGCATCGTCAAAAAACTCAGCCAGAACATTGAGGTAGTTCTTTATTTCCCATATGTTGGCATCATTGCTTGACAAAGTTTATCAAGCACCAGTGTCATTTTTCAACTAGAGAAATGAGTCACTATTACTTAAGTTTAAATGATTTTAGTTTAGTTGCCTCAGAGGGAAATAGTCAATATTTCAACTTCTCATTTCTGCCAAAAAGTAGAAGGAAATTCTACGTTCAGAAAATGTTTGTTGAATGTCTCTGTGACAGAAAAGGCAACTGTCTAACATTAAATGTCAGACATTGTGCTAAGGTGCTTATTTTCATCTTAATCTCCAAGATTCTATTAATATAATCATTTCAAACAGAGGTCTTCATTAGCCAGTGGGAATGCTAGTTCATAGGCCCATCACACTCTGACCCCATCTCCTACCCCTTTCTCCTTCACTCTGGCCACACTGGGCTCCCAGCTCTTCTTAGAACACCCCAAACATGCTCAGGCTTCAGGGCCTTTGCACTTGCTGTGTATTCTGGGTGGATCATCTTCCCCTAGATGCTTCTATAAAGTATTCTTCATTCCTTCAGTCCCTGCTCAAAAATCATCATATCAGAGGGTGGTTCCTTGACATGCCATAAAATACCCCCTCCTCACCCCAACAGTCACAACCCCCCTTAAACCCTACATTATTTTTATCTATAGCACTTATCGCAAATGACCATGGTCTTTATTTGTTTAGTGTGTTTCCCTTCTGAAATATAATCTCTGTGAGGACAGGGACTTCATTTCGTTCACTGTTAAATCCCACATCAAACTGATGACAGTGTATGAGAGGCAGTCAGCAATCTGTAAATATTTCTTGAACAGATAAATGAATGAATGAATGATGTTTAAGGTGCTAGAGGAAAAATAGAGCTTCTGATCAAAAAATGAAATGCTTGGGTTAAACCAAGACAAGTAGATTCTTATTACAGGTCTTTCAGAGTTTTTAAAGTACTAATGAGCATTATGACTCTGGGGTAGCAACTTTCAGGCAAAAGTTCCAGAGAATACAGTTTAAAAATCTGGCCCAAAACGTGTGGAATTGTGAGAATTGACAACAGTGCCCTCACACAATAATGTCCTTTTCTCCTATCAGATAGAATAGTGGATTAGACAAAAAAACAAAAACCATGAGATTGACCCAGCAATGACTTACTCATGACTATACATTTAAGGCTAAGGATATTTGTTAATTTATTTTCTGTCTGTAGACCCCATAATGCCATACTGCATTTGAGGGACTGTGGAAAGTTAAAAAATCTTGGTGAGCTTTTAAAAGGCACTTGTTTGGTATTTAGCACATATTGAATTGACAGCAGGACCTAAAGAGTCAATGTTACTTCTCAAAGTGGTCAAAGGTGTTTCCAGGCCTAATGAACTTTCATGAAAGTGACAAGAGACACATGGCTCAGTGCCTCTGAGATGATGAGAAAATGAAGTACAGCACCAGGACTAAAATAAGATCCTAATTTAGGAGTCAAAACTTCTTGGTAATTGAAAAGAGAACAGCATTCTCAGAAATATCAAAATGCTTCTAGAATGTTCTATATTTTGATTTCAGTGTTTGTTACATAGTTGATTATATTTGTCAAAATCCATCCAGAGATATATTTTGATTTATATATTTTAATACATATTAATTATACCCCAATAAAATACTATTAGCTTTAAGGGGAAGAAAGTTTCCAGATATCTGAAATCTTGCTAAGAGCTTCTTTTCCTATAATAACTACCTTAGATTAGCTCTGAAAAAAGACAAAGCCAAAGCATTTCCCAAATACCATAAAAATCTCAAAATATTTGCAATCCTGTTAAGGGTTTGGCATATATAGGGAAAATGACAAGGACTGGTCTGATTGTGCGCAGAAAACGGAATTAGGAAGTATTTAAAGACTATAGATATGAAGTTAAAACATTATGAAGAAGAAAGTATTAAACTACCATTAGTAAATAACTAAGACTATAAAGTAATAAGCATTTATAGAGAAATGGATGCTATCCAAGTATTTTTTAAAAACCTAAACTCTTTAGTCAGATCAGCCTATTTGTAAATTAGCCAGCAAGTTAGATCCAAGTGTGAGCAGAAGCTTGACTTGGGTTTTTAAAAGAAATGAAAAAAAGGTTTTTTTGTTTAATCAACAATAATTGTAGCAGTTAAGTTTCTTGTTCCTTTTTATTTTTTATTTTTTTTAATTAATTTTTGTTGGAGTATAGTTGCTTTATGATGTTGTGTTAAGTTGCTTGTTCCTTTTTAAATCAAAATATTTATTTTTAAGCTGGCAGCTAATTAAAGTTTGAAAATTAATTTATTTTTAATTCAGGAAAAGAGCATTTCATGTACAACATTGCTTAATTGCATTTTTTTCCTCCAACTTATAAAAGCAATACTTGTTCACTGTAATTATTTGGAAGTTTAGGAAACAATTTTAAAACCTAGGAAAAAGTTCTCACAATTTCACCACCAAACGGCATTCTCTACAAATACCTAGATGCATCTCCCTCTGGTCTTTCCAGGCATTCCCTTTAGGAAGCTGAGACTACATTTGTAAGCACAATTTTTAATATAAAATTATATCATAAACCCTTTCGTATGTCATTAAAAGCTCTTTGCATGGTGTGTACATCATGGTTTGCTTAATTATTCTCCTAATATTGAAATATTGCTGTGCATAAATGTGTCCACATTTGGATTATTCCTATTGTATACATTCTTGGAAATGGAATTAGCAGGGTAAGAACACTATAAAAGCTCTTTACACATATTGCCACATTGGTCTATTTACACTTCCATTAGCCTTATATGAGAGTGCTTTTTTCACTGCACCTATCCCAGCATTGAGATTTATTGTTTTAATTATTGCTAATTTGATGAGATAGAAATGAGATCTTTCCCTTTTTTTCACTTTTTAAAAGTGACTATAACAATTTACATTTTCTCTGTCAATAATCTATCTAATGTCTTTTGCCAATTTGTATTTTTGGATTTTAGTGCTTTTTAGTTTTTATTTATGAGTTTTTTTTATTAAGAAAAATAAGCAGTGGGACTTCTCTGGTGGCACAGTTGTTAAGAATCCGCCTGCCAATGCAGGGGACATGGGATCAAGCCCTGGTCTGGGAAGATCCCACATGCCGCGGAGCAACTAAGCCCATGTGCCACAACTACTGAGCCTGCGCTCTAGAGCCTGTGCTCTGCAACAAGAGAAGCCACCGCAACAAGAAGCCCGTGCACCTCAACAAAGGTAGCCCCCCACTCACTACAACTAGAGAAAGCCCGTGCACAGCAACAAAGACCCAATGTAGCCAAAAATAAATAAATAAATTTATTTTAAAAAAAGAATAATAAGCAGTGATGCTTTGGTAAATATTTAACAATCAGCAATCAGTTTTTTTTCTGAGGGATAAAATACCTGGTTTATAGTGTTTGCCTATTTCCATGGTGTAAATACTCTCACTATGATTGATTTAGAAAACCAACTGATGTTACTAAACACAAAGATGGGAAGAGATGTACATGCACAATCGGCTCTCAAGGACAGGTGTATAAATGATTGCAACACACCATTGAAACCCTTGGCAGTAACATTTATCATAAATGTTTTTCCAGTTGGTTGTTTATATCTTAATTATATTTATATTGTTTTTTACAAGTTTTAGACAAAGTTAAATGTTCCAATATTTTGGTTTGTGACTTCCCTCATTACTTTCAAGAATAGAAATTTCCTTTAGAAATTTCAAAGATGAAATAATCTCTATTATCTGTTAGTTTTATGGCTTAACTTTTTTAATATTCTAAATCTTTTTTTTTCTAAAATCTATATTCATGTATGGTGTAAGGTAAGGATCTAAACTGTTTTCTGAATAAGTAACCAAAAATCTCAACAGCATTTGTGAAATTCCTTCCCCAGGGATTTTGAGTCTCATATATAGCATATTTCTTTCTTACATTTACAAAGATCTTCATTAAATTACAATGATTGATTTAGCTACACACAGCTATTAGCTACACTCAGCTATTTAGCTACACTCAATTACTTATCCTCGTTTTTACAAAATGCTTTACTATTTAATAGGGCAAGTTCCTTTTTATCACTATTCCTTACAAAACAAAGCAAAACAACACCTACTGTTATGGTCTGAACATTTGTGTCCGCATTCAAAACTCATATGTGAAATCCTACTGCCCAATGTGATGGTATCAGGAGGGCTTAGGGAGGTATTTGGGTCATGAGAGTGGAGTCCTCATAAATGGGATTAGTGCCTTCATAAAAGAGATCTCACAGAGCTCCCTGGCTCCTTCCACTATGTGAAGATGCAGCAGGAAGTGAGCAATCTGCAGCCCAGAAGAAGGCTCTCCCCGGAACCCAACCATGCGGGCACCCCGATCTTGCACTTCCAGCCTCCAGAACAGTGAGAAATAAATCTCTGTTGTTTATAAGCTGCTCAGTCTGTGGTATTTTTTCATAGTGGCCCGAACGAACTAAAACACCTATAGGCATGCAAAAGCCAACAAACAAGCTAAAACAAAAACACCTCTAGCTAGTGTTCTTGACACTTTTACGTCTCCAGTTAAAGCTATATTTGTTCTTGGATTGTCTCAATCTGCCAGTTTACAAATGGGTAAGATTCTGTATATAGTCTTTGAAATTTCTATAATTCATTTCCTATAAAATTCCTTCTTTTCCTCCAAAAATTCATAATCACAAATTTAACATGGTTCAGGCCTTGGTAAACTATAGCAATTAACCTTTAATGTTTCGGTAAATCAAAAAGTTGGTTGTGTTTTCCTATCCTCTAAACGGTTTTCTGAGTAAACATAAATTAATTTTTATGTCTTTACTTTGAAATTTGTTTGAATGTCAAGCAAGATATAAATTTTTTCTATAGACAAGCAAAATTTTTTAATTTTTATGTATGAATGCCAAAAATTAAAACCCACTGTTTGGAGGAACACCGACCTGGTGGTATAGGACAGTCAGCTTCATTTCAGAACACCAAGACATAATGAAGGCATGACAAAGGATACTCGGCAAAATCTGAACACACTCAAGCCATACATTTCTCATGTTCTCTAAAAAATCTAAAACAATAAATGTTTTTCACTCCATGTATGTGAAACAGTTTGATTCAGATTTGCTTGTGTTAATTGTATTAGCTTCATTGTGGTTCTGATTCAATCTGTAAAGGGCCTTGCTTGATGCCATATGAAAGGTTCCTTCTTCTAAACTGTACCACCAATTCTGAAAGAGGTTTTTGTGAAAAGCTTTTATGTCAATGGTGGCCATGGCCATAATAACACAATAAATATGTTTTGTTTGGCCCATATGGTGTCTGTAAAAGAATTTAAATAAGACGTCAATATTTTAAAATGAGAAACTTAACATAAAATCTGGATTTCTGGCTTCTGTTGAGACATCGTTGAACCATCATGCCCACCTGGCAACAATCGGCAGGACTCAACGCCATCACTATCTCCCTCAAATAAAGCAAAGATGGCTTCTCTCCGATACAGGACCCTCTCACTCACTTACACTATCAGCCTACCTAGGAAATGCACCCAATTTTGTAACCTCTACTTTAAATGATATTTTCTTATCATGTCTGATGGGAAGTTAATGGGAATTTTAACTCAAATATTGCAGATGTTGGAGGAACAAATAAAAGCTCGAGACGTGGCAGCCACAGGAATTAATTTTGCAGTACAGGACCTAAACACCAAACACCTTCAAGGAGTTGGAGATCTTCGAGGAAGAGTAGCCAGGTGAGAAGAAGCGTGTTAACTAATGCTTAGTGGTCAGTTGCTGGCCACTGAGTTCTCATCCCTAAACAAGTCCCATATTGTAGAAAACAAGATACTGCCTTTAAGCTAAATGATGAGAAAGTGTATCATGAAATTTGAAAGTGTATCATGAAATTTGAAAGCCTCATGCTCCCTGTGAGATCCAAGGGTTCTATAAAGGACCTCTCATACAGAATGCCCCGTTTGGTTTCATCTGCAAATGACAAGTATTGTCTTTACAGCCCTCAGCTGTCCAAATGCCAACATCTATACAAAGACATACCCTTGAAACCACACACAAGATCCCCAGATGTATCAAATCTAGTGATTAAAACATTTAAAATATACAATAATTACATATAGAAGCCTAGCAAAAGGGATTTAATGGTCAAGTGAATAAAATTTTAAATGATATCCTTTGTATGAGACTTGTAAGTTGGAAGAATTCATGGTGTACAGTTCAGCAAAAATTTGTAGGCATTGACAATGGCAGGACCACTCTGGTTGACACATGAAAGATGACTTGTGAGTGGCTGAGCGTGGACACCTTTCCACCTTTACATCTTCTGCCAGCACCTCTCTCCTCTCTCCTGAAATACCCCCACCTTCATCTCATTAATCTGCTCTCAAGTGTTAATGACCAATAGTTATTATTAATGACCAATAATAATTAGGTGATTAACACCTAAGACAAACCTCTTCTAGTTTATCTGTCCATTCAATTCAACAACAACGACAAAAAAAGTATTAAACACTTCTATATGCCAGGCAGTGTGCTAATATTCAGGGTTTCAGCAACATGGTCCCTTTCCTGTAAATTCAAAGTCTACCTGGGAAAACATAAATCAATGAGGTGACCACTATAATGAAAGCCTGGGGTGCTATGGGAATATCCAAATCAGATGGGGGCATAAAGATGGCTTCCTGGAGGAGGTGACACTTGACATGAATTTTGAAAGGTTTGTAGCAGTTAACTAGACAGGGAAGGAAAGGAAAGGCACTTCACATAGGAGGCAAGATATGTGCAAAAGAACTGAGGGGTAAATGACTGTGACATGTTCAGGGGCTACCTGTGAGAAGAGTATTTTAGTTATGTTATTTTGGATTTGCACTTAGGGAGAGATGGGAGATTGGGAGATGAAGCTAGAGAAATGGTCCAGAGTTGGGTGATGAGGATCTTTGGCCAAGGTAAAAAGTTTAAACTTTATGTAGAAAGTTATAAATAGCCATGGGAAGATTTTAAGTAAGGGGATGACATTTAGTGACCTTCTAGTAGTAGCCAAACTGGTGGGGTACAGAAAGAAGGCATGAAGATGAAAGGAAGCTATTGTAGCAATCAAGGTGAGAAATGTCTAAACGAAAGCACTGGCCGTGCAAGTCCAGAGCACGTAACAGACATTCAGAAAACAGAATCTACAGGATTAGTACATATGTGTGTGTGTATGTGTGTATACATAAACATACATACGTATATACATATATAATTATATATTATATGTATACATATTTTAAAATATATAAAATTGTATATTTTATTCTATAATATTTGATACATGGAAAAGAATCTTTATAATATTTGGGTAAGCTATGAAGCAAGATAATAAAACAAACCCCAGCAAACCCATCACCCTACTTAGATGTGCCATGATTTTACAAAGAAGATAAACACCAAAAATCTCTTGAATGGAATTTGGAATTTGGTTCAACTTGGTGCTGATGACACTTCAACTAGTTTTTTTTCTGCAAACCACTTAAGACCCTACTCTTTCATTCTTGTAAATCCTCTCTTACGTACAAGACAAAGTCACAAACAGATTCAGATGAAGCCAAGAGATGAATGGAATAATATCAAGGAAAAGATGTGCAACTATTTTTGTTCTGCTCCAGTTTCTTTTTTTTGTTTCCTTTTTACAAAATGTTGTATGTATTTAAGGTGTACACGATGATTTGATATACATATACATACTAAAATGATTACTATAGTCAAGCTAATTAGCGTATCTTCTCCTCACAGAGTTACCTTTATGTGTGTGTGATGAGAGCACCTGAAATCTACTCTCTTAGCATATTTCCATTCTTCAATACAGCATTATTCACTGTAGTCATCACACGGTGCATTAGGTCTCTAGACTTATGCAGCCTACAGAACGGCCACTTTGTGCCCCTGATCGACGTCTCCCCATTTCCCCCACCTCCTCACCCCTAATAACCACTGTTCTCCTCTCTGTTTCTATGTATTTGACTTTTTTAGGTTCCACATATAAATGAAATGATGCAGTTTTTTCCTCCTGTGTCTGGCTTTTTTCACTGAGCATAATGTCCTCCAGGTTCATCCATGTTGTTGCAAATGGCAATGTCTCCTTTTCTGAGGCTGAAAATTTCAGAGAGTGTGTGTGTGTGTGTGTGTGTGTGTGTGTGTGTATCACAATTTCTTTATCTATTCATCCAAAGACACTTAGGTTGTTTCCATATCCTGGTTATTATGAATACTGCTGCAATGAACATGAAAGTACATATTTCTTCCAGGTATTCATTTCATTTCCTTTGGATATGTATCCAGAGGGGGGATTTCTGGATGATATAACAGTTCTATTTTTAATTTTTAAAAGAACCTCCATTCTGTTTTGTATAATGGCTATACCAATTTACATTCCTGCTAACAGTGTAGAAGGATTCCTTTTTCTCCACATCTGCACCAATACTTGTTATCTTTTATTTTTTTGATAATTCTCATCTTAACAGGTATGAGGTGATATGGTTTTGATTTGCATTTCCCTGATGATTAGTAATATAGAGCTCTTTTTCATGTACCTGTTGGCCATTTGTACGTCATCTATGGACAAATATCTGTTCAGGTTTTTGCCCATTTTTTTAAATCATGTGACCATTTAAAACACCCTCTTTGTTTTCTGTGATCCCAAGGGACTCACAGATGAGCCCCATCGGGTCTCAGGGCTAGGTGATTTGGGAGCCAGTCTCTTGGGTGGCAGCTAGATGTATGGTCCACACCCTTTGCTCCCCATGGAGAATCGGATTTGGGGGTTTCCTCCCAACAGTAAGGTGCTGCACCAGGGATGGGGCTTATGGCATGGGTGTGTCTCAACTTTTTCCACCCAGTTTGATGTGGGTATTAGTTGCCTGATGTGTAGAAGTCTCTAAACAAGTTTCTGAATTTTACTCAGAAGGACTTGATCCACATTTTGCTGGTTATTTGGTGCATCTGAGGGAGGAGGGAAAAATCAACAGCCCCCTATTCCTCCAACTTGCTCTCTGATTGCTTACTTACCTTCCCCTTTAATATGAAGCAGTGATTTTAGGACAAGGTCTTATTTTTCCTTGAAATGTCTCCCTTTTATGAAACTTTCTTAAATCTAGTGATTTGAGACAGATTCTGGCTAAAACCCATGAGATTTAAATTCACACTTCCATTTTTTCTTTTCCGTATTTTTGCAGGCAAGTGACCCATGGACCAGCTGAGGCAGATTAATTACTTTTTTCCCACATATATTGACCTTAATTTCAGTTAGCGTTTTGGCATAAGTGAGACAAAGTTGATTTTTTTTTTGCGGTACATGGGCCTCTCACTGTTGTGGCCTCTCCCGTTGCGGAGCACAGGCTCCGGACGCACAGGCTCAGCGGCCATGGCTCACGGGCCCAGCCGCTCCGCGGCATGTGGGATCTTCCCGGACCGGGGCACGAACCCATGTCCCCTGCATCGGCAGGCGGACTCTCAACCACTGTGCCACCAGGGAAGTCCTAAGTTGATTATTTTAACATAATTCCTAGCAAACCTTTTACTGCTTCATAAATCAAACTCAATATTTGATAACAACAATGTGCTTTGAATTTTATATCTTATTTTCCACTCCAATATAGTGGCAGTTTAAAAGCAAATACTTCCAATGAGATGAGGTTCGCGAAGTTGTCTGGCCTGCTTTTGACACTCTGTACTGTATTTGATAGATTAGTCTCATGTGCAAAGAAAGAAAAAGGCAAGTATGTAAAAGGCAGCCACACAGACGGCTTACAATCTGTAGAAGCAGCCAGAGGAGGCCAACCCTCTGTCCACACTTGACTATATGGGACCCCAAGGCAGATCTGCAGATGAAAAAAAAATGTTGTGTTGATGTGGGATTAAAAGCATAAGTCATGTCCTTTGGAGAAACAATAACGATATTATTTGGATACTGTCAACTTTTGAAAAGAGTGGGGACTTCTCATTAAAGATATTTTTACTCCACTTGAGACATCTCAATGCCAGTAAAAATAAAAGGAAGAAAACAAAAAACTTCATCTTTACTAGAACATGGAAGTTGCCATAACCACGAACCGCAAACAGAGCACATTTAGCAAATACTGAGATGTTTGGACTGATAGTGTTCTCCTTAGACCTTAAACATAATGATTTCCTCCAATTCAAGAGGCATAATTCAGAAAGGCATAGACCAAATATTTTGAATATAGCAATGTTACCTAGGGGATGGGGTGAGTCACAGGAGAGATAGGAAATGTCCCTTGAGAGATTCAGGTCAGCAACACAGAAGAGCAGAGTGGGTAGAGCTGAAGATGCAACCGTGCTATTTATCATCTGGGGCCTCCCTTCTTGCCACTTCATGCCTGAGAGAAACCAGCTGGGGCGCAACGGGCTGAGGAAGGAGAGGAGGCGATAATATCACATGAAAGACTCTATCATGATGATTTGCTGTGAGATACACCAATCTGGTTTTTAAGGAGAAAATGGGGAGATGTGCCCTCTTCCCTGGACCTAAAGAAACAACAGATTTGATAACGATAAGGCTGAGTAGAGGAAGTGATCTTCTCTCCACCAAACACACACTAACTCACATATATACAATGGAATATTATTCAGCCATAAAAAAGGAATGAAACAAGGCCATTTGCAGCAACATGGATGGACCTAGGGATTGTCATGCTGAGTGAAGTAAGTCAGACAGAGAAAAACAAATATCATATGATATTGCTTATATGTGGAATCTAAAAAAAGGTTACAAATGAATTTATCTACAAACAGAAATAGAGTTACAGATGTAGAAAACAAACTCATGGTTACCTAGCAGTAAGGGGGGCAGGGAGGGATAAACTGGGAGATTGGGACTGACATATACACACAACTGTATATAAAATAGATAATAAGGACCTACGGTATAGCACAGGGAACTCTAATCAATACTCTGTAATGACCTATATGGAAAAAGAATCTAAAAAAGAGTGGAGATATGTATATGTATAACTGACTCACTTTGCTGTACACCTGAAACTAACACAACAGTGGAAATCAACTCTACTCCAATAAAAATTATTTACAAAAAAAAAAAAAATATATATATATATATATACTCTCAGTCATAGGCCAGTGGCCAGAATCTCAGGAAGATGTGAAAGTGGGACTTAGGAAGAATCTGGCCTGTGCGTGAAAACCACCACCACCGTCGATCGATCGATCGATCGATAGATAGGTACATAGGTAGATAAAAGTGTAAGACTGATGAATATATCTCATGACAGGAATTACCCAGAGAAACAGAGGAAGAGTTAAAATTAAAGTTCTCCTGGTTTCAAAGAAATTAAGAGTAAACAAAAGAGATAAAAGAAGATTGCTGATTGAACTGTCGCATGTCATTTTGCTCCTTCCAAAAGCCCCACTAAGTCTACAGTAAAAAAGAGTTTTCCCTTTAAAACATAAACCCACAAAGACAGGGGATATCAGCCTAGAAACACTGGAACCTAGAAGACAGACAGACATGTGGAAACTGACTGAGCAGATGTAATGAGACCAGTTTTAAAGCTGTGGGATAAGCTGAGAATGACCGGGTTTTATACCACAGACCTCTCACAGGCTTAGGAGGGCTGGGCCAGGCACCTCTGAGAGTGTGGGTGAAGGTGGGCTCTTGCCTCCTGGGAGAGGAACTGAGAGAAGTAGGGAGAGGCAGAGGCAAGAACCACTGCAGTGTGTTATTAGCCTTCTTGTTATTATTGACTTTTAAACTATAAACATGTTTTACTTTGATAAAAATAAGAGATAAAAGGGTCCCCCCCCCAAAAGAGATTATCAAATAACAAAAGGAGATAGATAAACTGGAATTGCTCAGGGATAGGTGAAAGAAAACATTAAAATATTACAGGGGTTCAATCTACTTTAGAAGTCCCCAAAAGAGGATACATACAAGTGAAAATAAGTTATTTTTTTAAAAAAGGCATGAGCAAACTGTACAAAACAAAAATGCTTTTCTATATAAAAATGGTTAGAGAAATGATGTACAGGGAAGACAACACAGACCTCGTTCAATAGAGACATAAGAGGAGCTCCTAAAGAAGAAAAAGAACAAATTCTTCAGAAGAAAAAAATATTTATGCTTATAAGAGAGAAAGCTTTCTTGAAACAAGAGATTTGAATCTGTAGATCAAAAGGAAAACTGCAACCCCAGAAAAATGTACATAAGAACAATTAAACCAAGATACCTGGTTGAAGTTACTGAATATCAAGGATAAAGAATCAATAGAAGAAAAAAGAAAAACCAAAAAGAATCATTAGACATCTAGGTAGACAAAACAGATTACATAAAAGAATAATGAAAAAACATAGTCATTTCAGACTTCTCCACCTCAAACCGTGCCAGATGAGAATGGAGCAATGTCTATCATGTTCTGAACAAAAGAAAAAGTGACCCGATAATGTCTTCTTAACCAAATTACTTTTCAAGTATAAGAGAACAGACATTCTCAAGTATTCATGAATGTAAAGATTCCAATACTTCCTGGATCCTTCTTTTGAAATCTGGATGACAAAATCTGGCCAACCAAAGAATTAAATCAAAATAAGGGGGGACTTCTCTGGTGGCGCAGTGGTTAAGAATCCGCCTGCCAATGCACGGGGCAGAGGTTCGAGCCCTAGTCTGGGAAGATCCCACATGCTGTGGAGCAACTAAGCCCATGCGCTACAACTACTGAGCCTGCATGCCACAACTACTGAGCTCGCATGCCACAACTACTGAAGCCCATGCACCTAGAGCCCACACTCCTCAACAAGAGAAGCCACTGCAATGAGAAGCCTGAGCACCTCAACAAAGAGTAGCCCCCGCTCACCGCAACTAGAGAAAGCCCACGGGCAGCAACAAAGAACCAACACAACCAAAAAAAAATCAAAATAAGGATTTCAGATAAGAAATCATAGTTTTAAAGGACTGTCATTGAACATAGAATCTAAATATAGAATGAAGATTCAATAAGAGTGGGAAATTTAGTTGCAGAACGCACTGTAAATGTCATAAAAACTGTTATTTTTAAAATAGAAAAGTATTAACAAAAACTGTTGAAAGAGCAAGGATATTGTCCCAGGTCACAAACCTAGGAAGTAGTAGAGGCCAGACTCAAAGACGCATCTATCTGACTAAATCCTCAACCACTAGCCTACGACGCACAGACCAGCGGTCCCTGAGCGTGGGAGCAGGTGGCGCTGGGTGAGAGGCGGCAGGGAGAGGGGGCAGCAGCAACTACTCCCGTGTAGCCTTTGGGTGTCTTAATGTGAACTCATGTAAGAATATTCTAACCAACAGTAGAGGTTGTTCTGACAATAACAGTTTATATATACAAACGTGTGAAATGGCTTTCGCCCATGACTTTGGTGCTCCCTTTTTTTATCAGAATACTTCCTAATTTTTCCTCCCAGCAGTCTCCCCACCCCTCACCATTTATCTGGTATCCCTTTCAAGAGGTTTCTCAGGAAAATTACCATCCTTAGCTCACCTTTGGCTCAACTTTGGCACCAAAAATCTTAAGAAATTCACTTCTAGAGCCTAAAAAATGTTGACAGTCATAAAACAATATTTATAGCACTTAGCATGACAATATGAAAATATAATTCCTAATAAATATTACTCGATGATAGTCAAAACAGTTATTTTATAGAATGACAAACTTCAAAGTGATCTCTGGTGACCCATATACAAAAGACACAACACGACAGCGCTCTCTGCCCTATCCTTCATGCAAATATGAGTGTATTGAAACTGGTAATACAGTATGCAACCTGTTCTCTCCCAAGGGAGGCCGTGAGTTGGGATAGTGGGTGGGGTTCCCTGACATGCTGGGAAGATTGTTAATCTGAACTCCAACCCCATTTCACCAGGGTTCCTTCCTGGAAATACCAAATGCCGCCTAATGGGCCAAAGCTCAATACACACGTTAGTGTGGATTATTTTTGTCCTAACCTAAGACAACACTTGATTGACACCACTCAAGGAGCGCGAGTTTTCACTGGGGCTAAGAGAAAGGATGTTGTCCTTTGACGATGGGATGGAAGACTTTGGTGTGTTGGGACACTTCTTTTAGCCAAAGGAGAACTGACAGTCTGGGAGCCAAGGGAAGAGGCTAAAGGGAGGAAAGAGGACTGAGAACACAATGTAGAAGAGGAAAAAGTTTCAATTTTGCCTAACCATGGGCAGCAGGGAGTATGCCCAAAACATCAAAATCTGTTGGAACTCTTATGACTGAATTAACGTATCAGGCCAAAAATCTAAAATTTTACCCAATTTCCCCCAAAGTCTTCATCTACTCCATCTCAGTGCTTTGATTTGGGCCAATGTATCATTATCCAACCTGGTTTCTCTCCCTCTGGAAAAAAAGAGGAAGATGAGGGAGATTTCTGTATATGCTCCTACACCTGCCAACTCACTATTCAAAGAACTTTAGAACTTTTGCCATCAAATGAATGCACGGATTCTACTATAGTATTAAAAATTGTATAAGCCTATCAATCTCACAATCAATTTTCATCTTGCCACTAGATGTGATTCCAGCATCATGAAGCTTTCTGGAGACATTCACTTCATCAGGCACGAGCACCAGCGACTCGAAAAAACAATACAAGAGCTCATGTCCGCCCTAGAAACTGTTTCTAAAAACTTGGACATGAAGGTAACTGAAAATATTTGGAACTCTTACGTGTTACTGCCGGAAGTAAGATCATTATAGCTTATCAAAAAGCTCAGTCAAGAGGTAATTGTTCAAAAGAACTCTTCTCCTCCAAAAGGTTTAAATACGACAGCTCATGTATATACACCATGAGTACTGCCAGGGTAATCAACAAATATTGAATGAGTGCCTCCGATGTTCCAAAACGGCCGCCCCTTGTAAGCATATGCTACTTGATTCTACTGTTGCCATTATTTCCTTACTCTCTGGGTTCTTCTCAAGGGCTGTGTAACTAGAGAGAATAAGCAAAGGCATTTCCCATGGAAGCTATTATAATACTATTAATGGTTCAGCATTAATGTCAGTTGATCACGTTACATCCCTGCAATGGGTTACGTCTCTTACAAAATAATACACAAGTCCTTTGGCCTGGATTTTAAAGGCCATCTCTACACTGGCCCCTGCTTTTCTCTACAGCTCACCCTCCTGCCTCCTGGCTCACCCTTTAGACCCAGTGACACTGAGCTACCTGTAGGTAGGTCCCACTCACTCCAAGATACTGCACTGCATCCATGTTCTCTGTGCTATTTTTGCCTGAAATGTCTCTCCCCCTTTTCACCTTCCCAGGCAATGGTTTACTGAAAGGAGCCAATGCAAACTCTTCCATGCCCCACTTTGTCACGTACTTTATGTGAGGCAAACACATCTCCTCTGAAGTCATTTGGGCAGAACAAAGTGGAAATCCTTTGGGAATTGGGGGAGATGAAATCTTGCTGTTTATTTGTTCATGGAGCCAGTTTATCAGGAGTGGAAGGTGCACAGGGGCACACAGTTTACTCCAGTCCCACCAGGCTCATCCATCCTCCTACAAACCCATCTCAATAGTCCTAATAGTTTTTGGGTTGATTCCCTTTCAAGATAATCATATCAACAACAAATCATAACAGTTTTATCTCTAGTTTTCTGGTAAAACTTCATGACTTTTTCTTAAGGCCTTGACCAGAACTTTCGAAATAATATTACATAAAAGAGGTCAAAGAAGGCAGCTTATCTTGTTCCTGATTACACTGGAAATGTCTTTGTTGTTTGCTGTTGGCTACTGGTTTGATATATTTTTATCAGACTTATTAAGGAAGTATTAAGTAAGTATCCACCAATTAAGGAAGTATCCATCAATCCTACTTTACTTAGTTTTTATTAGAACTGAACATTTAATTTTATAAAACACCTTTTGGACATTAACAAATGCCTAACTCAGCACGGTTGTGTTTTGGTTTGGCTTTCTGTTTGTTAGCTTATTTATTTCTTCGGCCTTCTAATGTGCTATGTCAGAGCATTTCCCAATGCTGAAACATTCTGGAATTTCTATAATGAAAGCTATACAGTCTTTGTAATAATTCAGTATTTAATTTTGCATCTAACTTCAAAGGTGATATTAGATTCTAGTTCCCTCTCCTTAGTTTTTCTAAGATAATACATACATATGATTCAAAATCAAAACTATACGAGAAAATACACCCCAAGAATTTTCACTCCCACTTCTGTCAACAGTTATCACAACCATTCATGCCCCTCACAGGTAAAATTTTTTATTAGTCTGTTGTGAATCCTTTCAGTATGCCTTAAAAAGACAGAAGCAAAAACAAATATATATTTTTTTCCTTTTTGCACAAAACATATGTGTATTACTATGCACCTGTTTGTTTTTTTAACTAAACAAACATATCCTAGAGATCCACCCTATCAATACATAGTTTCCTCATTCTTTTTCACAACTGTGTACTCTCCCTCTGTGTATGATGCCTCATTTAACCAGTTTCTCATAGATGAACATTTGGATTCTTTTCACTAATTTGCTCTTTCAAACATTGCTGCAATGTATAAACTTGCACTTATGTTATTTAGTGTGTCTGTAGTTATGTCTGTAGAATAAATACCCAGAAGTGGGATTGCTGCACTTATGTTATTTAGTGTGTCTGTAGGTATGTCTGTAGAATAAATACGCAGAAGTGGGATTGCTGGGCCAAAGGTACCTGTGTTTGTTATTTTGAAAGATCTTGCTCTCTGCAGGGCTTTTACCATATTGCATATCCACGGACAATATATAAAATGTCCTATATCCCCATTGCCTCATCAATGAGTGTTTGACTTTTGAATTTTGCCCTTTTTTAAAGGAAAAAGATAGCATCTCTGTATTTTAATTAGCCTTTCTTATTACATCTTTTCATATATTCAAGAACTATTTGTATTTCTTTTCCAGTGAGCTGTCTGTTCATAGCTTTTATTCATTTCTCTATTGGGTTATTTTTCTTTTCAATTTCTAGGAGCTCTTTATATGTTAGGGAGATGATATGAGCTGCAAATACATTTTTCCAGTGTGTTGTCTTTTGACTTTTGATATGCATATGTTCTCTATTTGTAGCCAAATTTATCAGTCTTTTTTTGTGTATGTGGCTTCTGGAATTTTAAGTCACATTTAGACCGAGCTTCCCCACACAAAGGCTTGAAAGAATTGCTCATATTTTCTTCAAGCACTTTCATGGCTTTATTGTTTATATTTAAATTCTTGGAGTTTGGAGTTTTCCCTAGAATAGGATGTGTCTTAATTATTATTTTAATTACTGAGACCTTGTAGTATTTTTACTATCTGGTAGGGCCAGTCCCTTCCACTGCTCTCCTTTTTGCCTTTTCCTGGTGATAATTGTTTGTTTTTGCATATGATTTTAAAATCAGCCTGTCTAGTTCCAGCAAATAAATCAACAAATAACTCTGCCTTAATTTTTATTGAAATCATGTTAAATTTATAAATTAATTTTAGAACTGATATAGTCATAATGCTGAGTGTTTTATCCAAGAACACAGACAGCATACTTCCTGTTTGTTCAGGTTCACTTTTATATCCTTCAGGAGTGGTTTCAAATTTTCCTCATGTAGGTTAGGTAACACCTTAAATGTATTTTGAGATTTCATCATCTTTTTTTTAGTTTACTGTAATGGGGGTTTCATTATATCTTCTAACTAGTTGTTTGTGTGTTATAAAGGCTGTATTAATTTTATACTTCAGTGAATTCTCTTGATTATAATAATTTTTCAGTTGGTTTTGGTTTTTCCAGGCACACAATCATATCATTTTTAAACAATAATAATTTGACCTCATCTTTTTCCATTTTATACACATAATTTCTTTTTTCTAATTGTTTTGAATAATAACTCTGGTGCAATATTAAATAGTAATGCAGCGATAGTGGGCATCCTGGTCTTGTTCCTGACTTTAACAGAAATGTTCCTACTGTCTCTCCTGTGATGGAGGAAGTAAGTTTTCTCAATAAGTTTGTTTAATACGCAATTGTTCCTATTTTACTAAGGTTGTGAAAATCAAGAAAGATTATAAAAATAAATTAGTCTTGTAGATATAATGTACAGCATAATGACTATAGTTAACAATACTGTATTGTGTATTTGAAAGTTGCTAAGAGAGTGGATCTTCAAAGTTCTCATCACAAGAAAAAAAATTGTAAGGTGATGGATGTTAAGTTATTGTGGTGCTCATTTTATAGTATATACATATATCAAATCATGCTCTACAACTAAAGCTAACACAATGTTAAATGTCAATCATATCTCAATTTTAAAAAGTAATTATGAATTATGTTAAATAACTTTGTAGCATTTGTGCAAATAATGTCAGTTTTCTCCTATACTAGCATAATTATTTGTATTAATAAATTTCCTTTTTTTTTTTTTTTTTTTTTTGCGGTACGGGGGCCTCTCACTGTTGTGGCCTCTCCCGTTGCGGAGCACAGGCTCCGGACGCGCAGGCTCAGCGGCCATGGCTCACGGGCCCAGCCGCTCCGCGGCATGTGGGATCTTCCCGGACCGGGGCACAAACCCGTGTCCCCTGCATCGGCAGGTGGACTCTCAACCACTGCACCACCAGGGAAGCCCTAAATTTCCTATTATTAAACCATCCTTACTTTAAAAAAAGAATCAGTTGCACTTGATTATGATGTGTTTTCCATTGGGCTGCTGAACACTGTTTGCTGATATTTTATTTAAGAATTTGGCATCAATGTTTACAAATGAGATTAGTCTCCAGGGGCATTTTTTGTGCAATCTTTTTCAGATTTTGGAATCAATGTTGCACTGATCTGATTAAGATAATTTGGAAATTTCTCTTCTTTTTCTATGCTCTGTAACAGTTTAAAGAGCATTATAATTATCTATTCATTAAGGATTTGGTAGCTTTACTTCTGAAAGTGTCAGGGCCTGATGATTTGGTGGGAAAGGGATGGTGATGGGTTTTGAGCACAGCAGTCAAGGCCCTTGGCCATAATATGCTCTTTATTGTAGGTGACCTGAGAGGCATTTTCATGTGAAACACTGGGGAATTAAACAATAGAATTTTTAAAGTTTTTTTTACTCAAATGGTTAGATTCTTGTTTCTCTATACTTTTCTTATTAATTTCTAGTGTAGTTAGTTGCTTTTCCTGCTTTTTGGAATAATTTGAGAGTTTCTTTGTAGTCACATGTGTACTTAGTTGTAAATGCTCAGTGGGCACTGGGAAAGAATGAGTGTTTTCTGTTTGCAAGTTTGATTGTTTGGCATGTAAATGTATAAATAAACTACATTTGTCTTATCTTTTTATATACTTATTTATATTTTACTTATTTGACCAGTAAGTCAAGAGAAGTCATTTAAAATCTGTAATACATTGTCTCTGTTAGTTTATCCTTGTAATTCTACAACTGCTCAATATATAAGGTAAAGTTTCAAAACTATTTTTCACTGTGTATTTTAGAATGATTTTTACCTATAAAATGATCATCTTTGTTCCCTTTTACGTATTTTGCCTTGAATAACATTTTATCTAATGATGTTGCTCTGCCTGCTTTCTTTTCCTTTGCTTTGGCCATGCTTAATTTGCCCATGCTTCATTGTAAACAATTCTGCTTTTCAGTGTACTTTCTATAAGTAGCCTGTTTTACGTGTATCTCGTATAAATAACCAATCGTGTGCTGTTGGTTGCCCACCCAACATTTACCTATTCAAATCCTTCTATTATTCACCTCTTTCTTTTCTAAGAGAACTTGGATTTTAAGTACCCACTCACCCCCACATGACCATCTCTTTCAGCACTTGAGTCTGGCCAAAAGCAATCATGTAGTTTCATTCCCCTTGACAGCGATTACTTTTGACATGATTATGGGCTGCATAATCATGCATCTATTTCTCAATCCAGTCCTTTTACCTGAAGAACTTCTTCAATGCTTCCAGCAATGTGGAAGGCGCTTTTACCCTAACTTCCAAACATGAGCTTGTTTTTTCCTATGTTTAAAATGCCGTTAAGTCATTTCACTTGGGATTTACTTGTGCTCCTGTCAGAATCCTACCTGGAAATTCCTGAGGTCTGATCTTAGGCCATTCGGGTGTTTTCTTTGCAGAGCGCAATTGTGCACTTAAGCATTTATTCAATAGCATTTGGTGAGCATCTACCATTGGTCATCTAATGTGCACTGAGGATACAGTGGTGATACAGGCTAGAGTGGCTTACATTGTAACTGGGGAGAGAGAAAGTAAAGAAATAATCAAATTAACAAACTGATAAGCTAATGTCAATAGCATGTTTTTGTCACATCATCAGGTAATCTATTATCAGAAAGAATATTACAGACAGCAGAATGGAACACTCCCCTATTGTTCTTTCCCTGAAGATAGTGCTATAACTGTTGAATCGTTCCTTTGAAAAAACTAATTTTCAAATGCAGACATGCTTTAGGCTCAAAGCTGGACTTTTATTCTGGGCTCCTTTAGGAATAAAGTATAATTAACGTAAGTGCTAGTGGTTTTGTTCACACACAAAAAATCTGCCTTTTGTACTTTCATTAGGTAATGCAGCTCTTAGGAAACATAGAGGCTTCCAGTTCTGAGCAAATCTCAAATTTAAAGATGGTCCAGAGGGATTATCACCAAGAAATGAACCTTTTGGAGTTCAAGTAAGTGAATGGAAGATTTTTAATTGTTTAATGCATTCCAAAGGGTTTTGCTTAATGAAGGCATTGGCATTAAATAAAATCCTATCCCAGGAATTTGAACCTGTCCAAGAATTAAAGCAACAAACTGATGCAGAGAATATTTTACACTAAAGTAATTTATACAATATTCTTAATTTTAAAATATATATATATTAATTTGTCATTCTCTTTTTTTGTATAATATCTCAACTAAAACGATACTTTCTGATAGAGTATAATTTTAACTTATCAATTGTACATTAAAATGCCTCAATGTAAAGCACTATTGAACATACACTGATTCCACAAGATTATCAAATAATTTTTTAAAAACTTTGATTCACAAGCTTTTTTTTAATGATTTCTTCTAAGATCCTCTCCTTAGTTCTTTACAGTCTCCCTATTTTAATACTGGTCTCTATCCCACATTACACTGAGTTTTCCCCTGTACAATGGAGAGAGCAACTAAGGAGACAAGATGCCACAAACATTCAGATTACTGGCCTCCTTATCCTCAAATCCTCCTTCCTTATTTAAATGACCACCATTTCCTGACACCATGGTTCAGGCAAAGGGAAATTCTAGGCACTTAGATGATACCACCTTACTGCTCCTTCTGTTCTTGTTCTTTTCCTCTCTGTCCCACATCACTTGAGCTTAATGCCTTGGTCAAATCGTATTCTGAGCATACTCTTTCTCCATTTTTCCCCATCTCTACCGTATCTCATTAAATCTAAGTGCCATTGACTATAAGATATACCATTACATTCTTGTACCTCGAAGACATGAAGCTAACAATTAAACCATAGCATGCTATCATTTTATGACACCTCCCAATTTCAGAGATGTTAAGTTAGGAAAAACGTGTGTCTTAGAAATTGATGAACAACAGTAGTCATCACTAAAACTCAGAGAAGTAGGTGTCTTGGGTAAACAGAAAATACCTACTTTCTTCATATTCTAAAAAAGCAGGTTCTTAAATTCTAGCACAATGAGGGTGCTCAGTAAATATCTGTGTCATGATTGATCTGATCCCTTTAGCTTAGAATTAAGACAGAGAAAAGTGTCCAAAGGAGAAATAGAAAAGTAAGCTGTTTCTAGAAGTATAATTTAAGAAGGGATTTTACTGGGGGAGGAAAGGGACTTATAATCTGGAGTGGAAGACTGGCTTAAAGGGATCAAGAATATTAACAAATAGAAAAGAGGGGAAAAGGAAATGTTTGAGATCTAGGGCTGACTGCTTCACTGCAGGTGCTGCATACTTTTCCCACCTGCAGTCCAGTGGGAAATCGGCTTACAGATGAATCCTCTAAATAGTTAAATCTGCATCTGGACACTTTTGTAACAGTATAAACTGGAATCTTTCTCTCACTTTAAATAATGAAGTCTTAAAATTTCATTAGTATTACAGTAGGTAGTAGTGAATTTATAAACGAGATTTTTTTCCCCAGGCAAACGCTTATAAGCTCTAGTAATTCAATTACACAATTGACTCTTTTAAATTAGAAAGTAATATGCATTCATCATAACAAATAAAATAAGGCAAAGTTGAAAATAGAGGTCACCATTCAAGCTTCGTAATGTAACCAATGCTAACACCAGGGGTGTATCCTTCCTCACTTTCCCCCTCATTAATATAAATATGTAACAGAAAAGGGAGATTTTATGTATATACATATATAATATATATAACATACATTATATACAAAGAGAGAGCATGGGTTTTTAAAATAAATCCTATACACATTACTCAATAATTTGTGTTTTTCCAGGACATCTTGGATATCTCTCTCTAGATCAGTGAATATTTTTCTAGCATTATTTTTTACAGCTGCATAATATTTTAACTTACAGATATGTCATAATTAATTCACTCATTTATCTTATTGATGAATAAATTCTTTCCAGTTTATAGCTACCACAAACAAAAATTATTGTGTGCATATCCTTAAATTTCCTTAGATATAGGTGCTTTTATTTCTACAGGCAAGATTCTTAGGTCTGAGTTTATGTTTTTATTAATTTTTATAAATTTCTTTCTAAAAATGTTGTAGCAATTTACTCACACCAGCAATGCATGAGAAGACCTTTCTGTACATTCTCATCCACGATGGATATTCTTCTTAATATTTGCCAATTAAAGGATAAAAAATAGCATCTCTTGTTTTCATTTGCATTCCCTTCACCCTTTGAATTTCCTTTTCTGTGAATTGCCCATTCTTACCATTTATCTTCATCACTTTCTTATCAATTGGTAGGATTCCTTCACATTAGGGATATTAACCCTTTGACTGAGCTATGTATTGCAAAGTATTTTGCTCAAAGAGAAAGTAAGGCAGGTAGGGCTCTTTTTTTTCTTCTTCTTCTTTTCAGTCAGAGCACTTCTCAAAGCAAAGTGGATGGGGTATAGAATTTGCTTTACTTTTTTAAGAAACAACTGTTTCTGAACAAAGGGATTAAACTCTTTTGATAACATTAAAGTGTAAGTTTAACTGAGCAATTTCCGCATTTAGAAACTTTAACAAATTCAAGTTTAATGGTCAACTGAACATATTTTATATTGAACTTAAAAGCCACAATACTCTCTTGGGGTTTTCTAGTGAATCTTTGGGACTTTGGCACTGATCACTAGACTTGACAAAGAAAATGCACAGGCTGTGCAACTGGACCCCTGCACTGAGCCTTCTCTTTCCAGAAGGGCCTTAGTCAGATGTTCAGCTAAGTAATGTCCTAAGCTGACAACTGAGTGCTTATAGAGCAAGAGTCTCAGCTATCATGAAATACAGCTGTCTTTCAGCAAGGGGTGGGCAGGTCAGCACCGACCAGTCACTCCCTGGATAGCTCTTGTTGCTGACGCTGTTCAGTTGATAGTGATTTATAAGAAAAAGCATTCGGTGAATGAAGCAAATGCATAGAGTCAAACCTTACCACACAGCTTTGAAAATGCTACCACAGTAGAAAGTGGACCAGAGCAAGGACCTGTCTCATTTATCTTTGTATCCTTCACACCCAGCACATTCAGACACAAATAGAAGCCAGTGAATGAATGTATGTTTAGAGCACCTATAATATGTAAGTTGTGTTTTGGAATACCCAAAGACATAATCATGGCCATATACAGTGGGGGAGAAAACACATAAATAAGTGACATGCTCGTAACAGGTAAAGTAAAAGTTGAGATGGTGTTAAATGAGATATATCAGTAGGCAGAAATAATAAATATTCATTGCCATTTTTCAATGCCTACCGATCCCTAAGTGCTCAAGATGTGCAGGTACACCCAGCTCTGCAGTCTGGGTCTTATCTTTAAAGACAAGGAAACTTATAGTCATGGAAATTAAACAATTTACCCAAAGTCACACAGCTAGAAAGTCTCTGACTCCAAATCTCAGGTTATTTTTGTCAGTTTGTGATGTCTCCATCTCATAATTCCACCTACTGTAGTAAACTAACTGTGCTACAGAAATTTAGGGAAGGGAAAAATCACATGTGCTCAAAACTATGATGGTATGAGGCTATAAAGGTACTGATATTTAAACTCAAGTACAATTTAGAATGAACAATTAACAAAAGTCTTTGTATCAGAGTGGAGTCGGAATTGCTTTTTAATTAGTCTCACTAATTAGAAATCACAGAACATTGAGAAGAAATTAATTTAAGATATATTGGTATAAACTTAGTAGAAAAAGTTTCTTGAAATTTATTTCTTGCTTCTGACATGAAACTAAGACTCTTAGACTCAATCTCTAAAGAAGCAATAGTACCACGTCTAAAGCCCTTTTTCAGATATGATTACAAAAAATGAAAACATCTTCTGTGTTTACAGCCCATCTTTTTATATTCCCATTTGGTTAGAGCCACCATCTGAATTCTTGAGAGCCTGGTAATAGTAACAGTTTCCAAGAATTCAAAATGTTCATGTCTTCTAAAAAAGTTCATGCAACAGATTGTTGAATGCAAGACAACTGGGTTTGAGACATAAGTGAACTGGTAAAACTAGCCCAGGATGGAGCTATGTCCTCATTTATGTATGTCATCCAGAACCAGGGAGGTCACTGGAATATGCCAAGCCCCATACACTGCCCTCACCATTCACTCTCGCCACAGCTCTCTACCCTGGGCTCCGGTTATGTCTATAGCGCCCTGTTAAATTTTCTTTTAGTTTTCTGTAACTTTCTCCCTTATAATTGAACTTGGTGTACATTTTAACCTGATACCATTAGTATGAAATTTTTTTAAAAAAAACCAGCCTTTATCTCACATTTATCCTAGCGAGGTCTCTGGTTATAATTTAAAAGTCTGACTTGTGTTTAGAGGAAAAAGGAAAGAAAAAGCTATCTATCAATCTATCTACCTAGCCATCTATCTACCTAGCTACCTATCTGTATCTAACTATATCTGACTGAAGTGCTCCCATAACCACTTGTATAGGAGATTTGGGAACTAAAATGTGAGCGTCATACTAGATAAATTCATCCTATTGAGATTTTAACTGTATGTTAAAATTAACATACAGTTAACACAATAACTGTATGTTATAATTAACAGAAAAATCATTCTTACCTAGTAAATCATGTCCACTATGTTAGGAAAAAGTATAAAGAGAGACAAAGATTTACATAAACCTCTGTTTTTATGCTTTATACCTTTCAAGGAGAATGCTTTTTAAATAATGCTTTCATATTTTAATAAACTACCAGCAGACAGAATCTGACTTCTGATTGTCATCAGCAAAGTGAGTCTCCAATTGCAGGCAAAACCTTGTAATAAGGATCATAAGAAATAATTCAGTCTTTATGGTTTATTTTAATTTCAGAGTTTCAATTTCTGCCATGTCCTTCTAGAGACATCACCTGGGTACATTTAATGGTTCCTTGATTTTCAGAGGGATTTTAATGTTTTATCAGTGATGAGAGTAAATGCTCTCATTTATCTACACAGTGAAGGTGAGCACTGAAGGACGGATTCTTGACTGTAAAGCCACCTCTTAGAGATCTGGAGATTTACTGTCCCCCTTAACCATCACTATTAATTAATTCTTCCACCAGAGACCAGGGAAGATGAAAATCAAAGATTAGGTCTCTAAATAGCTTGACAAGTCTATGATTTGTTATTTGTGAATGGTCCTAATAAAAGGTATTCAATGAAAAATAATAAATCATTTATTCAACCTCTACTTAACTGAGCACTTTCTATATTCCAGGCATTAGACACAGCCATGAACAAAGCAAAATCCTTGCTTTCATGTGCTAGTGGAGAAGATTTATATATAATATATATCACATGATGATGAGCATTTTGGAGAAAAATAAAGAAGGGTAAAGGAATAGGGAGTATCAGGTTGGACAAATTTTTTTTTTTTTAATGTTGTCAAAAACAAGAAAAGCTTCTGTGATAAGGTGGTGCTTGACTATAAATCTGAATGAAATTAGGGCAGGAGCCATTGTATATTCCAAAGAAGAATGTTCCAGATAGAGGTAACAGTTGGCTAAAAAGAGGTTGTCCACCTATCAGCTGGGGGCTTATTTGTCTGAGATCCAACACCTGTTGTCAGCCAGCAGCACAAGTGTTTAAAAGTCATGATGAGACTAAGAACAGGAAGAGTAACCAACTTCATCTTCTTCAATGTTGAGATACTCATTTGCATCAGGTATGCCTTCTAGGTGAAAAATGAAGATCGGAATTTAACTATCATACTACAACAAATACAAGTATTGGAAAAGTAACTACCTTTCCATTCCTTGCTTTCATCATCCAAATCCCAGTTTCTCAACCTTGGCACTATTAGCGTTTGGGCTGGATAATTCTTAGTTGTGGAGCTGCCCTGTGCACTGTAGGATGTTTAGCAGCATCCTGGCCTCTACCCACCACAGGTCAGTAGCACCTCCTATTTGTGACAACCAAAAATGTCTGCAGACACGGCAGAGTGACCCAGAGTCTAAATAAAAATGGAAGTGGCCTCCCATAACTTGTCTTTTCCAACTATTAGTCCAAACACTTTTTCAGGAGAGCTAAAGAAGTGTATCCATGCAGTATATGTCCAGCATGCCTTAGGCAATCTCCAGTGATAAATATCACAAGTTAAATTAGCTGCATGTAACTTTTCCTGATCATTAGAGTAAATTATTTCAAGTCACCCCACATTGTAAGGGAGTCCTGAATATTTTCAACAACAAACAACATGCATTGTTCCTGCCAATCTAATATTTAGCCGTGTCTAAAAGGGAGTCTGAAATTAACTTCTTACCAAGAGCAGGTCCCAAGCAGAAAACATACACAGAAACTACTTGCCAGTCCCCCCTCCCACCTCTTCTCAATCCCGCATTTCTGTCATTGCAGACGAGGATTCCCCTCTCACACTCTCAACCTCTCCACAGTAAATTTTCAAATTGCTGATACATGATTCCAATCATTTAACCTCTGTAATACCATCTACCTCTGTTGTTGAGAATCCTTCGTCCTCTGTTATTTAACACTCCTAGGGTGCATCAACTTGATGCCAGCGATGCCTTCCTGCACACCTCTTGTTATTTCTGATTTTGCCTCACATGAGTAACTCAGCATCTCTTTAAGTCCCCCCAACACCCCCAAAAGAATCCACTCACAGAGATCCATTGGTGACCATGGGGACTTTACTGAAGATTTTGCCTAAAGCAGAGATGACAGCCAAGAAGTGTCTCCCTTGGACACTCTGCTTCCCCAGATTCCTTCTGGGGCTCTCTTCTTTCTCCCCTCCCTGACTGTTCTCTCCTTTACTAGACAACGCAAGTCCTCTCTGGCCTAGCTCCTCCCCAACCTCATAGTGGCCCTTGTAGAGCAAAGATTCGGCAAACTACCGCCCTTAGCCAGTCTTCCCGTAGCTAAGAATGGCTTTTACACTTTCTAATCATTTTTTTAAAGAAAAGAAAATTATACCTCATGACATGTGAATATTATATGAAATTTAAATTTCAGTGTACACAAAGTTTGATCAGACCACAGCCATGCTCATTGTTTCTTTATAAACAGCCAGGCTAATTTGTGTCATCTGTGGCTGCTTTCCCACTACACTGGCAGTGGAGGGGTTGCAAAAGAGACTACATGGCCTGAAAAGCCTCAACTATTTACTATCTAACCCTTACAGAAAAAGCGTGCTAACCTCTACCATAGAGTAACACCATGCTAAGTGACTTGTCGAAGTAATTTTTCTGCACACACTCACTGCGCCCTGGGCCCCGAGAGGAAGCCTGCGTGGATGACACAGGCCTTTCTGCGTGTGCGTGCTCCTGCCACTGTGTGGACTTGCATTTTGGGCGGTGCAGATGGGTGTCGTCAGCAGGTGGGCTGAACACCAGCTTGGGGGAGGGACACAGCATGTGCTCCCTCACCCCCCCTTCACCCCATAAGTGCTTGCTGGGCACATGGACCCTCATCCGAAAAAACTGCAGACTTTTCAATAAATTTTGGGTTTAGGTTTAAATTATTAAAATAGAACAAACCACTTTTCCCCCTAGATTTAATGCCCTTTCAACGAGCCTATATAAGGAAATGGAGAACCATCAAAAACGGACAGAAAACCAGTCCATCAGATGTGAACAAGACCACCTTGGCCACATAAATCAGTGTCTGAAGCTCCTGCAGGAGAAACTGGTAAGGGGTTGTGTTGCTCATGAAGTGAACAGCCGCACGGCCACTGTCTAGATGTGAGCCACGAGTCAGTCTCGAAAGCCACACTTAAAAATTCACAGTGACCCTCCCTGCGCCAGTCACTGATTTCTTAGCACTGGAATAGGAATCCAGAGGCCTGTCTTCTGGTCCTGTTTGCTACTCCCCAGCTCTGTGAACCCACACTTCTCAGAACGGGCTCTGCCTGTACCAGAATAACCCAAAGAGAGTTTTTAAAAGTACAGATTCCTGGTCCCAACCCAGAGCTGAAGCATCAGACCCTCCAGGGCCTTCCCTGGGAATCTGTGCTCCCGGACAAGCTCCCTGGGTGATGCTTAGATACAATAAAGCCTGAAAACTGCCTTAAACAAGTCGTTTTACCTCTCCGGAGATCCACTGGTAGATCAAAGGTTTATCAAAACTCCTTTTCCAGGTCAGACCTTGTAGAGACGCCCCCACGCTTTGGGGTGAGGTGACCGGGACATACAGGAGACCTGTCGCAGGCTCCCTTCTCCCACGCCAGCCAGCACAGCCAGCACGCTGCTGAGCCCTGATGGCAGGACAGCACAGGGCCATGAGTCTCACCAGTGGCTGCCAGTCTTGCAGATGATTCAGATGTTTCTGGAACTTCAGTAGAGGGGCTTTAGGCAGCCAGTAAACGACGCTCCAGTTACCCCACCTGAGTTTGTTCAAACTGATAGAAGCAGGAGTCCAAGAGAGGGAGGTAAACGTTACAGCTTTCTCACTGACAGGCTGTTGAAGTATGTGTGGTCAGATCTGCAGCCAACTGGGCCTGTTGGTCCTGCTCCGGATTTAGGCAGACTCCTCCACCAGTTCTAGGCAGACCTAGGTGACCACAGGGTCATCTGCAGGCAGAAGCCGCCCATCACAAGGAAGAGAGAGACCGGAATCTACCCGTTCTTCAGGCAGGTGGGACCAAAGAGAATCAAAGGGGCCAAATCAGTCTCAGGCCCTGCTGGTAAATTGCCCGCACAGGAGCCAGGAGGAGCAAAGAAGCTAATTAGCGTCAGGCCACCTCTACAGCCCCCAACCTGCTGCCCATCAGAATCACCTGGGGAGCTTTTAAATGCCATCGATTCCCCGGGCTCCATCGCAGACCAATTAAATCAGAATTGTGGAGGTGGGGAGGTGCTGGTAGGGGAGTTATGGGCCAGGTGATTCTAATAGACAGCAGGGTTAAGAGAAGCACTTCTACCTGAAGCCTGTCCACGTAGAGATAGGCAGCTTGAGGGAATAAGGACGTCTAACACACAAGCACCTCCAAGGAGCTCTGGTCAAGCCGTATCTAAAACGCCTTCCTTGGCTACCCTTCTTTAAACGCTAAAATTCCAAATCCTCAGGCATTTCATAAATACCACAGCCCTTTCTTTTCTCCCATAGCATGTAGAATTCCAGAAACTAACAAGGCCAAACAAAGGCCAAACTTCCGCTTGTGAATAGCTTTAGATACAAGGGAACTTGGTTTGAATTCTCATGTTTAGCACAGAAATCCAAACTTGTTAAAAAGCATTCTCTAAGCTGAAAGTCAAATCCCCAAAGTGTTGTGAAGCTTTATCACATGATATCTTTTGTAGGATATGTCCGAAAAAAAAATGGAAGAAAAATTACTGAAGCTTTCAAGCAAATTAGAGAATTTCATTAACAGGCAGAAACAGGAAGCAGATCTAAACAAAGTAAAGCATATAGAAAATGAACTGTCCAAAAAGATGAACCAACTGGAAAAGCACATCTGGGGTGAATTAGAGAAAATGCAGAATGAATATCAATCAGGTGAGCAGATACCTTTGATTAAGTAAAGAACGTCAGTCCTTTCCTATCCAGTCCCTCAGGGTTTTCTACTTTGAGCTAATGGCCAGGGAGCAATCTTGTCATTAGCGAAGTGACATCCTTTGTGTTTAATCCAGCTTTCCTAAATATCCCATAGAATGTCAGCATACCACCAGAAGGTGGGTGAATATGTAGATTCCCTTTCTTATTCACACTTGGCAGTGTCACAGGCTTGCCATTGCTGTGAGATTTTTTTTTAACCAAGATCATAGAATCATAAAACTGTTAGATTTGGAAAGTCCTTGGAGATCATCAAGACCTGATTTGTGGGTATATCATGAAACTAGGAGCCTAAATCAAATGTCCCTCATTGAACTGCAGGTAATGAGCCTGGATAGTTGTCAAACTGGAGACCTGACCTTTAGAAGTAAGAAAGAGAGATGAATGAACAAAGTCCAGTATAATGACTGCTTTTCTTCTTAAGAGGCTAATGGCAGCAGTGTCAAGCTGAGCTAACATCAAAGAGGATTAATTTGAAAGGCTCATCTAATTTGTCAAAGGGAAGGACGGGGGTTGGAGAGGGTGGGGGGGACAAGTGCTGTGGAGCAACCATGTGTCCCGAGCCACAATTCTGAGAGAATTACCACGAATCAGAAGGTTCCTTTATGAGAGACAGCCCCAACTCATTCTCTGTCCTCTAGATCTCAGAAAAATTCATGGAAATGGTCCTGTATGGAGATGCCTTGGAGGTGTCTTAGAAAGATATGGTCTCAATCTGCCAGCATATAAGGAACATTTCCTGCCTAGAAATCAGACCCTCGCCACCCTTCCCCACCAACTTCCACCACCAAATCAAAAGAATGAATTATCTGGCCAGGAATCCTGCCCCAAACTTAACTTACCATTCTTTCAGGGCCCTGCTTGTTACTTAGCTACCAGAAGTTGAATTTACTCATTCTAGTACAACCCCAGCATGAACTGAAGATCCATTTGCAATCTACATGTTTCTGCGTTTTACTGTGAGTTTAGCAAATGAGGACTCCCAACTAATAGTTTGCTCTTTTATGCCTTTAATAAAAATGTGTTGAGAAATGACCCTGTGAAAGCCTCCAGTGAATAAGATATGGGCTGTACCCTACGAAGCTTGAGGTCTGGTAGGCTGTGGTCATGAGTGGCTAGACTTGCATAAGAGAGATACAAAGTGCTGGCGCCAGGGGCAGGGCAGCAGCCGGCGAGGGACCATTCCTTAGGTCCTTCAAACAGGTTGCTTTCAGGTTTAAAATCTCATCTGTGGCCTTTACCTTCAATTTGGTAACAAGAATAAAAAGATCATCCAAATTTCTTGTCAAAGGGTATAGAAAGAAGATATTTTAAATTTCTCTCTTGAAATATAGAATTATTTCATTATGCAATATATTGGGATGGAGGGGAAGGACAGGAATTGAATTTTCACAATGAAGCCAGATATAAGTTGAAACACTGTTGCTAATGCATCTTCATGACATACAAGAAATAAATGATTGTACATTTTTAGACTGGTCTTAATGGAATTTAATATGCTTTGAATTAAACAATGATCAATTATGGCAGGACTGCTGATTAGCAACTTTTGTTAAAACGTTTAAAAGTTTCAATGCATTGTTTAGTTTCAGTATACCTATTTTCATATCCTCTTCTAGGATTTAAATCGATTCATGACTCTCTCAACTCCCTCCAACGAATACAGAAAACAAAGATGGATTTAGAGAAATATAAAGTGCAGAAAGACCTAAAGAAATTGCAGCGTAAGATAGTGGAACTCCAGGAAGTATAAACTTTCCAGTCATCTTCCTTTACACCAGCCAGTGGAGTGGTTTGTTGGCAAAAGTTGGGAAGAAGAAAGCTAATATCTCTGGGATGTTTACTGCTTCTATTTCTTACCACCTTTTTAAGGAGATGAATGCACCAGGAAACCCAATAAAGCAAAGAAGCTTTATTATGTCTTCATTAATTTATTAGTGAAAAAATTAAGGAATTTCTTTCCATACATGCGTTTTATATTTTTATTTGCCCGCAAATCTGAATGTTGTACATAAACGAGTGAAGCAGGCCTGGTGTAATATATTAAAGAATGGCGGAAACTGTGGAAAATTGGAGACCACTTACCTGTCTAAAAATAATAGCAACTATGCAGTTCCAGTCCATTATTTACATGCATAAAATCCATTATTGCCAAAAATTTTAGTTTTCAGAAGAAACTAGAAATCTGATTTTATATGAAACCATTTATAAGCATTAGCAACTAGTGCAAAATAGTTCTTAAACTGTGAGGGAATGTCTGTAGGGCAGATACAGTCAAATGAACTGTCAGACTGCAACTTCTGATCCAGAGGTTTTAGTTTTCTAACAATCCCAATATTTATAGCAAGTCTAACTTATGCATATTTAAAATATTGATTCATTGTACTCAATATGTATCAGAATTATGAGCAAGTAAGAGTTAACGATATAAAAGAATACAACAGTTTCCATGAAAAACATCCAACATAATTTCATCTTGGTGCTAAACTCAGAAGCACTTCAAAAACACTAATTAGTTTCCCATAAAATTAAAATACATCTAACTTTTGTAGATATGTTAAATTGAGAGCCTGGTATTGGGCAGTAAAATCATGAAAAATAAAATATTCATGTCTTGCACTTTGTAGAGAAATGTGTACTGTCTTATATTATTGGAGAGTCTACAAATTGGTACAATAATTTAAAGGGCAATTTGGAAACATCTATTAACATTTTAAAATGTATATAACCTTTGACCCTGGCATTCTACTGCTAGAAATATATATTGCAGGGGGAAAAGAATTCCAAAATGTGGAAAGATACATGAACAAGGATGCTCATTATAACACCATTTCTTATAGTAAAAAAACTGAAAACTACTGAATTAAAAGGAACTGATTGACTAAATTAATGATATCACCAACAAAAAATGCTATCCAACACTTAAAAAGAACACAGAAAGATATCCAAGATATGCTGTTAAGAGAATAAAGCAAGTTGCAAAGCTAAATGGATGTGATCCCACCTGTGTCAAAAATATTTTAAAATAAGTTAAAATACACATACTACAGTATGCAAAAAAAAAGTAAGACTTTACAACAGACTAGCAGTGACTGAATTAAGAATTTTTTTTCTACATTAAGCAATTATTAATGCTTTTATATTATTACAATATAATATGTTTCCAGTAAAAATGTTTTAGAAAACAACCACAACAACAAATATACTACAGGGCTCAAAGAGTAACTCTTTATAATAAACCAAGTAAGTGGTTGCAGGAAGGGTTAAATTAGAAATTCACACAGATCAAGAGCCAAGTCATCTCACTCAGACCCACATTTTATTCTACCCATTTAGCAACAAAAGCTGTGATGATATACCATAGATAGGAAAAAAAAAAGATGTTGATGCATTTCTTTTCCTTGTAAGCAAAAATGCTCTAACTCGTAATTCAAATAATAGCGCAAGATCAAGGCAAAAGCTTTCCTAGAATGGTTATTTTGTATTGGTGTTGACAGGGTAAAACCATGTAGAACTGAATGTAATGCAAGCGAGTAGGGGCTCAAAGGATCCTCTGCTAGAATTCTCTTGCTTGGGATCCCAAGTTGGGGTGTTCAGAGGTTTGCAGACTCTAGATGGCCTGAGAACTATGCCTAGTGAGAAGGTGGAGACACATTTTGTAGCGCCTAAAGCCTATAGAGTTTTAATTTGTTGCTGATATCCTGTCCTGATGAGTGGGCACAGTAGTATGTAGGAATATTCCTGGAAGCCATTGCTTCCTCAGGACAGCAACAACTTAACTCCAAACAGAAGTGACTGTGAACAACATATTAATCTATATAACCCTCTAACCCAAATGTATCCCCAACTGAACTTCCCTTTAGTTGGATCCAAAGATGTCCACCGCCACTCCAGGGTCAACTGACATCAGCAGAAGTGGGAGTGGAAAGAGTGGTCTTAATCAATGGACTTACTGAAGTTAAAATACAAATTTTACAACACGTAAAGCTCATGTAAGTGAGGGACCCTGGAACTCAAGAGCCATCATTTCACAATAAATTCACCTCTGCTTGGAGGACCAGCTGAGCACTGGGTTTCCCTCTTTTTACATTTATTTTGCCACAGATCCAAAAAGATGATAAAAATGAACAATTCCCCTTGAGAAGCTCAATATACATTGCGCTTTATTCTTTATCAAACACCAATACTTAATCCTCTGGGAAACGTGAGACTTCTCTCCCCACAAATACAAGAGAATGTCTGAGCATGTTCAAAGTATTTTGCTTCCCTATTGAAGATGAAGGACAAATCCCTCACCTTATGTTACCCAGGTAACTTCCTTCTTGGCCCCATTGTGAGGTGGATGTGCTCACCACCTGTGAGCCAGGACAGCAATAAGGCTCAAGGTCAAAGAAACAGCATTTCCAGAGTGCTCTGGACACGATCAGCTCTCCCCTTTTCTGCAGAAACTCACGAAACATCATCTCACTTCTATGGTGTCACCAATAATATCAGCAAGTAGCATCCAAAAACACCAAGAAGGAAAAACTTGATCTATAATATACATGTTTTTACCTTATAAATGGGGCCTCTGAACTTTTTTGAGATATTACTTTTTATATTTTCATTCATTCACGTGCTAGGCACTGGGGATACAATACAGAACAAAATAATCATGGACCCTGCCTTTAGGGAACTTAGAGTCTAGTGGAAAAGACCAACAATCAAACTTGCAAATACTTGGGCAAGTAAAGGGTGTGATGGGAGCACGTGGGAGAGGCATTCAGCATAAACATGGGCAAGCAGGCACAGGGGTCTTCCAGAAGAAGGGGTGTCTAAATCGAGACCTCCAAAGTATAAAGAGGCGTTAGCCGAGGGGAAGGGGCTTGATTGGTAAAGGTCGGGGCTCAGGCAGATGGTGCAGCCTGAGCAAAGGCCTGGAGACCAAAAGAATGGGGCCCATGCCAGGAGCTGAAGAAGTTCAACTCGGTCAGAACCTAAAGCGTGTATGGCTGGAGGTGGGGGCCAGGGGAGGGGGGTCAGCAGGAAAGAGAACACTGGAGACTTTAGGGGAGTGGGGTATCTGATCACAAAGAGCTGTGTTAACTCGTGTTGAGGAACTTGGGCCTGCAACAAAAAGAATAAAATACCTAGGAAGAAACCTACCTAGGGAGATAAAAGACCTGTATGCAGAAAACTATAAGACACTGATGCAAAGAAATTAAAGGTGATACAAATAGATGGAGAGATATACCATGTTCTTGGATTGGAAGAATCAACATTGTGAAAATGACTCTACTACCCAAAGCAATCTACAGATGCAATGCAATCCCTATCAAATTACCAATGGCATTTTCCACAGAACTAGAACAAAAAATTTCACAATTTGTATGGAAACACAAAAGACCCCGAAGAGCCAAAGCAATCTTGAGAAAGAAAAATGGAGCTGGAGGAATCAGGCTCCCTGACTTCAGACTATACTACAAAGCTACAGTAATCAAGACAGTATGGTACTGCCACAAAAACAGAAATATAGATCAATGGAACAGGATAGAAAGCCCAGAGATAAACCCATGCACATATGGTCACCTTATCTTTGATAAAGAAGGCGAGAATATACAATGGAGAACAGACAGCCTCTTCAATAAGTGGTGCTGGGAAAACTGGACAGCTACGTGTAAAAGAATGAAATTAGAACACTCCATAAAGGGCATTTTGTAAATTAAAATAAAATAGGAAAATGTGCTTTCATGTCTTAAAATCTGAAATTCTGAAATTATACCTGATATCGATACTATAAAGAAAACAAAACAGCCATTTCTTTTTTTTTTTATTTAAGGAAGTTCATCTTTTCATCATGATTGAAGGAACTGCATGACCAGTTAAATATTGTCAGCATTATTTCCCAAAATTTTTCATTAATGTTTTACATGCAACCTTACACCTGAGTGTTTTGAATTACATACACATATCCATTAGCAGTCTAAGATTCACCTAACATCTTCTTCAACAGAATCCAAGATGAACCACTAGTAAAACAGATTATAAGATTATCTGGATTTTAGATGAGTTGGTCTGCTGAACTCTAGAATTCACAGAAGGAATTAAATCTTTGAATTTGTTGTTTAACAAATACAATTCTGCATTGTGCTAATCTCCTTTTGCATATTATTTAGCAAATGGCTATTAAGGCTTTATTGTAAGGGATTACCAAAAAACAGTCCAATGGTGAACCATGCAAGATAGAGAAAATAATGATTTACAAATAACTAATGAACTAAGGGAACCATGGTTTTTCCTTTCATTATAGACTTCTCAAAATCAAAGATATTTTTCAAATTAAAGTTATATTAAGAGTTTATGGAAAATTATACCCCTAGCTTAAGAACTTAAACATCTTTAGATTTAAAAAAGGAATGGATGATTATAACTATAGTTTTTTAAATGTTGCTTTGGGGAAAAGTCTTGATTCTTTGTTTCATTCTCTCTAATAGCTTTTTCTTTGCTTGCTTACTATAAAATAAAGCATTGTTATTGTGAGGACAATTTCAGATTCAGTTCCAGTGCTCTTGTATCTCCATGAGTTTTGGCATTGTTTACCAGCACCTGTGGGAAATTATATACAGGAAATGTTAGTATTTTCTTTATTAACAATACCTACATTTAGAGTCATAGAAGTCAAGTAAGCCAAAGGGCAGCAGGCAATATCAAACTACACAAAAGTGACTATGTGCAAACTTTCTGTCATTTTTGCTGAAATAAACTGTTCTAACAAAGCTAACATCAGGGATAAGCACAATTTACTCAAATGCTCAACAGTACAGATGTCAACATTTTGATTGTTACCACCGCCAGCACTGCATAAAGTTAAAGGTTTTGTTTGGAGGCTTTGGTTTACAATACTGTCACCTTTAAACCCTTACCCCAAAAGACCATTTTATGCATAGAATTGTTCAAATGACATTGCTCTCCTTTAAAACCACAGCTTAGGATCAAGGCTTGGGTTCTAAGCTCTATTAAGAACCTTTCCATAAGTTTCATCAATTCCACAAACTAGAAGCTTTAATTTTAGTTTATCATTTGATTACTAAAACATTTTTTGGTTGTTCATTTTCAAACACTGTGAAGGATCCGAGATGTTGCTCTATCTGTAAGCTAACAAGTTAGCCTGTCACAGTTTCATGATGGGACACCTGGGTCAGAGACAATGTCTTTATCATTCATGGTGTAGCAAACGACATGAGTATCAACATATTTGCATCTGTTCCCCTCCTAAGTCTCAAAGGGGTGACATGGATGGATGCATATAGTTTCCCACATACACAGTGGGTTGACAAAAGGGGAACCTTAGATTTAAGTCTAGGCACCTAGGAGACTTGAATCTTTTATAATTGGCAGTAAACATGCCTTTTCCTTGCTCTGGAGGGAGACACTTATCTCCATCTCCCAAGGCTGGGGGTGTTTAAAAAAGGCTTCTCATTAATTTTCATTGTTTTTAAAACTCTTGGCTGAAGTTATAAGAATTTTAACTCAGTACATGTCATACAGACTCTACCTTTTTAAAAAGAATACACACACACACACACACACATTTGACCCTTGAACAACATGCGGATTAGGGATGAAGACCCTCTACATGCTCAAAAATCCACATATAACTTATAGTCAGCCACCCAAATAGGCAGTTCCTTGGTACCCATGGATTCAACTAATCAAGGATCGTGTAGTACTGTAGTATTTACTATCAAAAAAAAAAAAAATCCAAGTGTAAGGGGACCCACACCATTTATTTAAACCTGCATTCTTCAAGAGTCAACTGTACATGTTTATATATTTAGAAACCAGACCCATCCCACAAGAAGTGGAGTAGAAATTGTCATATGAATTTTACAGAAAAGACAATAAGAAGTAAAATAATCTTTCCAAAGATAATATGAACATTCCATTAATTTCTGCTACTTCTAAACCTATCCTATCTACCTATCTGCCTCCACTGCAATGGTCATAAGAAATACTACAACCAGAACCCAGAGCCTTCATCTATCTTTTCTTATGCTACATAGCACATAAGGAGAATATATTTCCTACAGGTTAAATCAGTGGTTCTCAACCAGGGGTGATTACACCTCAGATATTATTTGGCAATGTCTAGAAGACATTTTCAGTTGTTATAAGTGGGGTGGAGGGAGGAGGACAATGCTACTGGCATCTAGTGGTTAGAGTGGTTAGGGATGCTATTAGACATCCTACAATGCACAGGAAAGCAACCCTTAGCCCTCACCCAACAAAGGTCCAAGATGAATAACTTTAATAAAATCAATGCCTTACATCAATGAGCTCGTAGTCATTTTTGGCATGTAAGTGTCTCAGAAGGTACCAACGTGCTGTTGAAACAATAGATTTGGGATACCCAGGCTGATACACCACTCTCTCTAAAAGTCGCCGTGTCTCTCTGGGGAAAAGATATTTACTTTCAGTCCAAAGCATATAAATTAATATAAGATATTTCATATACTAGCCTCAAACACACATTATCTTTCTCATTCTTTTGCAGACAACGTGCTGATTACTTCATGAATTCTTTCATCCATGTAACGAAAAAGACAGAAATAATGGTTAACATTTACTAAGTATTTATTACGTGCTACGTAGTATGCCAAGTGTTTTACTCATATGGTCACATTTAACATTCACAACCTTATAATGTAGGCTGCTGCTATTATTCTCATTTTACAAATAAGTAAATTAAGGCTCTTCCCAAATAGAATGGGAAAATGACCCCTATTTCATGAGCACTTCTGACTACTCTACTTCTAATCCCTCTTGAAGGTAGACAGAAAATAAATAATGCAAAGATAATACAGAGTGGAACAAGAAGAAATATTTAACATCTACACTAGAGGCTAAGTGTATAATATCAGGCTTTTAGTATATATTTTTAAGAACGTGTACAATATATGAACCTATGTAATAACAGGCTGATTTACAGTTGTGTTCTAATTTTTTCTTTCCAAATTTACTAACATCTATGGCTCTAAACACTTCTGTATGGGTAGAAACAACACAAACTGTGGTAACTTCAGAACTGCTGAATAGGAAGATTTTGTAGGTAGCAACTGGTTTGAAGTAGGAGCTAAAGAAGAACATGCCCTGAAGATGCTTTTACATAGGAATCACATAGTAAAGCACACTGCTTTTTCTTAGGCGGTATGTTTATTTGACCTGATTTTGGGTGGTGATAAAAATTATGGGAGGTGCTAACAGAGATTACAGGCAATTGGGGGTTAAGGCTCTCTAAGTCATGTATACTGAGCTTCGGCAGAAAGAGTTCATTAGGAAGTTCACATTATAGCTTAAAACATTTCTTGGTGAAATTAGTCATATAAGAAGTGGCAAAAATAAATAAATATCAGTAAATGATGCTGGAATTGCTAATCAGTCATAGGTCTTATCTCTTCCTTCACTCCTATTTTGTGGTATTGATGTGACCTTTGCCACACATTTATGTGTGTTAAGCTCTATGTCTACAATGCTTATTCTGTTTCAGCAATATATGCTCCTAAACCATTGTTTCACTTATGCTTTGTATTATGTGTGATATCCATTAGAGCTAAATATTCTTAGAATTCAAAAATATTCTTGCCTGTTTTTTCATCCATATGACTTTTAAGTAATTTTCTTCAAATTTATTTCTGACCTCATCTCTGCTTCCAATAAAAAGACTGTTAAAATTTAAATTTTATAACTTAAAATTTTTATATTTAAATCTGTAAAGCTTCTAGATTTTCTAGATATAAAAACCACATTATTTATAATATCTCTGCCTTTTTAATATTTATTACTGTTTTTCATAGCTTATTGCCTTGCAGGAATTTATGTCAATCTAGCCTTCAACTTGAGCCTTTTGGGTTTTGTTTGTTTCTAGAATCCACATTTACATTGTTGGCTCATCCTAAAACAGTGAAGAGCAAAAATTCCAAGGCCTTCTTCACTCAAAATGCTGTCATGCAAATCTCTCATATTCTATATCTGGGTACCAAATCACTTTTTTTAAGTAAGACTTTATTTTCTTCCTTACTGGGTTACTAGAACCAGCCTTTCCAAAGTAGAAACATATATATGAATAATATCAAAGTTTGTTAAACTAATTCTAAACCTTTGTGGTTTTTTTTGTTTTTTTTTTTAAACCTTTGTTTTGTAGAAGGATTAAAAGTGAAGAATCACTTTGAAGAAAAAAATGAACAAAGATTCTTCATACCTTGCTCCCATTTTGCGTTTGAATTGTAACAAAGCTTGTAAAAGGACAGCAAGCGGACAAAAGCAAAGTTTCAAGGCCTCAGTTGTAGCTTCTTGAACCAAGGATGGCCAGTGATCACTGGAAATATTAGCCTATAAAAATAAAATACAAATATTAAATCATTAAACATTTGACGCGTTTATTTTTTAAATAAATTTATTTATTTATTTTTGGCCGCACTGGGTCTTCGTCGCTGCATGTGGGTTTTCTCTACTTGCAGTGAGCAGGGGCTACTCTTTGCTGCGGTGCATGGGCTTCTCATTGCGGTGGCTTCTCCTGTTGCGGAGCACAGGCTCAAGGCGCACGGGCTTCAGTAGCTGTGGCACACAGACTCAGTAGTTGTGGCTCACAGGCTCAGTTGCTCTGCAGCATGTGGGATCTTTCTGGACCAGGGATCGAACCCATGTCCCCTGCATTGGCAGGTGGATTCTTAACCACTGTGCCACCAGGGAAGTTCTGACATGTTTACTTTAAAAAATGTTATCAGCTCTTATTTGTTGACTGCCTACTTGTCTAAGTTGCCATGTAAATGCTACAGGGATAAAAATTCTTCAAAATGATTAAAATCTGATTCCTGCCCTTATGGAACTACAAAACAAGGCTGACAGGGATTAAGGAAGGTTTCAAAAAGGAGATATCACTTTAAAAACACTAAAATATTTGCTAAAAGAAAATGCACTATTCTATTAGATGGGTGAATGAAATCTATCAATTACTAAGCCTCTGGTCTACCAAATATACAAAACTCAATTTAACGTGATTCTTTAATTGGTAGTGTATGAGTTCCACATTTCAAAAATTATCTAAGGAGAGAAGAAAGACTGAAATGAAATATGTTAATAAAATCCCAATATAGGAAAAAAGGTGCAAAGCAGATCAGAGATAAATCAAAGTCATCAATTCTGAAAAACAGTTTAAGAATTTCACTTTATGGGGAAAATGTTAAGATATCTATACATTACTTAGGTTGCAAACTTTAGTTTGTTATAGTATGTACTGACTCAGAAATAATATAGATAAGTAGTTCCAAAGAAACAGTAACTGCAAATAAAATGGTGAACACTCTACTGAATTACATAAGGAAAAAAATGTATTTAAAATCTTTCATTGAAAACCTCAAATTGTAACCAAGAATTCATAATTACAGGTATCTAGAATACACATTTTAATAAAGTCAATATAATGAGTGAATACACAGTCCCTTTCAAACACTAAATTATTTTTTTAAATGTTAGAGCAATAAACTCTGAGTTCAGCACAGGCAAGAGTAATTTGTGTAATCAAGGAAGAGGAAGCCATAGGGATAATGAATATGAAAACAGAGATCAGAGATAATGAGGCATCCTCCATAAAGACGGGAGCAATGGCACCTTGGGTACATCTGGAAAAGAATGTAAGGCAAAGCCCATACTAATAAAATTACTCCTAATATATTTTTAAAAACTAATAACACAAAACTCTCACTGGTTGCTTTTATAATGCACTCTTTAAATTCCAAGAATTCATATAAAGTATCCCGTAAGTTTAGCCCATATTATGATATAACAGTTTCTATACGTAACTGGTATACTAAACAATGTGATTAGAAAAATAAGTATATTTTTGTCTCCCATTATGTTTTTAAAATTTATTATATAAGGGAGACTTTTCCTCATATAATAAGGATGTAAATTACAGTAGGTCCCATGACTCTGACATCCATTCACAAACACGGTCTTAACTAGAATGTTCTCTTTTCAATACTTCAATCTTCTTTCAAAGGTAATATTTACATCCCACTCCCATCTCCTCAGCTCCCAGCTAGGGTATGCTTACAGGGAGCAGCACATGGCTTGTTCCTCCGCCCAACACTCCCACCTTTTCTTACTAACTGTAGTTTCAGGAACCAACTGAAATATCAGAAGTTTGACTGATGCCATCATAAGATGATGCTCTTTAGGCCTGACAGATATTTAAAGATCTTTTTCTCATCCAGACTTTCCTAGCTTTATCAGAGACTCTCAACTTTACGCATAGTCTCTTATTGCAGGACCAGCTATGAAATCTGTGGGGCTCAATGTCAAAAAACAAAAACAAAAACAAAACCATGCAGGGCCCTTTGTTACAAAATGATTAATTTCAAGATGGCGGTTGCAGAGCGTTAAACCCAGTGTGGAGGCCTATGCAGGTGCACAGGTAGGATGCACACCCACGAAGCAGTCCTGCTCAGCTGCAGTTCCACTAACCTGGGTGAATGAACTATTCCACTTACTCTCCTCACATGCTATGGCAATCTGGAAACCTTTAGCTTCCTTTCTGCTAGATCCCATCATTCCTCTAGGTGGCTCTACATGTCAGGATCTAAGATAATTCCCATGGCAGTCCACTATCTCAGCTGGCATCACTCATTCCTGGCCCTAACAAGCTCTAGGAGCACTGCTGACCCCACGCTGCAGCAACCCTCCTTCACAAGACGGAGGGCATCTTGTACCCAAACATTCACTCCTACCCACTTTTGGGATTCACCCACTGCTGACCACTCTGTCCCAGAAGCATGCAGTCACTTTCTAAAACATGAGCAACTCTTCCCAGCAGGTGGAGAGCCAAAGCTTCCGAGGCATGTGTCAGATACCTGTCCATGTGCTTCTAGACGTGTGCCTCCCGGACCTCAGAGGTCACACATCAAAGCCTCGCTCTCTCTGGCAGCGAGACTCCCTTCCTCTGGTGGGCACCTGTGTGTGGAAACGTGCCAGGGGGACGACAGGGGAGGCAACAGCTTTCTCCAGAGAGATTTCTTCCCAATCCTCCAACTCTGCTCTTCTAATCCTTTTATAGCTTCCTTATAGGTTACTCTTCTACACACTTCAGAAATCTGTATCCTTGTCTGATATTTCTCTTTGGAATCTGATATTTAATATCTCAGGGGAAACTTTCAGTTTAATAGCCTTTTCATATATTATTACACATACAATAGCTTCTCTTAAAACAGTCTAATTTTAATATACCCATCCTCTGCACACTGCCAGCTCTTTACCAGAGAAATATGACATCTCCTTATAATAATTGCTGGGTATCAAATCTTATAACAAGCAAATTAGATGTGGATGGTGCTTTAAAGTTTACAAAGGCATTTGTAATGTTAACTTCATTTGATATTCCTAATACCTAGGCAAAGTAGGTATTACTACCTCCACTATTACCAAAAAAGGTTGGGGGAGCTCTAGACAGCTTAATTGGCTGAAGTTTTCACAGGTTGTAACTGGTAGAACCAGAATCAAGGCTCTTATAGAAAACACTTTTGTGGTGGTAGTAGTGGTGGGGCAATGGGGGCAGGTATACCTGGGTATTACTAAATTGTAAGCTAATTTTCCCATCTGTAAAATAAGGTTCTTATGAATATTAATGAAGTTAATATGTATAAAGCACTGTAACAGAACCTAGCACAGGCTAAGTGTTCTGTATGTTTGCTATTATTATTGCTATTTTTATTTTATTTCAGGGCAGATTTAATTTCCCAGCACGAAGAACAAACAAACAAAAAACCACATCACTAATAATATTTAACTAACAAATAATAAGTTAGACTAAAAGGGTATCGACTTCTCCAGTTCACATATTCAAGAGCATTTATAGGTGCTACATGTGGCTTCCATAGCCCACCGACTGCCAATGTCACAAAGACTTTTGTTAAATATAAACATGAGACAAACAAAACAAAATGTTTGGTGATCTAGAATTACCATTAACCACCATTTCTTTCCAGCCAAATCATCTCAAATTTGACTACCATTAGTCTAGTCATTCAAAAACCATTGGTGGAGGAGCTCCTATATATAAGGCAGAGTGGTAAAGCAAAGATGCAAAGATGAACAAAACATGGCCCCAACCTAAGGAACTCTGAAACGTGCTCCACAGTAATAGCACCAAAGCTGAATAAATTTCCTAATTCTTATATTTCTTTGGCAAAATGTCTAGTTAAAGCAAGTAAATAACGTTGACAATGGACTATTATGGCAAAAGCATGAGTTAATTCAGGCCTGTCTAGGTAATTTCTTCCAAAACAAAAAATGACATTTTACCTTTTAATTACAGAAATAACATGCATATGATAAAAAATTCAAACACTATCAAAGGATATAAAATGAAAAATTCTCCTCCACTATCCCTTAAAGACCCCTAGGTACTATCCTCCAGAATAACTGCCATTAAATTTCCTTTGTATCTTCTTGTATCTTTCCATGTGCCTATTAGCGTGCACACATGTACACACATGCACACACGATGTAGAGATATATATTCTTAAAAATTCATACCACACACATATACACTCAAATAGCATATCATACACACTGTTCTGGAGTTTGCTCCTCCATGCAGCCACTTAAATATTTATCTTGAAAAGTTTTCCACACTAGTATATAAGACTTCTAGATTAATATACCTACCTTGGTATCAGAAAACATATGAAGTCAAAAATTACTAGAAATTCCTCTTACAGAATGTCAAATTGAACTAAGAAATGACTAAAATGTTAATTATTGGTATCTTTGTCACTGATGAGTAGCTGGGTTAATTCTAACTTAAATCACCAAGAAACAAAAATGTATATTCTGCCATAATTCAACTTTTAAAATTGCAATCTTTGTTTTTTCCCCCTAAACACTGACAGTGTCCTGCTAGAGTCTATATAGGTTTATGTTATGTTACTCTTATGTCCATCAAAAAGCCCAAATACAAAGTCTATGAGGAGACCACACTAGAAGGTGATGAAACTATAGGAACTCAATGGAATATCACTATGTGAAAAACTTTTATCTTAAAGAAAAATAAGAGAGTCAACTTTTCACATCATAATTATAACATGATCTTACCATGCAGACTTCTAATGCAAGCAGTGCTAGTCTCAACAGGCTTGAGAGTTTCCCACTCCAGCTACCCTGTTGGGATGCTACTTGTAGACTCTTCCTATAACACATCTCTGCAGCACCCATCATTCCTTGGGACTGATATATGTGTGCCAGCCACTGAGGAACAGCAAGAGAAAAGGACCCAAAAGACTTTAGTTTCGTACACAGTCTACTTCCAACAAATTCAATAAACTTCGATGAAACTAAATTTTTAATTTAATTATTGATAAATTTTGTGCCTCCAAAACAAAAATCACAGGTCAAAAAAGGGGTAGCCATCTTGCCCATTCTACTGGCAACAGCCACGTCCAGTCTGAAGCCTTAAAAAGTCTCCCAAGATGGCAAGTCAGGAACAAAATCAAAATGCAATATAATTTTTTATACATTACAGATGTAACATTTAACATTTGAAAATCGATGCAATCTACCACATTAACAGAATAAAGACAAAGAAGCATTCTCATAGATGGCCCCCACCTCAAATCCACTCATTCATGATAAAAAACAAATCTCTCTTGACAAACTCAGAAAAGGATTTCCTTAATCTGAAACATAATTTGGACAGCCATTTTAGAATGTGATAAATACCTACAAAAACCTAAAGCAAAAATTATAATTATGAAATTACAAATGTTTTCTATCTGAGGTAGAGAATAAGACAAGAATGTTCCCTTATCACCACTCTGCTTAACACTGTAATTGAGGCTCTATAAACAGTGCAATAAGGCAAGAAAAAAATTTAACATAAAAATATTAGAAAAAAAAAGTAAAACTTCATTATTTCTAAAGGACGTAATTGTGTATACAGAAAACCCAAAACCATTTCAAAAGAATAAGTGAATTTAGCAAGGTTTCTGGAAGGTCAGTATATAAAAATCAACGGTATTTCTAAATGTTTGACACCAACATACAGAAAAAAATACCACTTGCAATGGAACAACAAAAAAAATCAACTACCCGGAAATAAATTTAACACAAAAATGTAAAAGACCTCTATTGCAAAAATTTTAAAACACTGCTGAGAGAAATTCAGAGCTTAAACGAGGAGGAATATAACACATTTATGGATAGAGAAACTCAATAGTAATACTTTGTCAATTCTCCCCAAATTAAACTATAGATTAATGTAATTCCAATCAAGATCTCTGTAGGACTTTTGTTTGGCGGGGAGAGTAAGGGTAATTGACAATTTACATGTAAATGCAAAACACCTAAAGTGATTGAGACACACTTGAAGGAAAACAAGAAAGTTGGAGGTCTTAATATTACTTCCACATATCAAAACTACTTATAAAACTATAAGCAAGAATAAACAAATAGATCAATGAAAAAGAAGGAAAAGAACAGGGAGCCTTAAAAGACCCAGTCACCTGATTTATGACAAAAGCATCACTACAATTTAGTGGGGACATAATGGTCTTTTCAAAGGATGGTACTGGGACAATTACACATCCATATGGAAAAAAATGAACCTTGACCCTGCAACACTCACAAAAATTAATCCAGTATGGATCACAGACCTACATGTGAAAGGTAAAACAACAGTTTCTAAAGAAAAACAGAAAAATATCTTCATGAACTTGGAGGAAGAGTTCTTGAGTAGAACACCTCAATAACGCATCAGCCATTAAAAAATGATAAATTAGACTTCATTAAGATTAAGAACTATTCGTCAAAAAATAATATTAAGAAAATGCTAGGCCAAGGTGCAGATGTGAGAAAATATCTGCAATACAGATATCCAAAAATGTGTCTGTATCCAGAAAATATGATTCCAACAATTCAGTAAGAAAACGGCATATGAAAAACTACAGTAAAGAAAAGGTAATTTAAAAAGAGGAAATCCAAAGATCCAATAAGTATATGAAAAGTGGCTCAACAGCATTTGTCATCAGGTAAATTCAAGTTAAAACCACCACAAAATACTATTACCTACATATCCTTTGGAAAGGGAAAACAATAACCACAATCTGGCAATATCAGCAATTGGAATGTTCATAATTTGCTGGTGGGAACGTCAACTGGACATCCATTTAAAAAAACCATTTGACAGAATCTACTAAAGTCAATATACACATACTCTATCACCCAACAAAAGGCATATCCCAGAATGGACACAGCACCATTAATCATAATAGCCAAAACCTGGAAACACAGTTGACCCATGAACAACACGGATGTAACTTATAGTCAACCTCCGTATCCATGGTTCCGAGGATTGAACCAACCATGGACTATTGAAAAATATCCATTTATTAGTTGACCCGTGCAGTCATGCAGTTCAAACCCATTATGTTCAAGGGTCAACTGTAATTCAAACAGTAAAAGGGATATTTTACAGTATATTCATAAAAATAAATGAAAAAAAACTATGGCTTCATGAATTTCAACTAAATGAAACAACTAAATGAATTTCACTGACGTGATGTTGAGTGAAACCAGATACAAAGTGATACTCCATTTATATCAAGTTCAAAAACAGGCAAAATTAGATAGAAGTGATTGAAGACAGAATAGTGTTCCCCTTTTCTTTTGGACGTAGTGGGGGATCACAAAGGGAGAGCATGGGGAAGGCAGCTAGGCTGCAGAAAATGTTCTATATCTTGTTATAGGTCGTGGTTAAAAAGGTACATACATATAATGAGTATAAGATTTTTACACTCTTTTCTTTGTGAATTATATCACAGTATAAAAGAAAACACATATACTATCTCTAAGACTTTACCTACTGTATAATTTATCCTTTAATTTTCCCTTTTAGTTTGACAAGGTGTTTTTCCCCTTGATAAAGAACATGAGATCATCAATATCCAGTTGACCTTAGAATTAAAGTATCTTAACTCTCATATGGCAAATTTACTCTGAGAGGGAAAAAAGCACCATATTTCTTCAAGGATTAGGGTAAACAAAGTGGCTTAACTTGCAAAATCCAACTATTTTACACCATTAGATAATCTTTTTAAGCAGGACATCAAAACTGTTGACATAACAAAAGATCAAAATGAAGAACTGTAGTAAAATAAGCTTCTGTAAAACCTATATCAAAAAGTCCCTTGATACTATCTTGTGGTACAGAAAGAACTATAACAAATTGAGTAAAGTAATTATATGCTTTTTGTATTTTACTATCAATTAGAATAAAGTACACAGTGATCATTATGTATCTGTCCTTGCGGTAAGCAGAGCCAGCTAAAAGGGCAGACAGTCTATTGATTGAGGCATCGTCCTGAAAAGAACTATTTCTAAAGGCACTAAAAACCCATTAAAATCTTGGATATAGGTTACCTGTAAAGTAGCTAAGGAAAAACTACACACATCCCCTCTAAAGACAGAGTTAAATACCATTATGGTAACTTTATTATAAAATGTTTGTAACACTTAGCTCTCTTACACCAATCCTATGTAAAAGACAGTATTTTCAACACTATTTTAAATGGAGAAAATTTACAATCAACAATGTTACAAGCTTCGAAGCCATGCAGCAGCAGATCCTAAATGAATATTCAACTTCTTTAGTTTCTCTAACCACAATACCCTTTAAATCCTGAAAATGAGAGATATACAGTGAATCTAAAGGCAAGACAAAAATGTAGCATACCCCTGACCTCATTTAATATCACAGAGCATTTTAATTCAGGACTCACATAAGAAAAGAGAGAATTTATTTACCTGCCAAGCTGGAACAGAGGTTGAGTTGGACATGACTGTTTTTTGCAGCTCTTCAAGTACAGCATCTGGGAGAGGTTTTTGTGACTCTAGGAGTGGTTTACATTGAACTTGTCTCAAAAGTAAGATAACAGCTGGCTGATCAGGGTTACTTTTTAAATTCTAAAAATCAAACCCCAAACAGAAATACATCAAACAGGTTCTTAAGTGTTAAATGTAAAAGGCAAATAAGCTATTCTCCATATTGAAAAAAAAACCCTGACTTTAACCTTTTCTTATTAAAAAGTAAACAACAGCAAAAGTCAACAGAACACTGAACATCTTGGGAATACCAAACTCTACACTTAAATAAGCTCTAAAATCAGTAATGCTATTACTGTAGTTTGTAAGTTGTTAATCTTAGATTTAGTACGTCCCTTTGACTTGGTTTATTCTTAAGTGATACCTTGAAAAATTTAGGTACTACATATAAACAGCTGAACTAAGAAAACATAAAATTAACAGTGAAAGCTAAAACTAATCCTTATTGGAAGAAACTTAACTTTTTTTTTTTTTAATTAATTAATTAATTTATTTTTGGCTGTGTTGAGTCTTCGTTTCTGTGCGAGGGCTTTCTCTAGTTGCGGCAAGCGGGGGCCACTCTTCATTGTGATGCACGGGCCTCTCACTGTCGCGGCCTCTCTTGTCGCGGAACACAAGCTCCAGAGGCGCAGGCTCAGTAGTTGTGGCTCACGGGCCTAGTTGCTCTGCGGTATGTGGGATCTTCCCAGACCAGGGCTCAAACCCGTGTCCCCTGCATTGGCAGGCAGACTCTCAACCACTGCGCCACCAGGGAAGCCCAAACTTAACTTTTTTTAAGAGGGAAAGAGTTATAAATTTTTTCCTTTCTCAACCTCTTAACAAAGATACTCATTGTCCTTCCTCCAGGCACAGACTTCTTACACACTGGGAGTAAGAGAAATGACCCATTTACCCAGGCCATTTATTTATACCTTAAAACACATACACACACATATAAATGTATTGTATGTGTGTGTGTGTGTATATATATATATATATATATATACACACACATACACAATATGTGTATGTTGTATATGTGTATATGTGCGTGTATATATTCTATATGTATATACATATATACATACAATATACACATACAAGAAGAAGTTAAGGAGATTCTCTAAACAAGTCCTTCCACTATTGTTTTAAACATTTCTTTCTTTATTGCTTGTCTCTCAATGACATAATTCTTTATTTTCTATTATTAGGTCATAGTCCTAAATGTCCTTATTTCTGAAATGTGACTGCTTTCTTCTAAGTAAGAGACTGGGACATTAAAATGACAAGGAAAGGTTCATAAAAGTATCCCTTATTCTGTCAGAGGGAGCACGAAGCAACTGTCAATTTATGCTTACTAAACATTCACTGTATTATACTAAACTGTCCTGAACCTAGATGGAATTTCTTAAATAAAAGAGAAAATGTATTATTCTGATTTTCAGAGAATTCAAGGACCAAAGGATCTTCAAAGATCCATTCTTCTCTCTCTGTAAAATTTATATTGATCTTTCAAAAAACATTTCTAGAAAGACACCATCTTCTCCCTGGTAAGCGTTTATGAAAACAGATGTTTTCAGGAAAAAATGATGTTTAAAACTCCCCTTATTCATTAAATTATTTTTGAGTTGGTTTATGAAACTGATTTGTTCATTCAATAAATATTTACTGAGACCCTACTATGGGTTAGGCAAGGTGTAAGAATTTATTCACACAGCCTACAATCCAGGTAGGTAAAAACTGACTACTCAATAGTTCCCGTCACCCACTTAACAATCCCCACGGTCATTCTACATTGTTCAGAACTTTGGAAAAATGTAGGGATACTGGAAAACATACCATTCTGAAGAGAGTAACTAGAAATCAAAGGAAAATACTGCTTCCATAATGGTGCCAAAAAAAAAAAGATTAAAACCTTGAGTCTTAAGAGTCAGAAAAATGTGAGCTCAAACAGCAACTCCATCAATTTCTACCTGTGAACTCCTGTGCAAATTACTTACCCTCTTTAAGCCTTAGTTTTCTCACTTGTAAAAATGGGGATAATAATAAATACCTATGTCATAGGATTGTTGTGAAGGTCAAATACAAAGTACTAAATGTATTAACTAGCTTACAGTAAGTACTCAGTTAATATTGGGTATTATTATCATCATCATCACCATCATCACCACCACCACCACCACCACCACCACCAAATGCTCTTTAAATAATGTGCATTCTATTTTTGAAGTTATTTTCCAAGTAGGATAAGAATCCATGAATCTCAATTCCATAACAATACCTTTGTGCAGAGGGCTTCAGCTTCAGCTATTCTTCTTGTGTCTATTAGACCAGTGACAGCTTGGGAGAGAGACCACTTTTCAAGAGATTGGTTGTAATTTTCAAAGAATTCTTTGTCTTTATTAAAAAAAAAGTCAATGTTACTTTTTTCTGCAATTTATAATGTGTTCTCAGAGAAGTAATCAGTTGTTAAGAAGTATTAAAATTAAATTACCATGCATATACAACTTTTACACATACCACTGGAATACCATAGACTATCTCAACATGAGACAGGTTTCTGCAAAGTTTCATAGCAGGAACATTTACAGCTGAATAACTTAAGACTTTATATACTTGTGACTTACATTAAAAAACATCACTATCTTCAGTAAAACTGAAAATACTTCATTGAAAAAAAGTAAAGATTTATTGCAATATAATTGACTTATGATAAACTGCACATATCCACATATTCAAGCTGTAAATCTGATGACTTTTGACATAAGAATATATCTGTGAACCATCACTACTATCAAGATAATACACATACCCATCATCATGAAAAGTTTCCTCCTACTACTTTGTAATCACTTCTGTCTCCAACCCATCTCTCCTCCTTTCCTCTGTCCCTAATCACTAATCATTTTCACTCACAATAGATCAGTTTGCATTACCTAAAATTTCATATAAATGGAATCATAAAATATAAACTCTGGCATCTTTCATAGAAGCTAACGTGGTAAATTACATTTATTTTCAAATATTAAAGCAACCTTGCATTCTTAGAATAAACCTCACTTGATCATTAAGTATTACTATCTTTTTTATGTGTTACTGGATTTGAATTGCTAAAGTTTTGTTATAAATTTCTACATCTGTAGTTCTGTAGTTTTCTTGTAATGTCTTTGTCTGGTTTTGGTATCTGCATAATGCTGATCTCACAGAAGAAGTCAGGAAGTGTTACCACCTTTTCAATTTTCTGGAAGAGTTTGTATAGAACTGGTATTCTTTCTTACTTAAATGTTTGGTAGAATCCATCTGGTCCTGGAGTTTTCTTTATAAGAAGATTTTTAACTATAAATTCCGTGTCTTTAATAGATATAAAGCTATTCAGTTTATTTCTTCTTAAGTGAGCTCTGTATCTTTTAAGGAATTTATCCATTGTATCTACATCGCCAAATTTAACGGCATAAAGTTCTTCTTAAGATTCTCTTATGAGCCTTTTAATAGCTATAGTGTTGTACCTGCTTTAAATCCTGACAATGGTACTCTCTGTTTTTTTCCTGATGCCTGGCTAGGTTTATCAATTTCATTGATCTTCTCAAAGAACTAGATTTTGCTTTTGCTGATTTTCTGTTTTCTATTTCATTGATCTCTACTCTATTTTCTTTTCTTCTGCTTACTTTGGATTTAATTTCCCCTTCCTTTTTCTAATTTCTCAAGGCACAGCTGAGATCATCGATTTGAGGCCCTTCTTATTTTCTAATGTGGATATATAATGCTAATATTTTCATATAAGCAGTGTTTTAGGAGTATTATAGAATTTTATATGTTGTTTTTTCATTTTCATGAAGTTCAAAATATTTTCTAATTTCCCTTCTGCCATATTCTTTGACCTGGATTATTTAGAAGTATGTTATTAAGTTTTCAAATATTTGAGAATTTTCCAGATTTTTTGGTTATTGATTTTTAAATTAATTCCATTGTATTAAGGTAACATACTTTGTATGATTTGAATCCTTTTAAATTTACTTAGACCTGTTTTATGGCTCATAATATGATATATATGGGTAAATAGTCTGTGTACACTTGACAAAAATATGCATTCTGTTGTTGTTAGGAGAATTGTTCTATAAGTTCTAACTAGGTCAAGTTAGTTGATAGTGTTTTTCAAGTTTTTAATTATATTTTTACTAATTTTCTGTCCAATTGTTCTATCAATTATCAAAAGAAGAGTGTTGAATCTCTATAATTATGAATTTATTTATCTCTCCTTTCAGTTCTATAAGTTTGTTTCATGTATTTTTCCATAATTTTTCATTTTTTCTACCTATTTTATTGGGAAATACAACACAGATTTTATGTGTTTTGAAGCTTTGCTACTGGGTGCCTAAATTGTCCTCTCGATGAATTGATTCCAATGTGAAATGACCCTCCTTATCACTGGAAACATTCTTTGCTCTGAAATCTTAATTTGTAGGAAATTAACGTGGCCACTCCAGCTTTCTTTTGATTAGTGTTGGCATGGTATATCTTTTTCCATTCTTTTACTTTTTAGGTCATTTTTGTCTTTTTATATGCATCTTTTTAAAATTGATGTATAGCTGATTTACAATGTTTCAGGTGTACAGCAAAGTGATTCAGTTATACATATATATAAATATATACATATAGATTCTTTTTTAGATTCTTTTCCATTATAAGTTATTACAAGATACTGAATGTAGTTCCCTGTGCTATAAAGTAGGTCCTTGCTGTTCTTCTATCTTATATATAGTACTGTGAGGTTATTTTGGTCTTTAAATATAGATTTATATTTTGTTTATGTTTCTTTTAAGCAGTATATAGTTAGCTCTTGCTTTTTTATCCAGTCTGTCAATCTGTGCCTTTTAACTGGGGTATTTAGACCATTATGCTTAACTTGATTATTGATATGGTTGGGTTTAACTCTATTGTGTTGTTTTCTCTTTATTCTATGTTCCCTTTTCCTCCTTTTTGTAGTATATAATTCCATTTTTTCTTTACTGTCTACTTTAAGGTTTAGAGTATTCATCTTTAACGTGTCACAGTCTACCTTTAAGTACAGTTGACCCTCTGTATCTATGGATATGGAACCCATGGATATGCAGAGTCAACTATTACTACATCATTTTATGTAAGGGAGTTGTGCATCGGTAGATTTTGGTATCTGAGGAGGGTCATGAAACAAATCCCCCACAAATCCTTACGGATGACTGTAATATTATACCACTTCACTTACAGTATAAAAACTTTACAACAAAATACTTCCATTTTCCCCTCCTGGCCTCTGTGCTATTGTCATATGTGTGTTAAACAGTAAATTACATGTTAAAGAGATTTCTATCGTGTGTCACTTGTGGATCTGTTTCTATTGATTGATTCTTCTCATTATGGGTGGTATTTTCCTGCTTATTTGCATGCCTATTAAGCTTTAACTGGATACCAGACATTGTGAATTTTACCTTGCTGAATGCTGGATATTTCTGTATTCCTGTAATGTTCTTGAGCTTTGTTTTGTATGCAGGTAAACTCCTTAAGCCTTGTTTTTAAGCTTTGTTAGATGAGAATATAATAGCCTTTCATGTAGGGCTAATTCTGCCTACTACCTTTTGGCAATACCCTTCTGAATTCTTTATCTTGAATATATCATGTATGAAATGCTTCTTTAAACTTACTTGAAGCAGAAACAGCAGATAACAGTGCCAAGTGTAAATCCATCCTCTTTGGCTGAGTGTTCTTCACTAGGGCCAGTTTAGCATCAGCATGACAAGCTGCCATTAGCCCAGCCCAGACAGCAGGATCACCTAAACACAGGAAATACAGGCTGTCAATACCAACACGTTGCTGAAAAACTACCAAAAATGAAAGTAAGAGTTTACAAATACCAACAAATGAAATAAAATAGTATCTCCAGAAAAATTCCATTTTCTTAAAGAAAAACTAGTTCATAAGGCACATTACTATATTCATCCTTTAAGATTTGCCATTTTGGGGCTTCCCTGGTGGCGCAGTGGTTGAGAGTCCGCCTGCCGATGCAGGGGACACGGGTTCGTCCCCGGTCCGGGACGATCCCACATGCCGCGGAGCGGCTGGGCCCCTGTGGAGCGGCTGGGCCCGTGAGCCATGGCGGCTGAGCCTGCGCGTCCGGAGCCTGTGCTCCGCAATGGGAGAGGCCACAACAGTGAGAGGCCCACGTACCGCAAAAAAAAAAAAAAAAAACAGATTTGCCATTTTTTCCAAACACATCAGAGGATAAAAAATATCCTGTTTAACTCTTCTTCCATGGCTGGTTACGTGAGTTGCCTAGAGTACTACGCTGTTGTGGAAAGGTCAAATTATATTTACTTTCACTGAATACCAATGGCAAGTCTTACAGAGACACTTGTGTTCATCACTGTCCCTATATTAAAGGCTCAGTCATAGGAAAAGGAAGATAACACAATTTCTCAGCTCTTAAGAAAAGTCTGAGACAAAGGAAAAGCTCAAGACAACTCCATTTTACCTATGTTCTAACAGCCAAGCATAAAAGTCACTTTATCATTCCAAGGAAGCAATTATGATTACACTGATGTATCCCTTCATCCATTTGATCTCTCCTTCCTTCCTTCACACCTTGATATAGCTTCAGGGGAAGAGGGAAAGCCCAACAGCAGTGGGTTGAGAAGGTAATAAAAGAGATTATGAGTATAGACTCCTCTTTTCAAGAAAGTTAATTGTGAAAAGAGAAAGCTGGATTGGGATTTGGAACTTAGGCTTTTTAATTTGCTTGGTCTTTTGTTTCACAAATCATATTTTGCAGGTTAATATTTACATGGTTAATATTTTCAGTCCTATTACCCTTACAAAAACAAATGGATAATTTTTAAATCCTACAAGGGGTTCCAGTTAACAATACAGTCATTTAAACGTACTTCTTAGCTCTAGTTTTTAATTTTTTTCTTACCTAACTGCCCCATTCAATATATATCTCCTATCAAATGGCTGAAATACATGTATTTCATTTATAGACAGTCAGTATTACTGCTAATTGTACAAGAATCATTAGAAATCTTATGTAGACCAAAAATGTTTATAAAAAATTAAATACATACCTTGATATTATAAAATAATTTCTGCCCAGATAATGCCTACCTTATTTTAAATATCATAAGACATAATCAAATCCAGAATAAGAAAATAGGGACCATTTCCTACAATTTATGGTGAGATCTGAATACTATATAATGAAAGGCAGATGACTGAATCTTAGATCTGGATTTTAGGTCTAACAATGCCACTAATTAACTGTGCAGCCGCTCTTCCTTTGGAACACATACTTCTACAAAATAAGGCATCTAAATCAGATGATGGCTCAAGTGCCCTCAGGTCTAAAATCCTATAATTCCAGTTGAAGTAGACTCAATTTTTGTGTTTGTAAGATTAAGTGAACAACTCATTTAAGGATCTTAGGGTATTCTATAGTTTAGATTTTGGGAGGGGGATGGACATTAGCTGGCAGCAATTTCTTTTGTCACAATTCAAAAGAATTGCTGTCTTCATGACCTCTTCTACAGATAACCAGCAACTCAAATTCCCTATGAAACAAAGTGATAATATAAATATTATACATATATATGTGTATACACATATATATGTAATTTATACATATATATGTATATACACACATATATAATTTATACTATATATATACTAGAAACCTAAAAAAATTAATATGGTTTGCTAAAAATACCTTTTAATATCACAGAAGTACTAATCTAACAGACATTGGATTTCTTTCCATTCAATTCTAAATTCCTGGGATTATATTTAAATTTCTGAAAAGATTCCTTGGAGTACCATCTATCAAAATTGTACTCTGTCTAACTAAAGATCTACAAAGGTTAGATGTACAGCTACTACACATAACTACAATTACATTCACTTTCACTGGACTCCAAACAAGTCTCAAATAAGCACTCAGCTTCATCAGTCAGTCCTTGTTTTAAACTTCCTATATGACTCTGCTTCCTTGTTTATGAATTTCTCCAGATAATATGGGAAAATCAGAAAAAATGATTAGAGAAGATCTTAGCTGGGCAATCTCACCTTTCTAAAGTGTATGCCATGTACACAATCAGAGGCTAACATCTATCATTCTAGATCCACAGTAAGAATTCTTGAGAGTAATTCTATATCTAATACTTGTTTGGGAACACCTTTAAAAATCAGAAACTTACCTAACATAGAACATAGATAAAACCAAATGTTTAGGATTTCTTTTTGTTCTAGTTCAAAAATGAAAGAAAGAATAAACAACAGGACATTGGTCTGTTTACTTGTTTTATAAAATGATCTCTGAAGTTTAGTTAGGATCCTTCTCATTTATTGTGAAGACAGTACCGAACCTGTTCTTTGTATGTTTCCCCATAGTCCCTGGCCAAAAGCAATAGCATTCTGATCCAGCAAATGTTTGAAGTGCTCTGGGGGAATATACTGTTTAAAGTTATATTTCATGTTAAAAATAATATTATGTAAAAATACATCCCATAACCCTACTTTGTTAGACATTCCAATCCTCTATAGCACTTCTCCAGCCGTGGTAACGGAAGCATGCTGATGCAGGTTCCATGCAGTTCCTCAGTGCCTTTTGTGACCAATGGCATACATACGACTCTGGTTAGAACTAAGAAATTAGTTCATGTGAGGCCAGCACCTTGGCAGTTCTAACAGTTACCATACAAGACATATCTCCACTCTTCAAGAAGTTAACTACACATAAAAATAACTAAACATGTTTATTAAATAATTTAGTAGCTATAAATAAACCTCATTAAACCAGACTGATGGAAAACAGAAATAAAACCACTTTTTGAAAATATATAATGCAGAGTTTCGATAATGGTTAATGAAGTATCTTTATACAGATATTCCTTTGAGCCTGCTTCAATAACTGATTATCTCTTAAATATCAGTAGCTGAATGCAGTAATCAAATAATATGCAAGATCTTAAAATATTTTAAAATTCCCTTCTTATTTCATAAAAATACAAACTTTGCCTCTTTAACACAAATGCAAGATGGACGGAATCCTAAATAATGAAATGGATCACATTATATTCACCTGGAGAAAGGAGAGCTGCCTTCTGAATGGCTTTTAGTGCAGTATTTTTCTCACCATCTGCTGAACTGCTTCCCACAGCCAACTGATTTACTGCAGTGTATAGTAGTGCCTTCTACAAAGAGAAAGGAAGGGTGTTAATTCTCTTTATAGCTCCCTGACTTTCAAAGTGACTAAAAGTAGTACTATATTGGATATTGTATGACCCCTAAGCCTAAGAAGAAAAATTATTCATCAATAATATTATTTAACAATATTATTTAACAGTAAATAATATTATTTAACATTTCCAATGTTAAATAATAATAATATTATTTAACATTTCCTTTGAATTGGGGTAAACTAACCTTTCCATGATTTGAGTCCAGAATATAAGCCACATTTCCTGCTACCGCACCTCCCTATAATAGTAAACAAATTATTACTTATATAAATGCATAAACTTTCACAAAAAAGTAAAAATTAAGACTGATAAAATCTTTACATTAAGTCATTTGAAAGGTTCAGCTTTATCACATTTGTAACTTTTAAACTCCTTAAGTACGAACTTTAAAAAAGCAGTTTAATATTTTTATAAAAGAAAATCTTTTCTCCTATGATCAGTTCAACTCTGCTTTTTTAAAATATTCATTAAAGGTCCAAAAGTTACATGACTTTACAGTAGTAACAAATATACAATTTTATAACAATATACAAGATTGTGAAATGAAGACTGAAAGAAAAAAAAGAGAGACCACAAAACTTATTTTAAGATAAACTAACATAGTTTTACTCCATGAAAATTAAGTATTTTTAAAATGTCCACAGTCCCCAGTAAAATAAGTAGCTAAAGTTCAGAGCATCATGAACCTCACCACCACCACCTCAATATTCAACTCAGTACTAAATGTAAGGAAAATATACGCAGCACGATAGTTTTCATAAAGTCGATCTGAAATCCTTAATGTAAAAAAATTCAGTTGGACATTTTACCTGGAAAAGAAAGTGAATTATAAGAATAACATAACAATCTATACATGTTCAAAAAAGTCCACCTCCTTCTTTGTATCTTCCATAACACCCAGAGCAGTACAACAGTACATGGAAGAAACTCCGTGTACTAGTTGTTGAATGACTAATGAAAAACTGCACTAAATAACAGAACTCCCTTGCTCTATTAGTTAATTATTTTCCAGAATGATAATGTTAATATTGATACTTTAAAATTATATTATATACCACATCGTAAGTTATTTTGTCTTTTGCTAGAATTTAGAACATGACTCACCTTTGCATTTCGTTGAGTATACTGAGCAACTACTCGGGACAACAAAGACCAAAGAGCAGGATCAGCTGGGTTACTATAATGATCATCAAAAGCACAGGGCTTAGAGATGGTAGTTACTTTAATCACAAAAAGTACCCCCCCAAATCAACATTTTATTTAGTATCTAAGTTAAAAATCTTTTAGACATCTAAAACAAGTTCAAATTAATTCTCTACATGTGGTTAAAAGTGACTGAATTTTTAGAAACATACTTTATATCTCCTATATACACCTACAGTTTTTATTAAAATAAGAAAGAAAACTCAGCAATGTGATGATTACAGAGCCATGAGATCCAATTAGGAAAGGTTAAGGAAATTTTAATACATTGTGTTCAAAGAAAACACAGAGATGAGAACTGTGGAAGGAAAATAAACTACAGATGTAACACTTTACTGCTAAAAATAAATCTAATAAATAACTGCTGTTGCTAGTGATAACAGGTTTCTATTTTCCAAATTTTGAATATTAATGAATGTTTGAGTGGCCAAAAACTTCCTAAAACCATCAAACTGGACGGTATCAGATAACAAACTGACAATAACACAAACCTGAGAATTTGTAAGGGCTTTCATATTAAAACAAGATTTGGTTCAGGAGAATTTGGGGAAAATGTTTTGTGGCCAGTTACAGGTCCCGTATGAGTCCTCCATGTATAAACTGCCTTTACTCAGTATTTCTAATTTTTTTAAAAAGCTTAAAAATCTTCGTCAATTTGTCAAAAATTATATCTTAAAATTTGCATTTAATTGTATTATTAATGAAGTTTCAGCTATTTTCTTGTATATTAACCATTTTTAGTCCTTCATTTGTGAATAAACTTTTCATGTTCTTAAAAAAAAAAACGAGATTTGGGGCTTAATCTGAAAGATTTTCTGTTCTCTCTTTACCAACTGAATTTTTTATTTAAATTGTTAGAGGTGAAATAATGTGGAGTCAGTTACCTGATCCTATGTACAGTTTCATAAAACCACAACTTGGTTTCCAAATTTATATGCTTACCTCATTATATAGTCTTAATAAGGTCCAAACATCAAAGACAACTTCATCAAGTATAACTAGACCCCAAGTTCACAAGTATAGAATTTACCTGTGAACAGCTTTAGATGCTTGTCTCTGCACTGCCACAGTGCGACCTTGCAGTGCATAGATCGCTGAAGTAAGAAGGCACCTCTGATAATCATTGTCTTTCTGTTTGCAGTGCTTCAGTAACTCATTAAGTGCAGCTTTGGACAGTGTTGCATCCTGCATTGCCAATCCTAGAGCACACAGGGCTTGAAGGCTTTCCGTGGTTGGTTCTTTTAAGATAGAGCTGTAAATATATTTTTAATTGCCTACTAGCCATGAGTACAATAGTCTGTAACTATTAAAACATACTTAACAGTTGGTAGAAAAAACAATTTACTTATAGATTCACCAAACTACAGTCCGGCTTAAAATAACTATAAAACTAAGTTCCATGGTTTCTAGGAACAGTAATTTCCCTGAATTTCTTTTTTTTTTTGGCTGTGTCAGGTCTTTAGTTATGGCGCGTGGGCTCTGTAGTTTGCGGCACGCAGGCTCAGTAGCTGTGGCGTGTGGCTTAGTTGCCCCATGGCATGTGGGATCTTAGTTCCCCAACCAGGGATCAAACCCATGTCACCTGCATTGCAGAACGGATTCTTTACCACTGGACCACCAGGGAAGTCCCGTTTCCCTGAATTTCTGAAGCAGTTAAAAGTACCAATGGCCTTTGCAGAGCACCAATAGCCAAATTTCCTTTCTGGTCATTTTATCTACGTTTAGAAACAAATATACAGCACAGTCTCTTTGGGTCACCGTTCTAGGTAAATAATTAGAATAATTTCGCTAAAATCTTTAGTTCCAATAAAATCCTAAAAGGTATGAATAATAAAGAAAAATCCTTAACCTAAGTTCTGATTTTTATCATTCGCAAAAAGCTTTTGTCTTACTGTTCTGTGGTATTTGAAACAAGAGCAATATATAATAATTATAAAAACTGTCTATATCCGCCATATTCCACGTGAGCACATTTATAATTGAAGGAGAATTTAAATTTTGTATGTAAACATCCAGCTTTTTTCTTTTCCTTCTTCAGCCGTGAAATCTGACTTAAGCTTATGGAGGTAAAAGTCAATAATGTTTAGGAATCCTTATTAATTAAAATGAAGAAAACCTGAGCTGTTTATAAACTTAACAGTACTTCTAATAATAATTATGAATGTTGTACTGTAACAAAACATAGGAACTCTGAAAATTTTGTTAAACAATGTTCATTAAAATATAATATAAATAGCTGTAACATTAAAAAATATCACATACCTACCACTACGTCTTTCTATTATTTTGGGGGAGGAGACAACAAGCTGTTTAGAATTTTATTTTGACAAACAGCTACAAAGTCATGAATTTTCATGGGCAGCTCTGGAGTAAACTTAAAGCATCCATAGTAACTCTTTTTACGATAAGGGTTAATAGATGGAGGCATCCAAATATGGAAGAATATCAATTAGTTATAGTCATTTTCATCAATATAAATAAACCACACCGTAAGCTGTAACTAAAAAAAAGCAAATAGTAAAATATATATTCCAATACTAACAAAAGAAGAAATTCTAATTTGTGCCTTGGTTCAAAAGAGAACAAACATATAATCTAATATGTATTAATATACAAAATCTAGGGACTTCCCTGGTGGAATGGTGGTTCAGAATCTGCCTGCCAATGCAGAGGACACGGGTTCGAGCCCTGGTCCAGGAAGATCCCACATGCTGCAGAGCAACTAAGCCCATGCACCACAACTACTGAGCCTGCACTCTAGAGCCCACGAGCCACAACTACTGAGCCAGCATGCCGCAACTACTGAAGCCCACACACCTACAGCCTGTGCTCTGCAATGAGAAGCCACCACAAACGAGAAGCCCGCGCACCGCAACAAAGAGTAGCCCCTGCTCACCGCAACTAGAGAAAGCCCGCGCACAGCAACGAAGACCCAATGCAGCCAAAAAAACAAAACAAAACAAAACAAAACAAAAACAAAATCTAAATTATTACTGAAATGACTACATCCCATTAAGCTAACACATGCTGAATGCACGGTACCTGCATGTTGTCCTGTACCACGTGCTAGAATTTTACATATAGTTATTTATATCAAAAATTCTATGATGCTGGTAACCAGATTTTTTCCCCTTATGTATTGAACTTATTCACACTCCGCCTAAGCACCGAGGACACTGCTTTGTTCCCAACATGAGAATGCCAAACAAGATGAATAAAGAACAGGTAACTGAATTATTCATAGAAAGGAAGTCAAAGAAAAGAATGCCAAGGGGCAGGAAAGGGAGCAGTCTGCAGTGTTAAGTTTGAAAGATGACATGCAGAGAACCAAAAACAAAGAAAAAAACATAGATCAGATAAAATACCTAGCCCTGGATCCAACAACACAAAAAAAAGGAGGTAAAGGTTTTCCCTCATAAGAGGAGAAAAGAACAAGAAAATATTCTACTATTTTTCCCCACTTCTACTAATGTTCAAAACAGTTTCATTTACTGTTTTAAACAGTAACCCAAGACTAATCTAATCATAACTAATTTGGTGTTACTTTTGCTCTTGATTACTGCAGCAACATATTAGCATCTATGATTCTTTTTCTCAAGCTATTTGCAAATTTGGATATTCTGAACATATATTCACGTTACATGAGTATATCCATGTAAAGTGACAAGATTTTTAAAATTCTGATTGGTCTTCTCAAAATAGCTAAGAGGAGGAGAAAGAACTGCTTATTTATTATACAGGAAAATTACTTTAATCAGGATGGAACAAAAGTATCACCACGAATAAACAAAACCAAAGCTTATCGTATAGAAGTCATTCTCAACTAGTACCATCCAGTCATCTCCATCCCCCTAACCTTTGGCACGGGAGCATAATTTGGAGATGTGGAAGCACTTCTTTCATTTCCACAATGATTGAGGAGTGCTGTTAGCATCTAACAGATGGGGGGCAAGGATAAGATCTTCCTGCAATGGGGGAAACAATTCTGTACTATGAAGATCTGTACCACTGAAAATGCCAACAGAGCACTCACTGATAACCACTGTCCAATAGCATCCATTAATCATCTCCTGCTTTTTAAGGAATTAATAAGTTCAACATTCCCCCCCCTACAAAATATTTCGAAAAGTCAAAAAATACCATATATGGCCTCCCTGGTGGCACAGTGGTTAGGAATCCACCTGCCAATGCAGGGGTCATGGGTTTCAGCCCTGATCTGGGAAGATCCCACATGCTGTAGAGCAACTAAGCCTGTGAGACACAACAACTGAGCCTGTGTGCCACAACTATGAAGCCCATGTGCCTAGAGCCCATGCTGCACAACAAAAGGAGCCACTGCGATAAGAAGCCTGCAGAGATTGGAACAAAGATGGTGGAGTAGAAGGACGTGCTCCCACTTCCGCTTGTGAGAACAACAGAATCACAACTAGCTGCTGGACAATCATCAATAGGAATACACTGGAACTCACCAAAAAAGATACCCCACATTCAAAGACAAAGGAGAAGCCACAATGAGACGGCAGGAGGGGCATAATCACAGTAAAATCAAATCTCATAACTGGTGGGTGGGTGACTCACAGACTGGAGAACACTTACACCACAGAAGTCCACCCACTGGAGTGAAGGTTCTGAGCCCCATGTCAGGCTTCCCAACCTGGGGGTCTAGCAACGGGAGGAGGAATTCCTAGAAAATCAGACTTTGAAGCCTAGTGGGATTTGATTGCAGGACTTCGACAGGACTGGGGGAAAGAGAGACTCCACTCTTGGAGGGCACACACAAAGTAGTGTGCACATCGGGACCCAGAGGAAGGAGCAGTGACCCCAGGGGAGACTGAACCAGAACTACCTGCTAGTGTAGGAAGGTCTACTGCAGAGGTGAAGGATGGCTCTGTCTCACCATGAGGACAAGGACACTGGCAGCAGAAGTTCTGGGAAGTACTCCTTGGCATGAGCCCTCCCAGAGTCTGTTATTAGCCCCACCAAAGAGCGCAGGTAGGCTCCAGTGTTGGGTTGCCTCAGGCCAAACAACCAACAGGGAGGGAACCCAGCCACACCCATCAGCAGTCAAGTGGATTAAGGTTTTACTGAGCTCTGCCCACAAGAGCAACGCCCAGCTCTACCCACCACCAGTCCCTCCCATCAGAAAACTTGCACAAGCCTCTTAGATAGCCTCATCCACCAGAGGGCAGACAGCAGAAGCAAGAACTACAATCCTGCAGCCTGTGGAACAAAAACCACATTCAAAGAAAGACAGACAAGATGAAAAGGCACAGGGCTATGTACCAGATGAAGAAATAAGATAAAACCCCAGAAAAACAACTAAATGAAGTGGAGATAGGCAACCTTCTAGAAAAAGAATTCAGAATAATGATAGTGAAGATGATCCAGGACCTCGGAAAATGAATGGAGGCAAAGATTGAGAAGATGCAAGAAATGTTTAACAAAGACCTAGAAGAATTAAAAAACGAACAAACAGAGATGAACAATACAATAACTGAAATGAAAACTACACTAGAAGGAATCAATAGCAGAATAACTGAGGCAGAAGAACAGATAAGTGACCTGGAAGACAGAATGGTGGAATTCACTGCTGTGGAACAGAATAAAGAAAAAAGAATGAAAAGAAATGAAGACAGCCTAAGAGACCTCTGGGACAACACTAAATGCAACAACATTCGCATTATAGGGGTCCCAGAAGGAGAAGAGAGAGAGAAAGGATCAGAGAAAATATTTGAAGAGATTATAGTCGAAAACTTCCCTAACATGGGAAAGGAAATAGCCATCCAAGTCCAGGAAGTGCAGAGAGTCCCATACATGATAAATGCAAGGAGAAACACACCAAGACACATAGTAATCAAATTGGCAAAAATTAAAGACAAAGAAAAATTATTACAAGCAGCAAGAGAAAAACAAAAATAACATACAAGGGAACTCCCATAAGGTTAACAGCTGATTTCTCAGCAGAAACTCTACAAGCCAGAAGGGAGTGGCATGATACACTTAAAGTGATGAAAGGTAAGACCCCACAACCAAGATTACTCTACCCAGCAAGGATCTCATTCAGATTCGATGGAGAAATCAAAAGCTTTACAGACAAGCAAAAGCTAAGAGAATTCAGCACCACCAAACCAGCTCTACAACAAATGCTAAAGGAACTTCTCTAAGTGGGAAACACAAGAGAAGAAAAGGACCTACAAAAACAAACCCAAAACAAGAAAATGGTAATAGGAACATACATATCGATAACTAAATTAAACATAAATGGATTAAATGCTCCAACGAAAAGACACAGGCTTGCTGAATGGATACAAAAACAAGACCCATATATATGCTGTCTACAAGAGAACCACTTCAGACCTAGGGACACATTCAGACTGAAAGTGAGGGGATGGAAAAAGATATTCTATGCAAATGGAAATCAAAAGAAAGCCAGAGTAGCAATACTCATATCAGATAAAATAGACTTTAAAATAAAGAATGTTACAAGAGACAAGGAATGACACTACATAATGATCAAGGGATCAATCCAAGAAGAAGATTATAACAATTATAAATACATATGCACGCAACATAGGAGCTTCTCAATACATAAGGCAACTGCTAACAGCTATCAAAGAGGAAATCGACAGTAACACAATAATAGTGGGGGACTTTAACACCTCACTTACACCAATGGACAGATCACCCAAATTGAAAATAAATAAGGAAACACAAGCTTTAAATGACACAATAGACAAGACAGATTTAACTGATATTTATAGGACATTCCATCCAAAAACAGCAGATTACACTTTCTTCTCAAGTGCACACAGAACATTCTCCAGGATAGATCACATCTTGGGTCACAAATCAAGCCTCAGTAAATTTAAGAAAACTGAAATCATATCAAGCATCTTTTCTGACCACAATGCTATGAGATTAGAAATCAATTACAGGGAAAAAAACATAAAAAACACAAACACATGGAGGCTGAACAATATGTTACTAAATAACCAAGAGATCACTGAAGAAATCGAAGAGGAAATCAAAAAATACCTAGAGACAAATGACAATGAAAACATGACGATCCAAAACCTATAGGATGCAGCAAAAGCAGTTCTAAGAGGGACGTTTATAGCTATACAAGCCTACCTCAAGAAACAAAAAACTCAAATAAACAATCTAACCTTACACCTAAAGGAACTAGAGAAAGAAGAACAAACAAAACCCAAAGTTAGCAGAAGGAAAGAAATCATAAAGATCAGAGCAGAAATAAATGAAATAGAAACAAAGAAAACAATAGCAACGATCAATAAAACTAAAAGCCGGTTCTTGGAGAAGATAAACAAAATTGATAAACCATTAGCCAGACTCATCAAGAAAAAGAGGGAGAGGACTCAAATCAATAGAATTAGAAATGAAAAAGGAGAAATAACAACAGACACCACAGAAATACAAAGCATCCTAAGAAACTACTACAAGCAACTCTATGCCAATAAAATGGACAACCTGGAAGAAATGGACAAATTCTTAGAAAGGTATAACCTTCCAAGACTGAACCAAGAAGAAACAGAAAATATGAACAGACCAATCACAAGTAATGAAATTGAAACTGTGATTAAAAGTCTTCCAACAAACAAAAGTCCAGGACAAGATAGCTTCACAGGTGAATTCTATCAAACATTTAGAGAAGAGCTAACATCCATCCTTCTCAAACTCTTCCAAAATATTGCAGAGGAAGGAAAACTCCCAAACTCATTCTATGAGGCCACCATCACCCTGATACTAAAACCAAACAAAGATGCTACAAGAAAAGAAAATTACAGACCAATATCACTGATGAATATAGATGCAAAAATCCTCAAAATATTAGCAAACACCATCCAGCAACACATTAAAAGGATCATACACCATGATCAAGTGGGATTTATCCCAGGGATGCAAGGATTGTTCAATATACGCAAATCAACCAATGTGATACACCATATTAACAAATTGCAGAAGAAAAACCATATGATCATCTCAATAGATGCAGAAAAAGCTTTTGACAAAATTCAACACCAATTTATGATAAAAACTCTCCAGAAAGTCGGTAGAGAGGGAACCTACCTCAACATAATAAAGTCCATATACAACAAACCCACAGTAAACATCATTCTCAGTGGTGAAAAACTGAAAGCATTTCCTCTAAGATCAGGAACAAGGATGTCCACTCTCACCACTATTATTCAACATAGTTATGGAAGTCCTAACCGCGGAAATCAGAGAAGAAAGACATACAAGGAATACAAATTGGAAAAGAAGCAGTAAAACTGTCACTGTTTGCAGATGACATGATACTATATGTAGAGAATGCTAAAGATGCCACCAGAAAACTACCAGAGCTAATCAGTGAATCTGGTAAAATTGCAGGATACAAAATTAATATACAGAAATCTCTTGCATTCCTATACACTAATGATGAAAAATCTGAAAGAGAAATTAAGGAAATACTCCCATTTACCATTGCAGCAAAAAGAATAAAATACCTAGGAATAAACCTACCTAGGGAGACAAAAGACCTGTATGCAGAAATCTATAAGACACTGATGAAAGAAATTAAAGATGATACCAACAGATGGAGAGATATACCATGTTCTTGGATTGGAAGAATCAATATTGTGAAAATGACTATAGTACCCAAAGCAATCTACAGATTCAATGCAATCCCTATAAAATTACTAATGGCATTTTTTACGGAACTAGAACAAAAAATCTTAAAATTTGTATGGAGACACAAAAGACCCCAAATAGCCAGTCTTGAGGGGAAAAAACGGAGCTGGAGGAATCAGACTCCGTGACTTCAGACTTTACTATAAAGTTATAGTAATCAAGACAATATGGTACTGGCACAAAAACAGAAATATAGATAACTGGAACAAGATAGAAAGCCCAGAGATAAACCCATGCACCTACGGTCAACTAATCTATGACAAAGGAGCCAAGGCTGTACAATATAGAAAAGACAGCCTCTTCAATAAGTGGTGCTGGGAATACTGGACAGCTACATGTAAAAGAATGAAATTAGAACACTCCCTAACACCATACACAAAAATAAACTCAAAACAGATTAGAGACCTAAATGTAAGACCGGACACTATAAAATTCTTAGAGGAAAACATAGGAAGAACACTCTTTGACATAAATCACAGCAAGATCTTTTTTGATCCACCTCTTAGAGTAATGGAAATAAAACCAAAAATAAACAAATGGGACCTAATGAAACTTAAAAGCTTTTGCACAGCAAAGGAAACCATAAACAAGATGAAAAGACAACCCTCAGAATGGGACAAAATATTTGCAAACGAATCAACGGACAAAGGATTAATCCCCAAAATATATAAACAGCTCATGCAGCTCAATATTAAAAAAACAAACAACCCAATCCAAAAATGGGCAGAAGACCTAAATAGACATTTCTCCAAAGGAGACATACAGGTGGTGAAGAAGCACATGAAAAGCTGCTCAACATCACTAATTATTAGAGAAATGCAAATCAAAACTACAATGAGGTATCACCTCACACCAGTTAGAATGGGCATCATCAGAAAATCTACAAACAACAAATGCTGGAGAGGGTGTGGAGAAAAGGAAACGCTCTTGCACTGTTGGTGGGAATGTAAATTGATACAGCCACTATGGAGAACAGTATGGAGGTTCCTTAAAAAACTAAAAATAGAATTACCATATGATTCAGCAACCCCACTACTAGGCATATACCCAGAGAAAACCATAATTCAAAAAGACACATGCACCCCAATGTTCATTACAGAACTATTTACTGCAGCACTATTTACTATTTACTATTTATAGTCAGGTCATGGAAGCAACTTAAATGTCCAGAGACAGATGAATGGATAAAGAAAATGTGGTACATATATACAATGGAATAGTACTGAGCCATAAAAAGGAACGAAATTGGGTCATTTGTTTAGACGTGGATGGATGTAGAGACTGTCATACAGAGTGAAGTAAGTCAGAAAGAGAAAAACAAATATCGTATATTAACGCATATATGTGGAACCTAGAAAAATGGTACAGATGAACTGGTTTGCAGGGCAGAAACTGAGACACAGATGTAGAGAACAAACGTATGGACAGCAAGCAGGGAAAGCGGCCGGGGTGTGGGGATGGTGGTGTGATGAACTGGGCGATTGGCACTGACAGGTATATACTGATGTGTATAAAATTGATGACTAATAAGAACCTGCTGTATAAAAAAATAAATACAATAGAATTTAAAAATTAAAGAAAAAGAAAAAGAAGCCTGCACACAATGAAGAGTAGCCCCTGCTCACTGCAACCAGAGAAAAGCCCACGTGCAACAACCAAGACCCAACGCAGCCAAAAATAAAATAAAATAAATTATATTTTTAAAAATACCATATAAGTAATCACAGATATCAGAGACTGTTATTTTATTAAATTATTCCAAAAATAAAGAAACAGTTACAATTTATATTGGTGTATATACACATTTTTAAAGACTCAACTTTAAATGAACTTTATCAGGTTAACCTGAATATGAAAGAGGAAAAAAAGTCTCTTTGGGAACTTACGGGGCCAAAAACAAGCCAGTTAATGACTGCCTTCATTAAAATTTTATGATCCGAAGAGATCAGCTGATCAATTACTGTTTTTAAATAATTAATAATACACACAGAGTACAGGATGGTTTTGAAGGATTGGATGAATCCAGAATTTAAAATTAAGCCATTATCTCTAGCTCCACCTGTGACTGTCAGTTCAGAACCAGGTGGGTCCAATCCCTTTTGTTCACAAAAATGTTCCTGAAACATTAAGAACTTCATTTTACGTTCCTCCAAATTTTAACCCAATATTTAGGTATCTGGTCATGTCGAGTGTTGATGTCAACTATACATACCATTTAAATAACAATGTCTTGGCTACGTCCATTTTTCCTTGTTTATACTCCGCTATTGCCAGAGCTGTCAAGATATGAGCTTTGTCTTGCTCTGATTCAACAGTAGACAAGGCTCTCTCATAGGCTGTTACATAGAGTTGGAAACAAAAACAAAACAATATAAAAGCAATCCTGACTGACAAATGGTGGGATACTTCCTTTCCTAATACTATTTTTTTTTTTTTTTTTTTGCAGTACGCGGGCCTCTCACTGTTGTGGCCTCTCCCGTTGCGGAGCACAGGCTCCGGACGCGCAGGCTCAGCGGCCATGGCTCACGGGCCCAGCCGCTCCGCAGCATGTGGGATGTTCCCAGACCAGGGCACGAACCCGTGTCCCCTGCATCGGCAGACGGACTCTCAACCACTGCGCCACCAGGGAAGCCCACCTAATCCTATTTTTTAAAAGGGTCTAACTAAAATTACATCTTATTGTTCCCTTGCTCTCAAGTGAATGGAATAAAAATTTAGAATATCTAACTTGGTTTAGCTGTTCCAAGGTGATTCTGGGAATATCATTTGGGTTATTATGTGGTATTTCTCAATTTCCTTCTTTAGAATCTATAGGCAGGTTTGAATTACTATCTTCAAAAGAAGTGGAGGTCTAGAGCCATTGAGGTATCACCCACATTCCCATGTACAGACCAGCAACTCCATTAAGCAGTACTTAAAATGAGCTGCACACACATAGGCTGGGCCATATATGTGGAAATGCACTCAATAAGCATTTTTGGAGAAACCAAAATGTATTATTACTAACAATGGTTGAGGTCTTCATTTATCAGAAATGTATATTTAAACACCGTGGAGTAGTAAATACTTGCTTTCAAATGCTACCTTATACATGTACCCTAAGTGATATTGGGTCTGTTTCCTCATCTAAATAATAAAGATAAAATTCAGTTTGCAACACTGCTAAAAAGACTATTCATCATAATAATGTACTAAAGGAAGGAACAGTTAAAAAGTACCTCTTAACGTTCCTGACTTTTAGTCAGATTTTTAATAAACACTGCAACCCCTACCCCCATCTTAATATTACATCTTTCTGTATGTAAGCTCATCATGATTAAATTCTTCTCAGCTCTGGAAAAGTAGAAAGTATCCTTTAAGCAATGCACTTACCTTTGCTGCTCTCTTTATACAGACCCTTCATAAATAAAGCCAATCCAAAACCTATGATGTCTTCTAACTCCTCAAGGGGTGTTGACTTAAAAGCCTGGATAGCTTTATCATATTCACCAATAGAACTAAGAAGCAAAACATAACTTACTTTTAATATCAAAAATCATTTTGGCTTATATCATCAAAATTCAGAAATATTATTATACTAAAGCTCTTTTAACAACTTAACCTACTTCATCTATCAGTGTTAAAGCTGTAGAAAAGCCTCATATTAAAATAGAAGGCGTTATCACTTATTTCAAACAGGATGCACTAGGGGGATTTAACTTCACACTTTTAAATTATGTGTGAAAATGAACAGTTCTGCTGAATTACAAACTGCTTTTTTTAACAAACTTGAATTAAACTCTGTTATAAAAATAATTTCAAGTTGACTTTGATATAGAACTCTAATTTTTTAAGCTTAATATGTTAGTTAAATATTACCCTATGAGCATCTTTGACAAGCTTAGCAAGTCATAACCAAACTCAGCCTTCGGGTAAACTGTTTATCTGCACATCCATTTTTTTGGAGGGCATATAGATACACTAAAATCCCACAGACAAAACTATACATTATCTTTTTGGCATTTAATAGGAATAAAAGTAAAAATTGTTATACATGATACTAAAGTAGAATGCTTTTTAATAACAACAAAATTAAAAAACGTGTTTTGTTTACTTAAAAATGAAGAGAGGCTGCCACCACCTGGAACAGACTCACTGAACCTCTGAGACTCTGATTTCTGGTATCTATCACTATAATCAGAAACTGCTTCTATTTTTAAATCTTTTTCATAAAAGAAAAATCTTTTCATAAAATCTTTTTAATCTTGGAGGTGTGGATGGGAGCTAAAAATATAGGCAATATTTGCTTCTAAAATTAATTTTATGAAGGTGAAAGAATTTAAAAATCCATTAACTCAACTTTTGATAAATATTTAATGAAGGGAAGAGGACTACCTTAGATTGTTTATGGATACATACATGTATTTTTTTAATTAATTAATCTAATTTGTTTATTTTTGGCTGCACTGGGTCTTCGTTGCTGCGCATGGGCTTTCTCTAGTTGTGGTGAGCGGAGGTTACTCTACGTTGTGATGCACATCCCTCTCACTGCAGTGGCTTCTCTTGTTGTGGAACACCAGCTCTAGGCGCACAGGCTTCAGTAGTTGTGGCATGCGGGCTCTAGACCGCAGGCTCAGTAGTTGTAGTATACAGGCTTAGCTGCTCTGCGGCATGTGGGATCTTCCCAGACCACGGCTCGAACCCGTGTCCCCTGCATTGGCAGGCAGATTCTTAACCACTGTGCCACCAGGGAAGCCCCCCGTACATGTATTTTTAAAGTATTTTTTTTAATGAACACTATCTTCAAACATTTGATAACTTCTGTAGAGAAAAGAATGGAACTAGAGAAGGGCACAAGGGGCTTCAACTTTATTTGTAACTTTTTTTTTGAAAAAGAAACCTGAAACCTATTAGCAGAATTTTAAGATCTGTTATATCTGAATGGTGACTATTCAGTAAATTATGCTCCATACTCTATTGCTATGTTTTGCATGTTTAATATATTTCATAATAGAAACAAATTAAAAAGAAATCAGATGACCTATTTTCAATGGGAGGTATAAATTTTCTTCTAAAACAGTTACATTATATGAAACATCTAACTAAAGAGAACAGAAACTTTGCTCCATACAGTTTCTTACAACAAATGTTGGAACTGACAGAGCTCTATCAACTCCTAAACACAATGATTTAAAAGAATTAAAAGGAGAAGCAATCAAAACAGGGAAAATTTTCTGTCTGTAGATATGATTCAGTTACACGGTTATAAAAGAAACGAACTGGCTACTTTCGATTTCTACTATGTAGCTCCTTAAAAGATGTAGGTACTAATCCCAAAATATCAAACTATAGTTCTAATAATGTGTTTCAAACTGGAACATTCAATTTTGGGGCAGCTCTCAATTTGAGGAATGCCTCCTTGAGCCAAAAGTCTTCCTCCCATTAACACTCCTACTGTCCCAACCGAGTCCTATCCTCTGAAACAATTGGTTTCCAGCCTATTTTTTTTTTCAGTCTTTTTTTTGAAGTCGGGAAGTCTTCGAGACTCTGAAGAAAGTGATATTGCTCCCTCCCCACCCCCAAAATGCACACATACAAAAATTTTTGTGTACTATCTCAAAAGGGTTTCTGGACCCTTAATCCCACCCCCAGTTTAAGAATATACATCAAATCAGAATAAATCGAATCCTCTTCCAATTAACTAGGCATCTACTATTAGAAACAGTAACTACCTCTCCTGTCTAGTTCACAAACATCAGTTCTAAACCTGGTCCTCACAAAGGACACTGGGACTAGGGGTCATTACAGGGACAGTAAACTGTTAACACAGCTTGGTACAGTGGGAATGATGTATCCTGGGGGAATGTCATCATCGTACTCATTCATACACAACCCGCTACTCTGGAAACTGGTCATCACTTCACTAGCCCCACAGCTTTCACCAGAAAAACCTGTTAGGTTCATGGAATTAATGGGTAAAAATATGCTTACCATAACAATCTGCCATAATTTCTTATTGTAACATTATAAGCATCTCTGTCTTCTGCAGTCTGTAACAACAAAATTGCCCTTTAAAAAAAGGACAAGGTATTTTAAATTATCTACGTGCAATAGCATTCTTTTACTCTTCCTCCTTAACTGAATCTACAGATTTTTGTTTTCTTCATTTAATTCTACTAATTATTTAACTAGTTCCATAACAGCTTATTTATATTTTATTAAACTGGTACCACAAAAGCACTTAATAGATTTTAGATTGTCAGGAAAATAATAAAAAGTGACCTCTTAATAAGAGAAATTACTTACCATACTTGAGCTTTAAATATTCCAAAGATTTTAATCTAAACATGGGGAACAACTGGGTTGATGTTTTAAAGTTTTGACATATTTGAAGTATACAGAATTTGAAGTACATAGTATACTCTTAAAATTATTTATATACTAGAAGTTTGAGGTAGGAAGCCAGGAAATTGAGTGCTTTCATGTGCGTTTTCCTGCTACATACAGAAAGATATTTAGGCAATAATGAATTCAGAGAAGGGAATGAGTCATCAGGAGTCCCAAGAGGCTTAGAATAACTACAACAACATGCTGACAGCCCACATTTTTACCTTCTCAGGCTCAGTCCCCTTTGGGCAAGCAGGGAAATGTCTCAACCACCAAAGCAGTTGGATATTTAATGACTTTTTTTTTTCTGTTAAAGATTAGCCAGGGAGAAATAGCCAAGAAAAGCTTTTAATGCCCCTGATGTTACATGAAAAACAAAAATTTGCCAGAGAAGTCTAAAAGACAGTATTACAGAAACAGTATCATATTAAAGACTGTACCTGTGGTTATATTTATACCTAATTTGTAATTTCAAGTCTCAAATACTTGTTTAAGGAGAAAACAACAGTGGTGATCAGTCAAGAAAGAGTGGTGTATACTCAAGTGACTATAGAGTTGCCATTTTAAGCAAAGGTATAACCAGTGTTACACTCACAATATTTGTGATTATAATGTATACCGAAAAAAGTAGCAAGCATTCTAAAGCTGCCTAGTTTTCTCTGTTTAAAAATCCTGCTCACTGTTGTATCCTATCAAATTTCTATTTTCTTTATTGGTAACTTTATTGTAACGTTGAAAGAAATAGAATTGTGGGTTTTCATAAACCTCTCTCCACATACACCTGGCAAAATAACTTCTTGATTATACAGCCTCCAGTACCATCTAGTGATTACTTCTTTAACTACAGAGAGATCCATCCAAGGATGGCAAAGCATTTGGGACATCTCGATTATTTATTATCTGACAAGGCTTCTTCTAAATATCTGTTTATTTAGATTTAGGGCAGTGATGTGCCTCAGAGGTTAGGCAATCAGGTCTTTTAACTTTTCGTCTAGTGCTCATGAAATCAACAGTGATTTTCTTATTCACAGATCGATTCATTTTTTTTTAATTTTTATTTATTTTTGGCAGCGTTGGGTCTTTGTTGGTGCGCGCGGGCTTTCTCTAGTTGTGGCAAGCGGGGGCTACTCTTTGTTGCGTTGCATGGGCTTCTCATTACAGTGGCTTCTCTTGTTGTGGAGCACAGACTCTAGGTGCATGGGTTTCTGTAGTTCTGGCATGCGGGATCAGTAGTTGTGGCTCGCGGGCTCTAGAGCGCAGGCTCAGTTGTTGTGTCTCACGGGCTTAGCTGCTCTACGGCATGTGGGATCTTCCCGGACCAGGGCTCGAACCCGTGTCCCCTGCATTGGCAGGCAGATTCTTAACCACTGCGTCACCAGGGAAGCCCCACAGATCAATTAATTTGTAGAGAATAAAACTTCAAGTTGATTTCATTTCCTCTCACTCTCCCGGCTGGTCATCTCACTCAAGCACGCTGTCCTTGTTTCTTCAATATACCAAGTCCACTCCTGCTTCAGAGCACTTGTTCTTGCTGTTCCTTCTGCCTGGAATGCTCTTTCCCTGATAACCAAACGGCTTGTGGCCTCGCTTCATTCAGGTCAGGTCTTAATTGCCTCCTTAGGAAACCTACCTCTTAAACCTATCTCAAATTTGCTGCTTGCCTCTCTAGTGTCTAGCCCTTTACTTTGATTTTCTTTCCTAGCAATTGTTACCATCACAGATGTTTATTAGCTTACACTGTGCCTCCCCTCCACCAGAACATGAGCTCCATGAGAACTGAGCCTGTGTTTGTTTTAACTCACTGTTAAATTGCCACTGCCAAGGACACTGCTTGACACATAGCAGTTTAACAAATATTTACTGAATGAATAAATACGATATAGTAGACATTAAAGTGATTCAAAATAACATGTAATTTTTTCTCATGCCTTAAATCTCATTTCTTCTCTGAATAAACACATGTCTTTAATAATAAAGCGAGACAAACTGTAAAGGGACAGATTTTTCTAAAACCTGAGAGGTTTTCTGGTTTGGTTTTTATTTTTTTTCTCTCTCTGTCTCTCTCTTCCTCTCTTTCTCTCAGGTTGAGCAACAGAAACGAAAATATAGCTGAAAATTTAGAACTGTATCTTTTCATATACAAAATGTAATAATAATAAATAATGAAAGATCAGGAAAAGAATCAGAACATTTTATTAGTACCTTCTTCATGAAAATGAAACTATATCTTAAAAAGGCCAACTGACAAATAAGGACCACATTTCAATTAAAGGGAGCCTTTACCTCTGGTATGCATCTGCTGCTTCCTTCTTCAGTTGTAGATGTTCATTTAAGTAACCCAACATTGTGAAAGCTGGAGCATAATTCTGAATTCTTTCTGGAAATCCAAAAATATCTTTTCTTTGCATGTGCATAATGGTTGTGTTTGTAAAATATGAGTTTTATTTTCAACATTTTAAACACTAGATTATTTCCTGAGGTCATGGGCATTGCTAAGAATAGTAGTCTGATTTTATCCTGACTATAAAATACCAGTAATCATTTCAGAACTCTTTTAAATTACTGAGTAACATCTATAGTTACATATGGCTTCTACTTATGTTTTAAAGTTTAAACACTTTTTTATTCCCAAAGGTATAACAATTTGAAATCATAGCTCATGTTAAAACAGGTCATTTGAATTGTAAGGAAATCCAGTTCTTCGGCTAGTCACTTAAACCTTCCTGGGATTAAATTTAGCAACAATTTCTCTTGGTGGTTCTGTTCCAATTTCTATGTATTTTTTAAAAAATTCAGTACTGTACTCTAGAAACAGAAGATGATTTGGGCACTTTCAGTGTAGTATTTTGAATTCTAATGTCAAAAAACATCATATATCATCTACTAACGTGCAAAGGAGAAAAAAACACATCTGATCAACTTGTGTTGGGAAGCAAGCCTTCAAATCTCTTAAACTGTTTAACAGGGTAGAGTATAATCACATCTTATGTGATGGTTAGGTTCTAACTGTCAAAGCATAAGGTAAAAATCACACGGTTAAAATGATTCCTGCAAAATTCTTAGGTCATCACACAAGGAGAAGGTCACCAAACTGAGTCAAATTAAGAGGAGACCCATAACCTTCATCCACTCTCACGCTGAGGCCAACGGTCAGCAGGACAAATGATTTATCTGCATTTTCTCTTGTCCCCCCTCTCTCTTTTCTGCTTCTAAATTAATATTTTTTTGGTCAAGCACATATAATTGAATTTGTTAAATGAATATATGATACGGCTCCACTACAGACTCAAAAACCTAGCTATTTATAACTGTCAGAGACTGTTTGTTGTTCTAGGTATCTGAATTTTGCAGACAGCTAAAAATTTACCTCTTTATGTAAACCCTTCACAAATGTTTCCCATTCTGTAAGGAAACCTATCAATAAAATTTCTGATCATACACTTTCTCAGAGGCTCTAGGTATTCATTAGAGTCATTCATTTGGGCACACTACATAACATTTTAACGTCCCGAAGTGCTGATGTTTATAAATGAACTGCCTTCTGCTCAAGTGCCCCAGGCTCAATGCAGGAAGAGTATTACCATCCTGCATATTACAATGATGAGGCATTTTCTCCTCTGCTTTTCAGTTTATCTGATTCTTCATATTATTCAACTGTCAATATTACTGCTTAAACGCCTTGCTTCTTTATTAGAATTTTGTTGAGGGATAAATAAGATGCTAGTGAAACTAATATTTCTTGAGCATCTAGGATATGCCAGGTACTCTGCATAACATTTTATATGTATCATCTCATTAAACCCTAAGCAATAGATACTTTCACTCTTGGATTATAGGTAGGAAAACTAAAATTCAATTTGGTAATAAGCCCAAGGTTTCATCATGGCTACTAAGTGGTGGAGCTGAGACTACACCCAATGTTAGTTTTATTCAGGAAGAAAGTTATTACAATAGATGGCTAATTAAATTTCACCATTCTGTCCTTTTCCTAAGCCTAAACATTTCCAGTATGTTGAAGAAAGATTAGGTGTTAAAGTGGGACGTTAAAGGCACTGGGTTTGGAACTTAAAGCATATTACCTCATTGAATTCTCACATCTCTGCAACCTCAGTATTATTATCTCTACTTCCCAAGATTAACAGAAGTTAAGGCAAGTAAAATACTTGGCCTAAGACTGCAGAGAAAGTAAACAGCAGAGCTAGAACAGCAGCAACTCAGGACCATTAGGCTCCAAAATGCTTCCTACTACAACATGGAAATCACTTCTACCTTGAATCAATAGGTAATAACAATTTTCAGCACTCTTCAAAAATCTTTAGAAAAGTTTAAAAAGCAGAATACTTGGCTGTGGGGGGGAAAGGGCAAATTCATGTCTTAAGGAGCTAATATTTAATTTGGAATTAATTTTAAATTTAATTAATTTAAATTCTTTAAATTATCTCAACAATTCTTCATGTATCTTGCCATTGTATAACAGGTGCCTTACCTGTGTATTTACTCAAAACCACTTGTGCTGCTGGAATTGCATTCATCTGGAGGATGTTGTACTGGTACAGCTCCGTGTCTCTGTTGCTTTTATCTTGCAATGTTGTACAGACCCAATACGCATAACCTATTGCTCCCTCCGTCTGTAAAAAGGCCAAAATTAACAAGTAGACACAGGGTAATAAATCTTCCAAGAAAAATTAAGAAATGAAACAATGTACTTCAATACAGTAAATATCACATCTTAGTCTTCTAAGTCAACTGGTAAGTGCCTTTAAATAAAGGGTCACTATGATACAACACAGCTAAGAACATATTTAAATCACTTGCTTCAAACCTAAGTAGAAGAATCAAGCAGGATAAATAAAGGGGAAAAAACAGAGCCCCTCCTGATGGGTTGGTTTGCTTCTTCTCAGCATCATTTCCATAGGTCAAACAAATAATTACCAATCAAAAGAATTCTAAAACACTTTCATAAATAATCGAGAAATGTCAACCAAGTCTAGTATTTATCTCATTTTTTTTTGTATTAATAGTTAACTCCTTTTTATTGCTTAGCATTCCGTAGGTATGGACGTACCAGTTTGTTTGTTTTTTTAACATCCTTATTGGAGTATAATTGCTTTACATTGTTGTGTTAGTTGCTGCTGTATAACAAACTAAATCAGCTATAAGTACACATATATCCCCATATCCCCTACCTCTTGCGTCTCCCTCCCACCCTCCCTATCCCACCCCTCCAGGTGGTCACAAAGCAGAAGCTGATCTCCCTGTGTTATGCGGCTGCTTCCCACTAGCTATCTATTTTACATTTGGTAGTGTATATATGTCCATGCCACTCTCTCACTTCGTCTCAGCTTACCATTCCCCCTCCCCATGTCCTCAAGTCCATTCTCTACATCTGTGTCTTTATTCCTGTCCTGCCCCTAGGTTCTTCAGAACCTTTTTTTTTTTTAGATTCCATATGTATGTATTGGCATATGGTATTTGTTTTTCTCTTTCTGACTTACTTCACTCATTGTATGACAGACTCTAGGTCCATCCACCTCACTACAAATAACTCAATTTTGTCTCTTTTTATGGCTGAGTAATATTCCATTGTATATATGTGCCACATCTTCTTTATCCATTCATCTGTCGATCGTGGTTTGTTTTTAGAGTCTCAGTTTCTATTCTACATGACTACTTCATCTATTGAATCCCAATGTCATTTCTTCATCAGCTCTTTAATGACAGTTCAATCTGTTTTTTAAGAAAGAATGAAGAGTAGGGACAACTGCTATCATTAACATCTGATACCACTATGTATTCAATTTCTCAAGAAGGACAGTACTTTATTCATTAATGAATCCTGAAGAATGCTCAAATTCTTACGTGCATACTGAGTTCTGTAGTGTGCCTGAAGAGATCCATGGTGTCATAACTTCCAACTGTCTCTGCAATTAGAGCCTATAAAAGGAAAAGGGAGGCTCTTAATGTGTTTAAAAGGACTACTACTACTACTATTACTACTACCACTACTCCTACTAACAATAATAATAAATGAAACTCTTTGGAGGAACCAAAGGTTTACTAGCTGTGCTTAAAAGCAAAGTTAACTTCTTTTTCAATCTTGGCTACCGTATTCCCATGGCTCAGAGGACCAGAATGACTTGTTAAATTAGCCCTTAAGCTGACAGATGCTTGCAGAACTCCATTTGCAACCAGGGAGTTAGTGAAATAATCCACGTAAAATTCCTCAGAACACTGATAAAGCTATGCTACCTCCTCCCTTCCCTCCCCCCAATCTATTCATACTGGTATTTGTCTGGATTAGAGTTGTTAACCACAGGGTCCCCTCAGATTCAGCTGGAAAGCTTTTAAAAAGGAGATCCTCTCCCCTAGAAATCTAGCTTCCATAGATCTGGGTAGAGTCTCATCATGTTTATTTTTTAAAACTGCCTCAGGATTTTAAATATTATATCTATGCCACTGACTTCATAGATTATGTGATAGTTAAAATTACTTTCAAGCTCATCTATCTTTTATAAGAAAGCAGGGTTTTTTTTTAGTTATCATACATTACTAATTAAGAAATTAATATTAAGCCACACTCTATTGTTACCATTTTATTTAAATCTACTAATTACCTCCTGAAATAAATTATTTTTAAGAACAGAAATAATTTAAAAATAAGAAAAGGGACTTCCCTGGTGGCACAGTGGTTAAGAATCTGCCTGCCAATGCAGGGGACACGGGTTCGAGCCCTGGTCTGGGAAGATCCCATAAGCCACGGAGCAACTAAGTCTGTATGCCACAAATACTGAACCTGCGCTCCAGAGCCCGCGAGCTACAACTACTGAGCCTGCATGCCACAACTACTGAAGCCCACGCTCTGCAACAAGAGAAGCCACCGCAATAAGAAGCCCACGCACCGCAACGAAGAGTAGCCCCCACTCGCCGCAACTAGAGAAAGCCCACGTGCAGCAATGAAGACCCAATACAGCCAAACATAAATAAAATTTAAAAAATAAATAAATAAAAATAAGAAAAAAAATACTTAAGTGACTCTGATGAGCATCTCAGACCTACTGACCTACAGCAGTGCTACTCAAAGTGAAGGCCCTGGACCACCAGCATCGTCCTCAGTTGGGAGCAGTTATAAATGCAAATTCTCAGGCCCCCTAGGTCCAAAACCTTACATAGAGATTAGTGTAGTAATGCCACTGCTCCCAGATGCTACCACAGCTAATGGCAACAGGAGTTTGCCTTTCCTAACTCTGCATGTTTCACCGATTAACTAGAATCAGACCCAAGAGTCAAAGTATAAGAGAAGATATCTAATCCCTGATTAATGATTTTCTAATAGGGATGATGCTCCCACTAGTCTCTGAACTGAAACAATCAACCACTTACTAATTTATTACAACTTCTCAACTAGACAAGACCTTGGAGGCCACTCAGGCCAATCTCCTTCTTTTTCAGGTAAGAAAAATGAAATCCAGAAGTGATATGTTAAGGTAAAACAATTAGTAAGTGACAGATTCAGACTAGTAACCTGATTCCTATTTGGCAGTACAAAAATCTAAACTTTGCCGGGTGGGGGGGTGGGGGCACTCATAAACAAGTACCAAATCAAATATGAAGATTTTACAGAAAATGAGAAAACATAATCAAAATGATCTTGTAAATGTTCATTTTTTTGATAAATGTATGTTAACAGAGTTCTAGGTTTATTTTTTAAGAATAATAATGGCAGAATGATGGTGTTCACAGCCCCTCAAATCAAAGCTTAATCATTACAAGCTGTATGACCTTGGGCATGACACTTAGGATCTTTTAGCTTCAGCTTCCACACACAAAGAGCCTAGCACAGCAACTGGCACAAAGTAAGCCCTCAAATGCTATCATTATTATCAGTGTTGTTTATATTGACATGTTATTTATACCACTTTCTATTAACATGTTAGTTATAAAACAGATTATTAATAACTATATGTTATATATCTTACTTGTCCAATCCAGCACATTAAATAAGATGGATCAAGGGATTGAGCCATTTTGAAAGCTTCATGAGCTTGCTAGGAAAAAAAGGCAAAAAATAACAAGCCATTTTATAAACTTTATATTAAAGCATTTATATTTAAAAAGCATAAGAGAATAAGAAAAGCCAGACTTGTAAACATAAATACAAATGAACCTAAAACTTCACTGTTTAAGCACAATTGGCAATGCTTACAACTATGTCTTAAATATAGTCCTGAAAGAGTCCCGGATTCAACAGATTTCTCTACAGGCTTAGGGATTCTGGTCCTCAATGAAAGGGCACTGTAGGTGTCTACCTCATAGCCTGCAGAACTTTGAACCAATTACCCATCTATTTGCTAAGCCACAGGTCTGATGGAAATAATTAGAGAAGGCTGAATCTATTCCCCTCTCTTGGAGCTCAACTGGGAAGATAAAAACTACCAACAAGTGAGGTCTGAGACCTGCTACTGGGTGAAAGGAGTGGTCAACATAAATCTGAGCTAAACAGGAAACTTTCAAGTTACCCCACTTGGACACTTTAAATCATATGCTTTTTTTTCTGCTACAAAGAATAACTTATTATACGCTGCTTTGTATTGTTTTCCCAATAATCTATCTATGTGTGGCAGGAAACAGTCTTTTTTTCTCATAAGAAGGTAAGCTCATGGACAACAACTGCACCACACTACCACAAAACCACATTCGTAGCTTATTAACTAAGACTTATCTTTGTTTAAATTTAAAAAAAATATTTTCACATATTTTAAGATCCAAATTAATATTTTTCTTAATTCTATTTACAATCTTCTAAAGCAATCTCTGCAGTGACTTCACGTATCCCTGAGAATACCAATGAAGCTATTTTAAAAGGATGATATTTAATATACTGGCTGAAACACAAAACAGTACAGATGTGCTATTATATATAGATTTGTGGAAACTTCTAAACATGACCTATAAACATGCTTCCCACTACTGTAGTTCCAATTCTCTATATACAACTCTTCACGTATGACAATTTACACCGTGGCATGTAAAGGGATTAATATCTGCTAAAGCCAAATCTAAATTACCAAGCAAAGGTTAAATTTAAGTTTCTAGAGAGTACTAATAAATGCCCTTACTTCATCACCCCACCCCCAACACAGCCTACATGGGACTCCTCTTAACGTGTAAAAGATAAAAAGAAACACACCCAAATAATTCATAACAGAATTATTTTAATCTCCAAATGAAAAAAACAACATAATTATAAAACCAGGAATTTCTTGTGACATGAAAAGGGAAATCTTACACATTCATTATTCAATATAATAAAGTGAATGCTATCAATGATCTAGCATATTAGAGAGCATGCTGGATAGATAACAATGTGCGAAGTATTTCTCCACAACAAGTTAAGCTATTATGAAGAGGACATATATAGAAAATGTTCTTTACTTTTAATAGGACAAAACAGACAATATATGTACCTCAATCTTTTCATTTGCAAGGTATAACACTCCCAAGTTGGTCCACGCAACAGCATTCTAAAAAACACACATATACAAAATTAGGTCCCTTGTCTACATAGCAGTCTCAGAAAATCATTAACACTAAATTTTGAAGTTATTTTGCATAGACAGAGACACGTAACACTCACAATTTGTTCTGATTGGATTGATTTGATGAAACAGTGCTGAGCAAGGGCATAATTTCTAATACCTGAAAAATACAGATTTCAATAAAACTGAACTTTACTGCCTGAAAACAGGCAATCTTCTAAAAATATTGAAGTGTTACTCAATTCTTACCACTGTAACATGAAACTACACCAAGAGCATTCCAGTATAAGTGATTATTACTGTCAAGTCTCACAGCCTTTTTCAGACACTGAAAAGTAAAAGTAGATAAATTTTTCTCAGAATATCAGCATTTATATCAAGGTAAGTGTGGTTTTATGTGAAAACACTACAGAATTTACTTTATCAAAAGCATCTTTCAGAAAAGCCCTTAGTTTTTTTAAAAGTTTATGAAAAATTTCTCAAAACCATACATGCAAAGATTTCTCCAATAGCTCCTGAAGATCATTCGACTTGCTGCCTGTTTCTGCTAGATGTTGTGCTTGGCGATAATAATTAATTCCAAGATCACACCACGTGTTAGATGTAGACATCAGTTTTAATGCACGACCATAACACCTATAGAAATATAAAAGTGAATGTTATATTGTGTTATGATGTTCTAATTCGATTTGAATGTCATCCACTGGCAATCATTGTAAATTACCTTCCTCCAAGATGGAGGAGCTCATTTTTCTTTAATACTTGTTTTCCTTCTTTCTGACCTAGGAGGACTCCTAAGACACTAACATTCACTTTAGATAGTGAGACAGCATACAGACTGGTACAAGCATCCCCAATTAGCTTCCAAAGGCAAGACACATCAGCTCGATGTTGCAGAGCCCTAAAAAAAAGAAACGGTGTGATTCTTACAAATTATTTCCAAAACGTATGGCGTTTATCTCCCTCACTACTACATACAATTAAAACAGAAAAAGTATACATACAATTTTGATTTAGTTCCTTAGCTAAATGCAGCAAATGCTTTACTGAATTCCTTCTAGCCATCTTATATCTTATCACCTCCTTATTATGAAGAAAGGAAGAGGGGAAGGAGAAGAAATTGACTATTTTAAGTGACAGAAACTTTGCAAACATTTCTTTGGTACTCTTTATCATTTTTCTTAGAAGCAGCAGAAATCACATAAATAAATCAATAAATTTTCCAGGACCAATTTACCTTTAATACTGAATTTTTTAAATTATGCTTTTTGTGTTTGTCTATTTAAACAAAAAGCAAAGCAGTAAAGTTGGTAACTGTCTCATAGTTGATTATTATAAACTTAAGTTTTGCTTGAAGATCTTCCTTCACATATTAAAAAAAAAAAAGGACTAGTAAATATAAAATATATTTGGTAGTCCAAATGATTTTTACTCTCTGAGATCAAGAATACCAAAAATCTAAATATGAGAATGTGAAAAACCGTATTTATTGAAGCAAGAAAGACTCAGTGGACAAGCTCAAAAAGTAAATAAAAATATTAATTACGGTGATAAAGGGCACTTCTTTTTAGAATGAGAAAATCTCAGTTATTCATTTCTCTTCACTTTTCTCTTCTCAAAATCTTACAAATAAAACACAGCAATTTCTCAATTAAGCCAAGTCTCGATAATCAGCTATCACAAACAGCTATGTTGCTGGCAGATGGGCAAGCAGATGGAACATTTTTCATAGCCTTTTCTACTCATGGAGTCCAGCCAAAAATCATTTTTCAATGTCTTCCTGAGAAACAAGATTAATTACTGCAGTCATCACTGAAAGCCCACTGTGAGGATCAGGAGGAAGGACACTATTTGTAGCTCTTTTGCCTAAATATCTTAGTGTAATTTCTAAACTTGACAGCAGGAAAGAAGAAAACAGAGAGGAAAACAGAAAAGAAAACACTGGCAATTTTAGCAACCTAAACTCTTATCTCCTTTTAAGTTCAATAAAAAATAAAATATCTGTAAAGTGAAATAACTTCTATCACCCTTACACTAGAACTGTGGTAGTGTGAACTTTAAGTCTAGAAGTAAAGTAAATATAAATGTGGGAATATCACTTTAAAAGTTTTGTATACCTCCTCATAATTAGTTGTGAGTGTTATCCAGAACAAAATTTCCCAGACTCAGAAAGGCAGTATTTGTAGCTGAAGTATCATCACTCAAAGGTTCACATTTACCCTTAAATACTAGTTCAAACAAATTACACCCCTCTTCACAATACCTTCCTTTGGAAAGAGCTATATGTATTACATAAGACTTGAAAAGTAGCAATAAAAATCAGTGGGAGAAAAGAATGAAGTTTTCATTTCAGATTTGGTTCATGCTCAAAGCAAAGGAATTCTAGAGCAAGCAAATCAACACAACACACAGGAGAGGGCAAGTAGGGAAAGAAAGGAAGTGAAGCACAAGAAAGATGTTTAAGAGCAAAAAAATTTAATTCTATGTCTAACTTGAGTACTTTTTAGTCATCTATCACAAATAACACTTCTGCCTAACTAATGAATTTAGTTCTATAAAATAACCAGATTTACTGAAATCTTTCTGATTTATTTCTTGTTATTTGACATCACTTCTTCTCCTACACAGATTCTCTCCAGGAGCAATCAGATTGCTCATCTCCCTTCACCTTCAGCCCTACTAATTAGTCTAATTAGTCTAAAATGGGCCCTGATCACTGAATGTAAAGCCTATTGTGCACCTGAAGCCCCATTTTCCAATCAGTTCCAATTAGAGATACTTGCATCTCTAGGTCTCCTGAAAGAGAACAATAACACGTGGTACCCAAGCTGCTGCTCCACTAGCTGACTGCTTCTTCCCTCCCATCCTTCTCTATGCTTCCAGCATGTCAGCTGCTAAAAGCAAGAAATTGTATCTGTTCCCCAGTGCAAAATTAATACAATATGTATGTTACAGAATTAACTGACTAGTCTGTTACTCTTTTTTATGTTTGAGATTCTGAATAATGATTGCTATAGCTAACAGGATAAACAAAGCATGATTTCCTAAAATTGGCTTTATTATATAATACTAAGAAAATAGACTCATAAATAATGATACTAACCGAGTAAAATATTCCAGTGCTTTCTCTATGTAGTCTACAGCTTTTCCATCAAGATAATCAACTAGAGCTGCTTTTGCCATCATGAGATGGCATTCACCCAAACCTAAAATCAGGTAAGTTTGTAGTTGTTAAAATATGTAAAAGAAACACTGAGAATGAACATCAAATAAATTCATTGGTGTTATATTACAGCCACTTTCCAGAAAACAAAACTTAATGGTATTTTATAAAAGTTATCTTAAGCATGGTCTTGATGCATTTATTAAAGAATTCAAATGTCAGGGTTCTGCTGGAGTAAACATGTACTAAAAGATAAAAACTATCTATGGAACCTAAGAATTTCCTTGATTTTGGACAAATTACTTAGCTCTTAAAATCTTAGCTTTGAAAATGGGGATATTACCTAATAATATCTAATATGATGCTACTTGCTATCATATTACTATTTATTAGGTTGTTGTGAAACAAGATTTGACCTCTTTATATTCAAAACTATGTAGCAAACTATACTATCAAAATTAAATGAAACAGCAATTTCCTAAAGTGGCCAGTAAACATGTAATAAATGTGAGTTCTCCTTCTCTTAAGGAGTTTTATAAAAAAAAATTTTAAAAAGGGTTTCAAGGCCTAAGTTACATGTCACTTAAAATATACACTATTTCTGAATTAAACCCCCCACTGTTTCTTTAAAAAGGAAAAAGAGGGAAGCAAATATAATGAGCTCCAGGTTTTTTTAATGGTTAGAAGTAATCATTAAAAAATTAATTAAATATGGATGGTGGTGTTTTACTTTAAATTACCAAAAATAATTTTTTAAGAAGGAACAGGTATCTATAAAGGAACTAAAATTAATTTAGATAATTACAAAACAATGCAAGTTGCCTCTAAAGTTCAAAAAGTTTAAAAATGAGATTCTATAATTTACAAAGTAACTAAAAGGTATTACGATATTCTGAGAATATAGTGAATTAATTATCAAAATATAAGAGCAGGGAAATTCTTGTTTTAGAGATCCGTTTTTAGATCCCACAGCTATCATACTACTTATCTAAAAGCTAAATCTCTATCATATTACTATTTATTAACTGTTATGAAACAAAATTTCATCTTTCTATATTCAAATCTATATAACAAGCTATACTATAAACAGTTCATACCAGACACTTGCTGTTGACTAAAGAAGTCCTTTTCAAGTTACTCGATACATTTAGAAATTTATTCAAGGATTTTATACTTCAGTATCACAAAAGACAAAGGAGCTATTAAAGAGAAATTACCTTTCAAAGCAGGCACATAATCTTCTTTCTTTTTAATGATCAGCTGGTATTGAGCTACCGCCTCTTTATATTTGCCTAGGATTTGCTGTATTGCTGCAACCTTAAACACACTGTATGTGGATTCGGGGTTCAGCTCACTGGCTTTTGTGAAGGATTTCAAGGCTGTTGTATAGCCACCTCTGCTTAAATATGCCTCTCCTAATGACTCCCAACAATTGAAGTCCTTTGGGTCTGCCCTCAATGCTGCCTGTAAACTAAAATTTCAAGAAAGAGTAAGAGAACTAAAAGTAATAGAACTACTTCCATATCTGAAAGAAAAATACAAAGTAATTTAACTGAATCACACATATCCATGGTTCCTCCTATGGATAAAAGTGAAAAACCGTATTTATTTAAAGCAAGTATACCTGTTCCTTTTATGACATGGGTTTTTTCATACTAAGAAATTTTATTGTAATTTTAGAATGAATAAAAACAAAATAAATTTTTGAAGAAATGCTCACCAAAATTTCTTTCCCTGGACTATGTAGGAGAACTCCAGTTTCCTATCCTACCAGAATAGGTATATATCTCAATATGCCTCATCACAGTCTATAAGCCCCCACCAAGCCTCCTACCAAAACAAAAATATGAGAGTTGAAAAATAGGAACAACAGGCATGCTTTAAATTTCTGATCAGATTCCAAAGCCATGAAAAAATTTTAAATGCCTGTATTCTAGGTATTAACATAAATCAGAACAACTTTGACTCAAACATATTTTCTTTACATGGTTCAAACCAAACTATTAAAAATGAGCTGCTCCATATGCCCTTCAAGCTGCCAGTGTCTCCCCTTCCCCAAAACAATGCTTGTCAGTGGGAGAACAACAAAGATATTAACCTTGGTTTTTTATCATTCCTTAAATTTCTATTGAGAACCTGCTATATACATGATACTATTAAGACTTCACTTCCCTGGACGGCTCTCTCCTTAACACAAGGACATCAGTTAATGCAATTTTGTAATTCCAGTGCCGTGCAGATAGTAAGAACCAATGAACCATAAATAAATTTTGCTATTTCTTCCCTTGAAATACAACCTGGTATGAGGCAACTTATAAGTTCATTTTGGATATAAATGGAGTTTAATTTAAGGAACCATTAGGTTGTCTATCAGATGTTAAATATAGAAAGGTGCCTTACTCAGCCACTGCTTGAGAATGTTGACCAGCTTTTAAATAGTATAGTCCTCGCCTAAGCCAGGCCCATTTTGCCGCTCCAGCACTTGCCTTTTGAGTGACTGTTGTTAGGATAGCTAAGGCAGTTTCCTAATAAGAAGAAAAGACTAGTATTAGAGATATTAAATATTATAAAAATACTGAACACTTATGTAAAGTAAACAGATATATTTTCATTTACCACTTTTGATTTTTTAAACTTACACTGGTATATACTGAACCACACTTTCAACATTAAGTAATTTAATATCTGCCAATAAAAAGAAAATTTACTCTATAAGCAGTGGCAGAAATATTTCTATAGCATCTACAAATAAAAATTAAAAAATAACTTTCAAGTACACATATAAAAATATTTCTATTTCTATACTCAGGATTAAAAAAAAGACAAAAGTGTTTAAATTATTAGACATACCATCTCTTCAAGCTCTACACTTAAGTCAACTGCTGCAGCTCCAGATTCAGCATCAGTGTCATCTAATTCAAAAGCTTTCCTGTAACATCCACGGGCTCTGTTTCTATCTCCTACTACATCCCTGTAATAATGACCTAAATAGCAGAAAACTTTGCCCATGTATGTATCCAGTTTGGCAGCCTGAAAAATAAAAATTGATAACAACAGAATATTAAAGTTTGTTTGGATGGGTCCCTTTAAAAACACAAAAGATAAATACACAGATTTAAAAAAATAAATAAATATACAAAAATATGCCAAAACATCCTTTAACGTAAGATTTAAAGCAGACATGAAAACTGGCCATCACCGGTTACAGAAAACAAACAAATATAAAAATACTATTTCTCTGCTAAAAGAAATGTGAAATTAAGAGTTATTATTTCATCAATCTGTTTCTAAGAGTCAAGCTAGGAATGTAAAACTTCTAGCTGTTACACATCTAAAATATAAGAAGTTAAACACGTAGAAGTATATAAGACTCACATGGCAATAAAAGTACAGTGGAAATTACCTAAAAACAGTATTGTTTTCCAAAGGTACTGATGTCTCATTTTCTATAACACGTGTTTCTTAAATTAGTAACTTTTACATTTTTATGATTTAATTTTCTCCTTGAAAACCCATACAACATTCTCACAAAACCTTATGTGTGAGAGATGAAACACAAAAAAAAAAAATCAGTAAAGGGTAATTTTAAGTACCTAACTTATGTGATTATTAGATTTGATTTCATAATGAATCCATTTCAACTAAGAACTAAATAGCATATGTTACCTTTAGAAAATGGGTAAGAGCCTTTGTTTTATCTTTTCTTGTTTCTTCACCCATAGACCAATATGTTAACCCAAGTTGGTAATGATATTCAGCAACTTCAGCATCTTTCTCAAGAGCTAGCTGAAAACTAAGTCACAAAAGGGAAGAAAGGAATATTCAGATAGATAGATAGATAGATTAAAAAAAAAAATAGGAGACACCTAGTTGGAACAATCAAAGTTTGACTTATTCAAGGATGGTAAATTAGAAGCAAGTCATTACTTTAGGATATAGATCATGAGAAAAAAAAATGATTAGAAGAGGAAACCAAACTTAAAACCAAACATTATATGTGCTTACTGAACATTATGATCAGCTAATGAGATTTCAAACCCATCATGAAATTTTCTATAGTTATGCCAAATACATTTCTTATAGTTATGCCAAATACATTTCTTAAAAATACTAAGGCTTGGGGCTCCCCTGATGGCGCAGTGGTTGAAAGTCCGCCTGCCGATGCAGGGGACACGGGTTCGTGCCCCGGTGTGGGAGGATCCCACATGCCGCGGAGCGGCTGGGCCCGTGGGCCATGGCCGCTGAGCCTGCGCATCCGGAGCCTGTACTCCGCGACGGGAGAGGCCACAACAGTGAGAGGCCCGCGTACCGCAAAAAAAAAAAAAAAACTTAGGCTTACAAAGATCAAATTTATGCAAAACAAGATCTTTATCAAACCCATTCATTTTGAATTTTTCAAGAAATATTAAATTAAGATAGGACTAGGTTTATGAGCAATCTAAATACATCCTTACCATTTTTCTGCTTGTAGATATTCCTTTTTGGTAAAATGAATCAAAGCCTCCAGGGCATGAGCTTCAGCTAGGTCAGGGTAAGAAGAGAGAAGGTCTTCCATAATCTATAAAGTACATATCTATCAATTCCATATCCAGATAAAAATAACTTTTAACTTAAAAAAAAAACCCTCAGTTTAAATGAAAACACCAACCTTTGAAGCTTCATCTAATGAGCCTTTGTTCAGATAGGCCAAGCCTTTGAGAACCAAAAGTCCTGGGATATTATTTGCATCAGAAACCTAGAAAATAATTGTAAAGAATTGCTCTAAATCTCCTACAACACAATGCAGCAATGTTTTGCTTTAACTAAAGAATGACCATGGTATAAAGACTTAGAGGACCTGATTTCTATCACTATTAACACTTTCATTCTTTGCAATCTTATTAAAGAAAATTTCAAATACATTAAAAAATTAGAGAACAGCATAATGAACCCACATGTACTTATCATCTAGTTTCAAAATTATTAGCTCAAAGCCAATCTTTTCTCATCTATACCTCCACCCATTTCACCACACTCCTGCTTAGATTACCCCAGAAATTATAGCTTTTCATCTGATAGTTTAGTATCTGTATCTAAAAAATACGTTTATTTTTAATAACATAATCATACTACCATTATAAACACATAAACAAAACCAACAATACATCCTTAACATCATCAAATAATTAACCAGTGTTCAAATTTATCAGTTGTCTCATAAAATATTTAAAGAATTTGTTTTAATCAAAATCCAAATAAGGTACATACATTTCAACTGGCTGATATGTCTCTTAAGTCTCTTTTAATCTATAGGGTTCCCTTCCATCTCTTTTTTTCTCCCTTAAAATTTAACTGTTGAAAAATATGGGCCACTTTCACAGTTTCTCAGAGTCTGGCTCTTGATGATTGTATTGTCATGGTATTGACATGTTCCCTGGTCCCCTGTATCTTCTATAAATTAGTAGGTCTAGACCTTTGATCTGATTCAGGGTTGATGTTCTGGCAAGAATACCTCATGTGTACTTGCACCTGGTTATGTCTAGTTGTCTTTTTTTCTTGTGAAGTTAAGCAGCCATTGATCCTCAATGCCTAGATCTATTAATTCATTATGGACTGCAAAATGGTGATTTCCTAATTCTATCATTCCTTCTTTCCTTATTCGATGGCATACTTCAACAAAGAGAAATTTCCCCTCCTCTATCTATTTGATCATTCTGAGGAACAGTTCATAAAGGAAACATAGGATAAATACCTCGATTTTTTCCAATTGGTTCCTTAGCATCCTTCAAAGATTCACTTTACTGAGGATGATTTGTTGATTTTTTTTGGTATCATCATTAACACATGGATTTAAACTTAAATGATGTGCTTTAATCTACTGCAGTTACTACTGCTCAAACCATCCCCTCTTTAGCCAGTAAAAATCAATTCATGCTAGTTCCTGAGCACTTCTGACATAATTCTAATAGCCTTTTATGGTTTCATTGGTTTCTAGCATTATAAGGTGTCCTGGGCTCATCTTGTACATTTTCTGTCTCAGACTTGGATTCTACCAGTTCTTCAAGGCACTTTTCATTTGGTTTTTGTTTTTTGTAAAAAAAAAAAAAGAGTATGGAAAGACCTCTCCAAAGCATTCACCCAAAACACACTATTGGTGGAAGGCAAGTATTGAGAGAAAACAAGAAAATAAGATATCTGTTCTTGAAGGATCCTGACAACTGTTCTAATTTTAAAGAAAAACTATGAAATGCAAAGCCTTTTGAAACATAAAAAACAATGATTTTTTATAAAAATTCAGAACTCTGCAATATGCTGAGTGATATAATTTTAATTTTATACCAAAAATAGCCTTTATCTGAAAAATATCTTTATATTGTTAAAGGCGCCATGTTGTTATAATTCATAATTTACTAGTTTTTGCTAGGGAATTTCAAACTGCTTGAATCAAAAACAGTAAGAAATCAGTTTCCTTCTTAAATATCAATCTTTCTCAGAGTGTTTTTTAAGTTGAATAAAACAAGCAACATTCTCTACCATGAAGCTACAAGTGTCCTTAATAATTCTTGTCAATAATCTATGAAATATTTTCTGGAGAGAAAAATTTAGAATACCAAATTAATAATAATCAAGTATTGATAACCCAAGAGGGCAAAAAGAGAAAAGGAGAATAAGAGCAAGAACTAAAGAAAGAAATTGCATTATATGAAGAACATTGTAAGTACTTAAGCAAGAGGCAAACAAATAACTTTAGGAGTTTCCAAAAAATGCAGAGGTGGTGAATTCATACCTCTAACACAAAATTTTTGTAAGTAAATATTTGTGGTAAGCAGAGAGTGGTTGATGCCTGGTTGACCGAAAACTAAATAAGGTGAAGGGAAAAATGCCATGATGAGACTACCTGATCAAGAGTACGAATTGCTTCCTCTGAAGATTCATAATCTGAGAGTTTAATCAAAGCCTCTGCTTTCAAATGAAGACAAAGATTCTTCTGATGAAGATTGCCACCAGACACACCAAGATTATCTATGTTCTTCAGAGCTGACAAAATTAAGGACATCTGAATGAAGACAATCATATCACTTCACTTTTTTTTTTTCTTTTTAAGGGTAACATATAACAAATTGTAGATATAGTAAGAATAAACTGTCAAAACAATATACATGAAGAATAATTCAAAGCTAAATATAAATTCTTCCCTGAACTCTTTATGAAAATATCTGAATTTGAAACAGAATAGATCTAAATTTAAAACCTCCATCTTTACGTAACATATAATAAAACTGAACATCCTGAAACACAACAATGGCTGTCTATATCTGCTACATAATAGAGGTTAACCCTTATCCAAAGCATCTGTCACAAAAATAGCACATTAAGGATAATGGAAGGGAAAAGAAGCTGAATTAGGATGAACCAAGGTAAACTGTTTCCCAACTGCAGAGGCAAGGTCACCAGCCAGGCCAAGAGCAGTGCATCATTTCTCTGATTTCTTACCCCACACCTGACCTACATGAACACATGCAGATAGGCTCTAAGATACCTCTCCTTGTCCATTACCTACATTGAAGGAATCAAGAATCTACGTTAGAGTGAAGGTCGCAGGTCACACAAGAAGCTTCCCTGTTACAAAGACAGAGCATCACCACACAAGCTTAAACTGACTTTGTCAAAATTCCAAGTGTAGGAAACCTTTGATAAATACTCATTGTTGGTTTAAAAATATAGTAGTAGACATGCACACAGACTTGGTGTGTTTTTTTTTTTAACCTCCTCAATGAAATTTAAATTAGTTGGTAACTTAAAATACAAAGTAAAGCACCATTATCATTCTCCTTTAAGATGAAAAGAAACAGCATTGGCCACCCTGGAAGATGTCAAGAATACCTTGATTGCATGAAAGAACAGCTTCCTTAGGTTTATGCATTCTGACTTGGGCTTCTGCCAGATGATACCATCCAGCTGTGCAGAGAGGGCTTTCCTTTAACCCTAAAAGGATAAGAGTAATCACAAAATCCAAGGTTTCCATTACGACTGAGATGAATGGCACCACAATCCACTCCCCAGATCAGACTCCTCCCCGCTCCCTTGTAGTCCATATCTAATCAGTCACAAAGTCACATTGATTCCACGGCCCACCACTTCAGGTCAGACCTCCATTATCTATCCCAGATCAATGCAAGTGCTTGCCATCTACACCAATTCATTCTCTATACTGTGGCCAGAATATTTCTAAAAATACAAATGGGATTATGAAATTCCCCTACTTAAGACTGCGCTGGTTCCCAGCTGCCCTTTGGATAACATGCAAACCTCTTAACAAGGTTTGCAAGGCCCCTTTCCAGCCTCAATTCTTGTCCCCTCCTGCTCCCATACTTTATTTTCAAATCTTGCTGAACGATCAGGAGTTTCCTGAACACTAGCTTTTCTCTCACCTCAGGCTATTTCAACTCTTGGCCTAAAATGCTCCTCCCGCTGCCAGGCTTGTATTTGTCATTCAGACCTCAATATGAAAGAGAGTTCATCCAGAATTGTCATACCTGATAAGACTAAATTAAAGCCTCCTAAGCATGGAGATAGCATCCTTATTTTACACGGAGATAGTATCCTTATTTTACAAACGAAAACACTGAGACACAAAGAGTTTAATTAACTTTCGTAAGGTCTTGAAATTAGTGAGTGGCAGAGTTGGAATTCAAACTTAAGCAGACTCCAGAGTTATGTAAGTACATTTTTTTGCTTCTATTCTAAATATATATATTCCTTAAAGAAAGACCCAAAGATAAACGCCTGCTAACAACTGTACCTCATGTTATACGTTGCACACTGAACACTCACCTTCTGTTAAGTTCCTAACAGCACCTTCGTACTTTTTGTCTTGTAATGCTTTAATGCCTAAACCAATGAGACCTGGACCACTTTTTGAATCCATTTCCACTAATCTACAACAGTACTGTTCTCCCTCATCAGTAAGGCTTCCTGGAATTAAAAGAAAAAGTTATTAGCATACATATAACAATATGTGCCAACACCTGTACACTTAAATCCCAAGAGCTGTCTTATGCATACACTTCCATATCTTGATTCCAGGAATTTGAAACTTAAATAGACCAACAAAGGTAGAAAATATTAACATCTCATAAAGAAAATGATGTTCCTCCTTCTTCTTAAATACCAGAAGTAGAAACCACTTTACACACAGCAGTATGGGTAAACCGAACTTGCTGTCGTACTCAAGGGTTTCAAGCAAGAAACCTACTGCTACTTGCCACAAGGCTAAGACTCAGCGCGCTGCGTGCCACCGGGTCTCCCTTTGCTATTCAGCAATAAGAACTTTGGTTGTTAGATGAAGGAATCCCTGTCAAAGGACAGTATCTTTGCCAACCTCTCTCCCTGGACAACAACGTGCTGCTAGAGATGCGGCAGCCAAGATGCCAGATGCAGTGGACTCTTCCAGCAGCCCAGAATCAAAAGACAGCCTACTCAGCAGGATACTGAACAAAGACTTAGTCACATTCTTCTTAAGTTTACATTCAAAACTTTCTTTTCCTATATAAGTTAACAGTTAGGCTTATGTAGTAATCATCCAATGCCTACATTTTGAGTTTATTTTGGTAAAAAAAATTAGTTTAGAAAACACTGTAGGTTCTGTTATATTGTATTTCCATTTTCTCCAACCTCAATCATTCTCAGAATTTCTGTTCCCAGAAAAGCACAAAAACAGGTGGAAAATATGATTTCTGTTTTGAGAATAAACTGGGACTACCATTCACCACTTTAATAAGTTGTTTAATCACATACGGAAATTCTTAAAAAGTAATTGAGACAGTAATTTACAACTTGAAGCAATAAATAAGGGGAACAAATAAAAATAATTTATCTGAAAAAGACACCTGATGCTTTAATATCTCTATAAAACAGCCCCAAACCACATATGGAACCACTGTTTCAGTAACAGATGTCAAAGGTGAATTCTTTGCATGATACCATTTAGCTTATATATTTCAAAATATTTAAAACCAGATATACAACAATGTATATAATCCCTAAGTAATATTTTATATATTAATTTAGAAGTCCAAGTTAGCACCAAAAATTCAAAGAATTCATAAAGGCTAAAGAATTAAAACTTCAATACTGTTTGGTGAAATATGAGAATAAACTGGAAGAAATACTATCTCGGTTAATAAGCCAGTAAAAAAGACACAAGCCTGCTTCTAGACAAGAATTTCCCTTCCATCAATATGTTCTCACTATCGCTTCCGTATATATGAATTCCAAGAATAGACATGCCTAGTTCCATACACCCTATTATCCTCCAAAAGCAAACCACTGGGGGCTTCCCCCACCCCTTTTATATCCAGCGGTATTGTCTAAACTAGATATCAAAATAACCTCGAGGACTTGTTAAAACAAAAAATGCTGAACGCTACTCTCAAAGTTTCTGATTCAGTAGGTCTGATATTAGACCTGAGAATTTGCATTTCTAACAAGTTGTCAGGTGATACTGATGCTACTGGTCCAGAGATCATACTTTAAGAATCACCAGTCTACAGTATTTACCAATACCATATACCAACTGTATTACTAGCTTTATAGCATATATACCCTACCTTTGTTGCCTCTGTAGCTAAACAGTAATTTCTGAAGGGTAGGGACTAGTATAGTATCTTGTACATGTAGCCATTCATTAAATATTGTAATGATCCTTTAAAAATACCGTTATGAATTGATGTCCCAAAAGGCTTAGTCTATTAATAGGTAAAGGCTGAGAATTACTATGGAAAATTAAAAACATTCACCATTCTAAAAAAGAAAATAAAATGGCTACTAAAATTTTACCTTCGATTTCTATCCAACTGAGTCAAAACTCTCTCTTACTCCACAGAAACACAATTCATGATAGTCTATCTTGGCTATAAAAACTGCACTTATTACAGAAAACACACCTGGGATGAAAAGAAGAAAAGCCAATCATGCATCTTTTCTAAAAAATCATCCATATTTAGGGTAACTAAAAACTGCACACAGGTGAGCAAAGTGTGAATAGGCAGATGAAAATAGTTTCCAAAAGGTCTAGGATTAACACAAAAATCTTTTAAACAAGGTGTATTTTCCTAACATATTCCCCTTTGCTAACATCTGGGAGCACAATTATAAAAGCAAAAAGAGATTCGGGGAGACTATATTCACGTCTAGCCCTGGATAACATACTCTCTACATAAGACCAAGTGGCACGTAGAGGGTTTCTCTACAGTGTTCACAAAAACCATCAACAGTAATAACAACACTAGTGATCCTGTGTAAAGAGATAGGAATATTCTAGCTTCAACTCTCAATCCACTTCTCCATACTAATTCTTGTTGAAAATACTACCTGAATAAATGTGGAGGATAAAACCAGAAAGGAAATAGACTTCATTGTTTTTGAATAGAAAATTGTTTATTTAACTTATCTGCTCTTTTTAACATTTAAAAGAGTCTAAGATTCCAGATTTAGTGACTTTAGAACAGTTTGTCAATATTATTTTTATTTGTCAATAAGGCAAGGTAGACTTGGAGCTGATAAACGATGTTCTGAAAAGGTTCAGAGTAGATGCTCAGTAATACCTATAAGAATTCTGTTTCCTAAAGTTTATCACAAAAAAAGGCAAGAGGTTTTTTTAATTTATTTCTGACATCCCAAAGAAATCCAACAGTGCTGTAGAATTTTTCTTTTAAATTAACCTAGCTTGGAGGGAGAAAAACAACATGTACTCATTTTTTTATTTCCACCTGGATTTTCTAGTATTTCTGGAACAGAAAATCTTAAACTCTTTTCTGTTTGGATTTGAAGAAACAAGCTTTCTTATCCTCCTGCAATTCAGCAATAAAGCAAAACAAAATAAATCAAAAAGGTCATTTAGCATGAAATAACATTTCATCAGATGACAACTGTGAAAGCTATTCACTACTTGTTATGTGAAGCTTTATAAACTGAGTCATTTTGCAAATGAGTCTTCAAGCCTCAACATGCAAAGGAGGACAAAAGAGAATGAAATATATTTGTCCCCAGTGGAAAAGAACCCAGTGATTAACTGCTGTGAGGCAGCAAATTCTGCAGGCACTAAAGTACTCTGGGGGAGGATAGATCAGCCTTTAAGAGACCTCACAGATTTTCAGAAGTTCTTAATACATAGAAAGTTTGGCTTAAAGGAGCAATGAAAAGAAGGAAAAAAAGAAATCATTAAGCACAGCTTCCTACTCTCCTACATTATTAAACTTCCACCCCAAAATAATGCTTCACCTCAGAATGTACCTAAGCCTGAACTGCCCCATTCCACAAATCCTTACAACCAACATTTCAGCAGGGAAAGAAGTCTTCCTTGGAGTACCATACATGTAAATATCCACCTACCCACTCCCCTTTGCCAGGACATTTGTAATTCTGCAAAATACCCATCCCCAAACCCTCTTTGAGAATGTTTTTTTTTTTTCCCACAAAAATCAACACTCTCTCTAATCAATCCGAAAATCCCTTTGCTATCTCTTTACTAAAACATTTTGTCAAGTACTGAATTTATGGGCAAAACTCTGCAGACTGTTTGTTGAGCTTATTGCTTCTATAATTTTGTAGGCTTTTTGATATACTAGGGCATATTTACTCAACAAATCTACATTATAGGCTTATATGTGCCTATTACGAAAACATTTGATCAGCCCTCAAAAAGAAACATCAGTGTATCTTCTTGTGCCAATTAGCATGTAAGCACGTTAAGAATGAGGGAATGGCACAAACCATGAATAGCTGAACAGGAACAGAGAGAAAAGAGTGAACAGCCATGAATTTCGCAATAGCAGAAAAAGGAGTGGAGGGATGAGTACCAGAGGCCACACAATAAAGAAAATCAGTCCACTTATCTTGGGAACACACTGGGTTTCATGCTAAAAGTTGAAGAAACTGGGTGACTTAGAACTATGCTTCCTATTAGAGGAAAACAAACAAACAAAAAAACACACACAAAAAAAATCATAGAAGTCTTCCCTGGTGACGCAGTGGTTAAGAACCCGCCTGCCAATGCAGGGGACACGGGTTCGAGCCCTGGTCTGGGAAGATCCCACACGCCGCGGAGCAACTAAGGCCATGCACCACAACTACTGAGACTGTGCTCTAGAGCCTGCGAGCCACAACTACTGAAGCCCGCGCACCTAGAGCCCGTGCTCTGCAACAAGAGAAGCCACCGCAATGAGAAGCCCGCACACCACAACGAAGAGTAGCCCTCGATCGCTGCAACTAGAGAAAGCCCGCGCACAGCAACGAAGACCCAACACAGCCAAAAATAAATTAATTAATTAAAAAAAAAATCATAAGCATGCTTCCTGTACTGAAAGTCTCTTAACATGCCTCTTCCTCCTTGACCTCAAGGCAACGTCCATAACATTAACTAGCACTTTCTTCTTGAAACTCTCCTGCCAGAAGAGTTACTGCAATTCTCTTTCTCCTCTAAAAGCCTACTATCCCACTCTCACACTTCCTCCTCTTCTCCCTTAAATGAAGTCAGTCCGTCCCTGGATTGCTTCTCTTTATACCTGCTAACCATTTCTTCCTACTCTTTTCCCATTGCTGTATTCTAAGTTCCAATTCAATCACTTTGATTAAAAAAGACAGCCCTGGGCTTCCCTGGTGGCGTGGTGGTTGAGAGTCCGCCTGCCGATGCAGGGGACACAGGTTCCTGCACTGGTCCGGGAAGATCCCCACATGCCGCAGAGCGGCTGGGCCCATGAGCCATGGTCACTGAGCCTGCGCGTCCGGAGCCTGTGCTCCGCAACGGGATAGGCCACAACAGTGAGAGGCCCGCGTACCGCAAAAAAAGAAAAAAAAAAAAAAAAAAAAAAAGACAGCCCTACTAAAGGCCTCCTAATCATAAAATTAGTTGCTCAATCTCTCAAGACAGACCTCCTTTCTGAAATGCTCTTTCCTTGCCTTCCGTGTTGCTTTGCATCGGCTCCCCCACCTTCCTCTCTGACCCTCTTCGCTTCTCTGTCCTCCATCCCCTCTTCCCCCTCTTCCTCCCTTTCCCTTCAAGGCAGCCAACACTGCCCAAGGTACAGTTTTCACCTTTCCGCCCTTCAGGCATCCTCTGAAGTCATCCACTCCATTCACTTTCATGTACACGCAAAGGGCTTCTAAACCTTGTTGATCTCTCACGGGCAAACCCTGATGATCATTTCCCTCTGAATGCCCATTAACAGCTCCTCTCAACAACTTACCTTTCGTACAAACCATCATTCCATATTAGTGCAACTTTTCAGGAGAGTTGAAAGTTAAAATTGATTTCTCCCTCCCTTCACCTCTAAGAAATCTCTTCCATTTTTGCATTCACCTGTTACTTTCAATTGCTGCTACCATATTCCCAGTTCATTCATTCCTATAGTTCATTCATTCCTAGCATCACTTATTCTACCCAATCTAGTCTATCTTCTGTACAATCTATCCTGCACACCATATTAGTTTAAGATTTTATACTTCATAAATCTACTCACTACAACACTTTTAATGTTTTCTCATGTTAGTGAAAACTGCTCTTGCACGTGTATCTTTGACTCAGTTAAAGTAAGGAAAAGGGGGTCTGCTTACTTCTCACCATAAAAAAATCCAAAACTGAAGAGTTCTGGACTTTAGTTCAGACACCAGGGGGAAAAAAGCACAAGTTGGACTTACAAGGGAAAGTTAGAGTGGGGAGAGCCAAGATAAGTGCAATGAGACTTTTGTAACAGGAATTTTCCCTCATTTATCTCAAGCAGTAGTTTTCAACCATTTTTCAATTATGAAACATGCGATGGTCATTAACATACAAAGCATTCCCATGTCTATACTCATTTAGCAACAAAGTGAAAAAAACTTAAATGGATTAGGAAAGCTCTGCAATAATTTACAATCACTACCACACTGGTGCTGGTACTGTTATTTCCATTCCAATGACTGACTTCTATGAATTATATTCCTATCGGGTGAATACAGGAATGGACAGGAATGATATTCAAATTCTTTTTAAAACACCTATTCAGCACAGACACTGGCAAAACAGACAGCAGCTGTTGTGAAAACCAATATGGTCAACATCCTGTAAACTGACAAGCACAAGATATCCACAGCTACAAGTTTTGGCAACTCCCAGAAGGCTAGCTGCCATCATTTCTCTCTCTTCCCCCAACAAAAGTACACAAAGAAGCAACAGCATGAAGCATACACTAAGACACACTCTCTGACTTGAATCTGCTCTGTTTAATTTAAAAAGTAGATCATTCACAAACTTCATTACTTTATCATACTATAGTATTTGTAACAATGTCGTTGTGACATTGACATACCACATAACATCAACACTGAGAATGTTAATCTTTCACAAAATCTTTTGCATGACATTCATATCCCTGTGTAATACAGTCTAACTTACTTAATCAAAATATATCTTAGTTATTCTTTCTCCTACAGCAAATAGAACTATTTTACTATTCCCCAAAACCACACCTAGTCCCATTCCTCTGCTCATGCCATGTGGCGTATCTTTCACCTTCTCCTGTTCATCTAATTTCTGTGGAAAATTCAAGACCTTCTTCAATTCTTACCTTCAAAAATACTTCACTGATCAACAATAAACTCAGTAGCTCATAATTCGTCTGTGTCACTATACCTTCCTGTATTTCTTAGCCTTTTCATGTGCACAAAGAATACATATTGTACTTCCTCTCATGTCCAGAAATACTGAAACAATGCCTTACACACAACGGGCACTAAAACAATTTTTGATTCATAGCAACATCACTCTCACACCTCTGGGACACACAATATAACAAAGAATAAATTACCTGTTTCAATTAAATGCAAACAAAGCACTTCTAATGGATACTGTACAGTAGGATAGATGTTTATCATTCCTTCACAAGCCTTCTTCAACCTAGCAGTCTCATGAGGAAACTTGAAAATATAAAAGTAAAATAAAGTGAGTAGCAGAAAAATATACTTGTGAGCACTTTCCTAATTAGAATAGAAAGTCACGTTAGAGATTTTAAAAATCAACTTACTTTGGATAAACATTGAATGAAATGTCTATAAAGCACCTGGTGATCTTCACTAGGAATCTTATCTGATAAGTCCAGTGCATTCTCAAAAGCAGTTAATAGCTGAAACAAAGACACAAAAAGCTATTATCTGTAGCACACTTAAATGACAAATACAATAAACAGTTGAACACAAAAGACTTACTTATACAAACCATACCCTTAACTAGTAACTGCAAATGTGTTTTATTGTCTGGCCCTACAATTTCAATGAGGAAAAAAATGTATAATTAAGTTTGGAATACATCTAACTCCAATTGGCCGGCAGACTGCACTGAACTAATAAGGGATAACTATGAATTAGCGGCATTAATTTAACAAAACATTCTTGTAAGTGCTTGCTGCTCCCTACTAACTAGTTGAGAGGTACAGTCTCATATGTTAGTGTAGCTGTTACTGCTCAGATCACTTTTAAAACATCTCTTCTGAAATCACCAGCACAGTCTTTGGAACATCTTCAGGATAGCAAATCTTCAATCTCAAAAAAAAAATTTTTATTAAGTTATACTTTTGGTAAAAAACCAGAGATATGACTGAACTATCATGAAATCATTCTTCTTACATAGTATTATTAACTGACTTTGAAGAAAATTCCAAAAGAAGCCTCCTAAATATTTCCTCAGCAAGGACAGCAATACCAGAATCCAAGGCAAGCACTTTAAAAAATACCATTCATGGGACTTCCCTGGTGGCGCAGAGGTTAAGAATCCGCCTGCCAATGCAGGGGACACGGGGGGTTCGAGCCCTGGTCCAGGAAGATCCCACATGCCACGGAGCAACTAAGTCCGTGCGCCACAACTACTGAGCCTGCGCTCTAGAGTCTGTAAGCCACAACTACTGAGCCTGCACTCTAGAGCCCACGAGCCACAACTACTGAAACCCACATGCCTAGAGCCCGTGCTCTGTAATAAGAGAAGCCACCGCAATGAGAAGCCCATGCACCGCAACAAAGAGTAGCCCCCACTCACCGCAACTAGAGAAAGCCCGCACACAGCAACGAAGACCCAATGCAGCCAAAAATAAATATTTTTTAAAAATATATAATAAAAATAAAGAATACCATTCATTTGGTTACGTAAGTTCTATATTTTTCAAAATGAATTTCCATGACTTTATAATAAAAATTCATAATACAGTTCACCACCTCAAATTTTCATTTTAAGGTATGGCATAAAGTCTGTATAAATAAGTAAAATTTTACTGTGCTAATAAAGTTTAATGATCTTGCAAATAAAGAAAAAAAAAAGAAGCCTAACAAACAGTCTAGCATAACACGTTTAAAAAAAATAGTAATGAAATTAATCCACGTGGTAAATATGTGATACATTTTTTTCTGAACAGACTTAAATAAGGCAGAGTATCACTAGCATTCAAGGTAAAAATAACCCTCCCCCCCAAAAAATCCTTTTATCCTATTTAACAATTAGAAATCAATTCTTAAAATGATAAGTATAATTAGTTCTCTTTCATGGAGGAGTATAGTGTAGATAATTCAAAATATTTTTACTTATTTTGACATGTGTTTGATATCCTGGTAACTGATACTATTTTAAGGAAATAAGTCATAATATGAAGACATGGTTTAAAAGAAGTTAATAAATCACCTAATTTTGTCAACGTTCAATTTTTTTCCACAACTGAATCTATACACAGATAAACCAATACAAAAACAAATGCAAATCTTATTCTCATGTTTTTATTCCTACCACTTAGGACATGCCTGACATATAGTAATAGGTTCTCCATAAATATTTTCTAATTAAAGGAACAAATTAATGAGTGAACAAATGAACGAACGTATAAAGAAATGAGCTTCGAATCCTATATGGAGTCTATAATTGTTCACATTTAAAAATTCTATTAAATTTAGCAAGTGTACATTGAGTGTTTATTTACTATAATATGAAATTAAGTTTACTTTTAAACTTACAAATATAAAAAATAGAATGATGAAAATATTTTCCAATTATGGTTCAAAACCAATAGGTTTTTTTAAGTCTTTTAAAAAGTCTTTTCAATTACTTGAAAATGTGTACATTAAAAAAGAATATTTCAGGCTTTCCTGGTGGCGCAGTGGTTGGGAGTCCGCCTGCCGGTGCAGGGAACGCGGGTTCGTGCCCTGGTCCAGGAGGATCCCGCATGCCACGGGGCGGGTGGGCCCGTGGGCCATGGACGCTGGGCCTGCGCGTCCGCAGCCTGTGCTCCGCAATGGGAGAGGCCGTGACAGTGAGAGGCCCGCGTACCACAAAAAAAAACGAAATATAAATACTCTAAATAAAATACTCTACAACCAACAAGGGATTAAGCTCCAAAATATACAAACAGCTCATACAGCTCGATATCAAAAAAACAAACAACCCAAACCAAAAATGGGCAGAAGCCCTAAATAGAAATTTCTCCAAAGAAGACATACAGATGGCCAAAAACCACATGAAAAGATGCTAAACACCACTAATTATTAGAGAAATGCAAATCAAAACTACAATGAGGTATCGCCTCACACGGATCATAATGGCCATCATCAAAAAATCTACAAACAATAAATGCTGGAGAAGGTGTGGAGAAAAGGGAACCCTCTTGCACTGTTGGTGTGAATGTAAATTGGTGCAGCCACTATGGAGAATAGTATGGAGGTTCCTTAAAAACTAAAAATAAAACTACCATATCACCCAGCAATCCCACTCCTGGGCATATACTCAGAGAAAACCACAACTTGAAAAGATACATGTACCCCAATGTTCATTGCAGCACTATTTACAATAGCCAAGACATGGAAGCAACCTAAATGTCCATCAACAGAGGAATGGCTAAAGAAGATGTAGTGTACATATATATATATATATATATATATACACACACAATGGAACATTACTCAGCCATAAAAAAAGAATGAAACAATGCCATTTGCAGCAACATGGATGGACCCAGAGACCGTCAAACTGAGTGAAGTAAGTCAGACACAGAAAGACAAATATCATATGATATCATTTACATGTGGAATTTTAAAAAATGGTACAAATGAACTTGTTTACAAAACAGAAATAGAGTCACAGATGTATGTCACAAATTTATGGTTACCAGGGGGGAAAGGGCAGGGGAGAGATACATTGGGAGATCGGGATTGACATATACACACTACTATATATAAAACAGATAACTAATAAGGACCTACTGTAAAGCACAGGGAACTCTATTCAATACTCTGTAATGAACTATACGGGAAAAGAATCTAAAAAAGAGTGGCTATATATATATAATACGTATAACTGACTCACTTGGCTGTACACCTGAAATTAACACAACACTGTAAATCAACTATGCTCCAACAAAAAGTTAAATAAATAAATAAATAAAATACTCTAGTTGAACTGTTAAATCTGAAAGTAATTTAGTACTCTTAGTTCATAAATATAAAGAAACACACCTTTAAGGTACAACTGTTTAGAAATTATAGCAGTTTTGCAAAAGCCAATTTCATAGTATCTTTTTTTACAGTGATTAAGTAACTGATTTATTGTGAATTCTTATGAATACAAGGAAGTAAAATTCTGATACCCTGAATATTATTTCCACTCTGTCCAGACTTAGTATGAAACTGTAGGCCTGTAGTTCTGATTTTATCAGGAAGAGCTTCTATGAATTTAAAACTGAACATTTATAAAATATCTAGTCTGACATACAGTACTTTTCTATATCATATTGTTATGTTTCCATTTTCTGAATTCAACTAAATGATCAACTTTCATGACACAAATTGTGGGGAATAAATGGCTAGTACCAATTGTTGGGTCTCATTATTCTGATGCTCAGTACTCTCAGCCAGCAACTGGGTCAATTTCTTCCATAGCTGATGAAGTTCTTGGTTTTCCGCACCTCCTTCCTGCCGTGTCTTTATCAATTTGTGCCATGTTCGGGCCACCTATCAGGGAGATTTAAAATGGTTACTTTATCTAAAATACTAAAGTGCTATTAAAAAATTTTAAATCTATAAGTAAAAATATTTTTATCTGCTAATACACAAAAATAGCAAAAGCACAGAACTCCATCTATTATGAATTCCATAAAAAATAAGATGATTGGGCACGTCCACATAGTGCTTATATTACAAGTATGACTGAGATACCAGAGTACATACAGGGATAATGACTACATGCCCCAATCTTCATAACCTACAGCATCAGGAGTCGCACACCACAAACAGGACAATAAATTCTACAGATGATATTTTTACTTATTTTATTTATCCCTGCCCAGTTTCAAAAAAGTCTAGAAATAATGACACCTGAAATTTGAATTCCAAGTTACAGTTTTCAAAGCACTGTGATTTGTTTTGATACCACACTACAATTAATTTTCTAAATTTTTCCTTAAGCTAAAGGAAAGCTTTCTTTTAATAATGGTTTTATTAAAAGAAATCTACTACCCCAGCAAATCATTAACCAACCTCTACGTGTTTCTTTTCTTGGTAATACAGATCCACAAGTTTCTTACAGACATCACACCACTTCTGTTTGTCAACACTTAGAATAGAAGAAAAGGATTTTGAATCTGATTAATGAATACAACTGAGGACTTAAGACACAAAAATTAAAATATCCCCAAAATAATGTTAGGCACTATTTTAAATTAGAACATATCCTCTATCACACTACAGTAAAATTTTATAAAATGAGCATCTCATAAAAAAGAAAAGGTTTAAGAAATATTATCTTCTATTATATTGACTAAAAATAATATCAAAGTTCTCAAATAAGTCAATCCCCTTACGATTAGTGTTTCAATCACAATCAAGAGATTCTGTAACAACAGTTTGAAAGAAAAATGATTCACAATTCCCAGTAAATGTCTGGAGTACTTCTATATAATTTTGAATCAGTTTTATTCTAATTCAAGCCATTAAAGAAACTAGCCTTTCCTCACATATTGATTACCTTTCATAAAGATCCAGGAGCTTTTGGTAAACACCAGGTAAGTCATCCTTAGCATTTATGTGATTACATTTCTCATACAAGCTTGCTAACCCCTAAAAGAGGAAACAATAGAGATTATTCTTCCAAAGATATCTAGTGTGCTCATGTTTATTTTGCTAAATAAACTGACAATCTATGAAGATTATTTATGATAGAGATTATTATAATTTACAGATGAAATAAAATGTCTGGGATGTGCCTCCAAATAACTGGGGGTAGGAGGGAGTAGGTGAAAAAATACTGGCCATGAGTGAGTTTTTACTGAAGCTGGATGGTGGACATAGAGGGGTTCATTTTACCATTCTCTTCACTTTTGAAAATATACTTGAAGTGTTCCACAATAAAAAAATATCTTTTAATAATTATTATGCAATCTTAACACCTAAGACGTTACCATGTGACACTACTTTCACATGGTCAAACAAGAAAAATCCAAGTAGTCTTTGGAAATTGTCATTTTTGCTTCAAATAAAGATCAGATATCCTAAACCAATCAGTACATAATAAAAGCTGGCATTAGGGAGATGTTACTAGATAACCCTACTCATGTTGCTGTTCATGTAAATCTGAGACAAACAGGTTCATGTTCTCCAGAGCCTACTACCCCTATTAATCATAGTTTCCAAGATGCGATTGAGATATGAAACAGTTATTAAATATGAAAAAGCTGGAGAAGCCAAGTAAAAACCACGAAGACCATTAAATGAGAAGAAGGAATTTAACTAGTACTCAGAGACATAGAATTTCAAATTTTTTATATTATTTCATTTTCAAAAACATATTTTAAAAACATAATATACATTTCTTTTCTCTCAGGTAAGCATAAAGAATATTCTTCATAAGTCTCTAATATGCACATATAATTAAGTTGGAGATTTATATAATCATGTTTCAATTTCTGTCCTAACATTTGGAAATAATCCATTGGATTGGAGATTAAATAGTGGTAAACAGCATTCTTGGCACCTTTTTTTTTTCAACTAATTTTCAGGTTTAGAAGATCAATAAATTTAATTTTTTTTTCTTATTCTGAGTAAATGGAGGTTTAAATGCTAAATTGCAAAGCTGTTAGCTGTATTTTGAAAAATGGGAAAAAGTTCTTTCCTATAACATAGTAAATAAAAATGTCTACGTACCTGCCAAGCTAGTAATTGGTCTGGCTCTAGCTCAGCAGCTTTCTTATAGGCACCCTGGGCCTGATCAGGTTGTTCTAGCTCGGCTGCAGCAACACCAATAAAAACCCAGGCATTATAGTTATTTTTCTCTTGTTTTAACACTGTCTGATTAAAAAATTAAAAGAGAAGGTAATTAAATTTTGGAAGCTCATGGACAAACAATAATCAAAAGACAGTCTACCTAGGAGTCAGGAAATCTGGATCTACCACTAAATGGACAATCTTAAGAATATCACTTAACCCCTGTGGTCTTCAGTTTCCTCAGGGAGAGGGAGTTGGACTGGATCAGTGACTGTAAGGGGTATGAAATATGAGGTATATTTTTAAAAAGCTGCCCAAGTACTCCTGATGCCTCTACCAAATGCCTCCCTCTGTCCCTTGAGAATACTGAGTATAAAAAGAACAATAAGATCATTCTTACCACCCAACCATCCTGCCTGCCTCCATGCCACACTGCTGCTAGTCCCTCACAAAACTATTTTCCACATCATTTCACCTTATCCAATTCCCATATTTTCCTTCACTATAACATCTCTCCATATTTAACAGATTTTTTTCATTGAAATTATACGCTAAGAAAGGTTGACTCCAGTGTGACTGTACTAAATATGTTCAAAATAAATAGTGGCGGGACTTCCCTGGTGGCACAGTGGTTAAGAATCCGCCTGCCAATGCAGAGGACACGGTTTTGAGCCCTGGTCCAGGAAGATCCCACGTGCTGCGGAGCAGCTAAGCCCATGAGCCACAACTACTGAGCCCACGTGCCACAACTACTGAAGCTTGTGCGCCTGGAGCCCGTGCTCTGCAACAAGAGAAGCCACCGCAATGAGAAGCCTGCGCACCGCAACGAAGAGTAGCCCCCACTCGTCGCAACTAGAGAAAGCCTGCACACAGCAACAAAGACCCAAAGCAGCCAAAAATAAATAAGTAAATAAATAAATAGTGGCAATGAATGTTTAAACAACACCTATCAACTAGAATAAAAATTATATGCAGAGCTGCTTTCAGAAGTAACAACTACTTGCTAAGGTAAAATAGTTTGAAACAGAAAGCAAAGATGTTCTAGTGAAAGAAAAAACTAGCAGCTAAAATGAAATTAGCTCTTAAGGTTTTACATATTCTAGAGAAAATAAGAACATTTCCAGGAGTTGAAGCAGTCAGATTATTAGGCTTTTGTGCATCCACATAGCAGTCCTAGCAATCTGTCACCAATATGCAGCACAAGCTCCATTCTATCCCATAATACTACCTCCCAAAAAACCAGCAACGATGAGGTAACCACCAAAGCTAAGCTCCAAATACTGGGGCCTTATTAACATTTCTGTCCCCAGCACCAAGAGCAATGACTGGCACATAACTGCTGAGCAAATGATAAATGCCATAGTCAACTCACAATCAGTAAGGACTGGCTATCTGCCTGATGACCAGGTTTTCAGAATCTGAAACAGACTTTTAAGGAAATAATTATAACAATGTAGTGAAAGCAAGCATGGAGTGCTGAAACAGTGTGAAGAAAAGAGTATCTGACTCCAAACTCCATCCACACAAGTCAGAGGAGGCTCCCTGAAGGGATGATTGTACTGGGTTATAGAGGCACACAGGCAGACAGGGTGATACATCAGGCAAGACCCAGCCAATACACTAATCTCTTCACTAAAACTCTCCTTTAGTCTCAATCAACCCTCTGGTTACTACACATAAGTAATCATACATTTGCCACTGACTAGCTCCCCATCTTTGCTTTCCATTTGAGTCTCTACGGCATAAATTATAGGAATTCATGTCTGAATCACAAAGAAGAGTGCTATGGCGCTGCTGTATATAATAAAAGCAGATTCAGATGTGCATTAGTTAGATCAGCCTAGTACTGAAGGAAACAGTCCCTCCCCTCCCACTCCTCCTTCTTCTCTCCCCGTTTAAACAGACTGCCCACCTTCTTCCATATCAGGATTAGTCCTGTCGTGGTCTCCATCCCTGCTGGGCTCAGTCACCACTAGAAACCTAACCTCACAAGGGCATCCTTCACCCCTTAAGGCTCTCATCCTATACTGTTATGTATTTATTTCCCCCAATCTTACCCAATTCTCTCCCTCCCACTGTCTAAACTCTTTATTGTAACCTCTGGAACTCCCAATCTGGACAGCCAAGGGCCCTCTCTCTTTTCAATCTTTCTTTTAACTGTACCAAGTTCTGCCTCAACAAAACTGGGCTATTTCCCTACAGATCTTACTTGCTGCAGCTGATTTCTTTTCTCGAACATCCCACATCCCACCAACCAGCAGGTGAGGAAAGGGTTCTCCTTGCTCACACTGATACCTACATTCTTCCTCTACTCCTCCCTCCTTCAAAATCCCCAGTACTTTTTTTTTTTTTTTTTTGCGGTACGCGGGCCTCTCACTGTTGTGGCCTCTCCCGTGGCGGAGCACAGGCTCCAGACACGCAGGCTCAGCGGCCATGGCTCACAGGCCCAGCCGCTCCGCGGCATGTGGGATCTTCCCGGACCGGGGCATGAACCTGTGTCCCCTGCATCGGCGGGCGGACTCTCAACCACTACGCCACCAGGGAAGCCCAAAAAAACCCCAGTACTTTTGAAGGTCAAGCCATCTGGCTATACTACAAAAAATATCCTTCTTGTTGCTACCATCTACTAGCCTCCTCCTTTTCCTTCAGTGAAAATACTGTATTCTTCCTCTCCACTTCAATTCCTTTAATCATTCTAACATTCATGCAGACGACCCAATGAATGCCATGGCCTCCCAGTTACTTAGCCTCAGCATTACTCAGCCATCCAAAACCTGGGTTTCCAGTATGCACCTCTCCTATCCTCCCAGTTCAATCACTGTAATGGTAACAATTCTTTAACCTCTGTTATGTCCAATTTTTTTTTACCTCACTCCCTTTGCATTGTCACCCCACTGCTCAATTCTTACCTCTCCTTTCCCATCTTTGACTCCATGACCAATCACTATTATCACTCCCTTGCAAACATCCTCAACTCCTTGCCCTCTCTTTCCCCTCAACTTTCTTACTACCCACAGTTGAATTCCATCATGCCCATCGCCAAGCCTGAGAAGTTTAACACAAAGGAAGAAACTACACAGCTGAGTTTACCGATTTCACTTTAATGACATGAAATCTCAAATGGATACTCATTAGGGCCTCGTAAGCTTTCTAATCCTTACTAGTAAGTTTCTTTCCTCACTATAAATGACAACTATTTCATACCTTCTTTTGTCTCAAACCTCCTATACAACTCCTCCTCCATCCTCAGGTTACACTTCACTAAGAAAATAGAAGCCGTCAGAGGGGAACATTTATCTTCCCATCCCCAAATCTGCAAACCCGACAGCTATGGATCTACATCTATCTTCCCTTCTGTTAAGATGGAAGAAGTATCAAAGGCCCTCCTCTCACGCTCTGGATCCCATCTTCACCCACCTTCCCAGGGACTTCACTCCTAGCACTACTCTGCATCTCTCCTGCACCTTCAAGTTCTCCCTCTGGACTGGAACATCCCCATCAGCATAGAAAGGAACTTTGGAATCTTGATTCTCCCATCCACAAACCAAACAGAATCGAAATGTCCACATAACATTAAAGAACAAAAACTTTAAGATACAATAGTGTTCCGCAGTACAACCCATCAAAAAACACCTAAGAGACATTCAGGTTTTGAGAACTTGGCTTTGGTAAGTTACCAACACAGAGGGAGACGAAATTAAGTGGCACAAGCGGCTTGTCCTGGCACAGCCACTGGGACGGTCCTACTCAAAAAGCCTGACTACTTTTGTTGTATTTAGACAGTAAGGGATTCACATTACAAATCAGTGATGCTCATAATCGGGTAACATTTTTATTGTGGAAGAAAAAAATACTGGTTACCTTACAATGTTTCAAAGCTTCTTTGTATTCTTTGTTTCTGATTGCATCTCTAGCATTTTTTAGAGCAGTCTTTACTTCCTTGCTGGACATGCTGTCAAAACAAAAAGCCTGAATGAATCTACAGTGAGACCTGCCTACTGCAACAGTTCCAACAAATTTAACAAACTTAACCTCTGAAAAAGGAACATGTAATTCCTTCTACATGGAACATTCTTTCCCCTAAAATAAATATATCTTATGTTTAAAAAACATAAAACCAGATCATCTCTTCAGATTTTTACTCAAATGTCACTTACTCAATGAAACCTTCCCTTGCCACACTATTTTAAGTGTCGACACTTCCTTCCCCCAACTCCCAACCACTCAATAGTCCCTAATCTCCTGAACACTGCATTTATTTTTCTTCAAAGCACCTGTCACCATCTAATACATCAGTATATATTTTACTTCTTTATCTTATTTATTATCTGTTCCCCAACCCCACCAGAACGTTAAGTTCCAGGCAGGCAGGGATTTTTATCTGTTGTTGTTGGGTTGTTGCTGTCTAACTGCTGCATCCTCAGTACCCAGTATCTGACAAACTGTATATATTAATAAACATTTGTTGAATTGAATTGTTATTTGAATTATAACCACTCCCCATGTAGTAGGTTAAAACACAGATGATCTTATGTGCCAGGATGGAAAACACATGCCAAGCTCAATCCAGTTCTACACGAAGCAAGAAGAATCAGTCTAAGTCACAGAGTGAAAACACAAACACAAACAAATTTCAGTAACTATGATGTTAAGAGTTTAAGAAAGCATTCTGTTTTAATGTTAGTTTCTATAAAATATAAATCAGGATATTAACTTTCTTCACAGTAAGAACTACTTTAGGATTACAGTAATATAGTATTCTTTGTAATATGGTATTCTTTGAAGAGAAATAAATGTAATGTTCACACTTAAATGAAGGCACTTAATATGCAAGAGGACTATATACTAATTTCAGCCATAAAAAGATATTTCAACTCCAACATAAATAGACAGATATTTTAATTGGTAGACAAAGTATTTCTTCACTTAATCTTAAAATATAAGATACACTAATGTAATTTTAAATAAACATATCTTAAGATTTCACAGCTTATTCTGGTTTACCAATAAACCAGTCAAATCCAACTACAACTTGATGTTGAAAAAAGAAACATTTTTTTGCCCACTCCACTGAATTCTAATCTCAAGAAGGCAAAACAAAGCTAGGTAAACATTAGGTCATTATAGACCACTGATGTTCAAGGCAGCAAAATGAACCAAGAAGATGGCTTGCTGACATGGTACACAGACAGTCCTTTATTTCCAAAGAGGCTGAGGCAGAAGTACAAGATCAAAGAAATTTAAGAAGCTACGGAGGGCTTCCCTGGTGGCGCAGTGGTTGAGAGTCCGCCTGCCGATGCAGGGGACACGGGCTCGTGCCCCGGTCCGGGAAGATCCCACATGCCGCGGAGCAGCTGGGCCCGTGAGACATGGCCGCTGAGCCTGCGTGTCTGGAGCCTGTGCTCCGTAACAGGAGAGGCCACAACAGTGAGAGGCCCGTGTACCGGAAAAGAAGAAAAAAAAAAAGGAAGCTAGGGAATTTTTTTAAAAAACAATCCTTTTGACTTAAGGAATTTTAGATTCAAATAATATAAAAATTAAGATATCATGATATCAATTTATCTACAGCCAAAACGAGATTTCCTAAATAGGCAGAAAAGTGACTTTTTCCGTAGTTACAATAATTAGATAATTAAAGCAACATATTTCATATGCTCTTATTTTAGAAATTGCTCTGTTACCTAAAATTATCTTGGCATAAATTTATAGAGGCAAACTTGAGAAGGATTTTTTTTTATAGTCTACAAATCTTGTTTGGAGCAGGCAACAAATTTCTATGCTGATTTCACTTTAAATTTCTCACACCAAAGTTATCTTTGGTAGATAAACCTTGAGACTAAAAAGAAGAGAACATCAATGATGATGATAACTAATCTGGACCAACTGAAAGGGATAAAAAGAGGCATCCAAGGGAAAAAAAAAAATCAAGAGGGACTTCCCTGGTTGCACAGTGTAAGAACCCACCTGCCAATGCAGAGGACACCGGTTCAAGCTCTGATCCGGGAAGATCCCACATGTCGCAGAGCAACTAACCCCGTGCACCACAACTACTGAGCCTGCGCTCTAGAGCCCATGAGTCACAACTACTGAAGCCCGCATGCCACAACTACTGAAGCCCGTGCGCCTAGAGCTGGTGCTCCGCAACAAGAGAAGCCACGGCAATGAGAAGCCCATGCACCACAAGGAAGAGTAGCCCCTGCTCACCGCAACCAGAGAGGGCCCGCACACAGCAACAAAAGACCCAATGCAGCCAAAAATAAATAAATAAAAATTTTTTTAAGTTATAAGAAAAAAAAAGAACAAAGGCAGTTTTAAGACAAGACCAAGCAAAAAAAAAAGAATGCAACTTTTCCAGGATAAAGATCACCATCTTTTCTATCACCCAACATACGAGTAAAAGCACATCTGGACAAAGTAGAACCAACTAGCACTAAAACAACATGCAGCTATGCAGCTCTCAAGCTATATGCTGTACATGACACAAAAGAAACAGAAAGGAAGGCCTCTGCTCTAAAGACTACAATCTCAATCAAGAGAAAGACCTAAGACATATGAGTCATTGAAGAATCAAATGCTAAATTAAGGATAACGAGTGCAAGTGCAATAGGAGTTCAGAGAAGAGAAGTGTGGGGTGAAGTAATTAACAGCTACTAGATGGAGAAAGGATTTGAGAATGGAGGGAAGAAGGAAAATTACTCCAGCCAGAGACACTGATTGCACGAGCAAAGTTGGAGAGACAGGAATGAGCATGGCACGTGGAGGAAACAATAAGGAAACCAGGCTGAATGGAACAGAAGGGACTTGCTGAAGAACAGGAAAATTAGGCTGGGTAGGTAAAGTAGAGCACCAGACTACAGAAGACCTTGAAAATGAGACAGAAAAATCTGGATTTAAATGGAGCAGCAAACATGGAGCTGTCAAATGCTTCTAAGTAGGTTACTTCTTTTTTTTTTTTTTGCAGTACGCGGGCCTCTCACTGTTGTGGCCTCTCCCATTGCGGAGCACAGGCTCCGGACGCTCAGGCTTAGCGGCCATGGCTCACAGGCCCAGCCGCTCTGCCGCATGTGGGATCTTCCTGGACTGGGGCACGAACCCGTGTCCCCTGCATCGGCAGGCGGACTCTCAACCACTGCGCCACTAGGGAAGCCCATAAGTAGGTTACTTTTAAAGACCATATGAGACAAACTCCATTCTTCTCTTGGTAACCAGTTCTAATGTTTAATACCCTTCTACATCTCTATATGTCTCCACATATAATTACACCTACACTTGCTGCAGTGGAATCCTCTATTCGCCTCCTCCTGTTCCTTATTCATCTGATTTGGCATTTAGCATAATAAGCTAGCACTGAGGCCCCCTCTCTGCACCTAAAATACATATATATATACACATAAATATTAGTTTCAGGAGATTATTTTTTTTAAAGACAAAACAATCTGCCGCTTTCTAGCCCTGAAAATTTCTTCCCCTTTTTTGGGAAGTGGTGTGGAGAAGGAAGAGGCTCACCCACTCATGTTCTAGACAAAGCTTTAAGGAACACTAACCATCTACTAGGTACCATCAAACCCATTTCCTTTCACAAAGTGGAAAGCTAATACCCAAAATGAGTCTATGTGACCTCATATTCCTCTCTTTGGGATACTTCCCTCTATTCCAAGCACTTCCAACACTTCAGAGAAAACTCTGGCTCTCTTACAAGTGTCTTTAATATTTTTCCACAGCCCCACACATTTTTCCCTTATACCTCTCCTCCCATTTTTTCTCCTCGATCTCAATGACTTTTTTAAATAAGAGTGTTCATGTAGCACATTTTCACTCAATGAAGGTTTTTTTTTTACTACCAACCTAAAAGGGTTTTTATTCAACAAATCAAGCATAAAGAGCAATAACTATATCTAAAAAAAAGAAAGTGAAAACCATGCCAAAAGACAATGATATACCTCAAAACTAACATAGGTAGGTGTACTGATATGTCCTACACACTCCAGCTAAAGCTATGGAACCTTATGCTACCTCCACAACCTTAAGTTGTGGAGATACAAAGATTCCACAAAGCACAAATAAGAAGAATAATTTAAAAAATAGTGACAATAATGACACTGGAAGTTAATTATAGAAAAGCAAAAAATGATACCTTTAAATCTAATTACAAAAGTCTAAAGGTACTTTGTGATGACCATAACCTACACCATTACACCTTCCTTCTGAAAAGAATCAGTAAAAACAATCATTAAGTAAAAGTAGACTCCAATTACCTATTATTTAGCATTCTAGACACTTACCTTTTAGCTGTTATCACTTTATCTTCTCTTTAAATTGAATTTCAGATTGTTCCTTAAATGTTTATCCATCTAAATTAAGTAAAATATAAGACAGGCACATAAAAAAGATGACATACACAACCCAAAACATATTGAATTTTTTAAAACATCGGACTCGGGTTCAATTTTCATAATTCATAATTTAAAACATGAGAAATAATTATGTAAAATTTTCCATCTTTTTTCTTTCCCAAAGAGACACTAATTGTAATCTCCAAATTTCTGAATCAGTCTAAACTGTGTTGCTATAGCCACAAGGTGTAAAAGGAACATCATAAAAAATCAGAAAGACTCAGAAAAAAATTACAGAAACTCAAAATACACTGACTTCAACATAAAAAACTGAGCCAGAAGAGAATGTCACCTATTTCTACGCTACTTTGCTTTGAATCTAGGACAGTTAAGGGCACTATTTACTCACAATCTGCAAGCTGACTACACTAAAGTGAATCTTGTTCTAAGCCACATAAGGAATTATAAACATGAAAAAAGTTGCCCATATGACGCAACTAGACTAGTTTGTAATTTAATAAAATAGAGCAGACTTTTTTTTAAGTATTAAAAATCCATCTAAATAGCCATCTGAAATACTAACACAAACTTTACACGACTACAAATTCTAAGTATCTTTCGATGGTATCTCTGGAACAGATTCTGTCAAACAAAATTAATCTAGAATGCTTCCTGGAGAGAATGGAGGTATTTTGAAAAACTGAATAAAGTAAAAATGGAAAAAATGCTACTTTAGAACTAGGAAATGAACAAAATTTAGGTGAACCTGGTAGGGATGAAGACATGTACTAGTGATATACGTACTTAAATAGAAGGGTTAGTTCCACAGAAAAGGGTCTTACTGGTAAGAAGAGAAAGTACTGTGATCCTAATAACGTGTAGGAAAGTAAAATAAAAGTTAAACACGGTGTCAGGAGGTAAAATAAAAGTTAAAGCCTGACTTCCCATTTCACTAACTTCTTTAAGCCGCCATCCAGCTACAAATGATTACCCTCCTCACTCAACCTAATTTTACTGATTTACTCAGTTGTTTCAACTCTGTTCTTACAAAATGCCCCAGATTTTGTCAGCCCCTTCCTTCTGCCATATCCAGCCACCAAGTCAAGAAAGATGGATCTGGATTCAAGTCTCCGCAGATCTTGGGCACCTTACTTCACCTCCAAGCCTATTTCCTCATTGGTAAAGTGAGAACGAGATCACTTACCTGATATGTACATAGACAGAACACCTGAACACAACAGCTATTAGTTCTGTTGTCCATATCTCCTACCACCCTCTCAATCAACTTCACCACTTTTTTCCCATTCCTAACCAACAGTGGTTATTATATACTTTCTCTACACATTTAAAATCCCCAATCCTTCCTTCCTTGATCTCTCAAGAAGCAACCTTCTTGCTTATGTTCTTCAAAAGACAGCTATCATCAAACGCAAGTATCTCCTTCAAATTAGTCATTACACAAATACTAGACTAAAGCCTGCAACTTAACAGATGCTTTATGTTCTGTACAGATGTATTCTGTCTCTTCAGCAGGTGAAGATAATACTGAATTTGTTCCAGACAGTCACTAACTGCACACTTAGGGCAGAATATAGTGCTTCTGTTATTCTGGGCATTAAAAAACTATGAAGAGCCAAAACCTAGACCAAGACTTTCAACTGAAGACTTTTCTGAACCGCAAAGTACTTCACTAAAGCAGGTAACCCGTAATGTAGATATCTTTAACTGATGACCTAAACATACACATAATGGAGCCCTCCCTCACTACAATACACTATATACACACATGTACACACAGAAAGGTGTGCACAAACAACTCAGAAGTACCTTTTCCGACAGGGTAAGTTACTGATTAGCAAACATGCTTTATGTCCAGAAAAGAGTGACCAAATAACAAACAAACCTGAAATTACATGATAATTACCCGAAGGAACTGGGGGAGACCTGGGGAAAAAAAAATGGTGGGGAAGTTGAAAAGGGCTGTTGAAAGGGAGAGATTATTCATGTAAAAGTGAAGGTAAATGGACTAATGAACAATCAAAAGTAGAGGGAGACTGACTGCAGCTCAAAATATGAACTTTTAATAATTAAACCTGTACAAATATGGCACAGGCCCCTCGAAGGAAGTGTGTTTCCCATCACTGGAGATGAAAAGGCGCAGACTGCACAATCCACTTGGGAGGAATATTGTACGACAACTTGAATGTGAGATGAGAATAAGACTAGAAGTCTCTTAGATTTTTCCAGCGCTATATGTCTGGGCCCCTAAAATACCTATCTCACTCCAACCCAGTACAGCACCTGCTCCCACTGACACTGCCAAGGAGACAGAGAGAAAGAAAAAGATGTGTTCCTGTCATCCTGACCGGAAACTCAGAATACACATCCTGTGAAAACAAGGCCAGAGAGAGTAAATAGTTTACAAAAATCAATACTATGCCACAGATAAAGTTAAATATATTTTTATGAACCTAAATGTCAGTCAACATTGTTTCTATGGTAAAATGTGTTCTACATTCCAAATTAACTCAAAACAAATATTTGAAATATAGCCTGTTCATGAGGGAGCCTATGTATATTACCTTTCATACTGTATTATTATTTTGTTTTTTTCCCTAGAGTGTAAGTTCCTTACGGTCAGGTACTATTGTTTATATATTTGTCTGCTCCCATAGATCGTTAGCATGCTGCTCGATTAACAATGCTGCTTCACTAACAGAGATTAACATCACTAGAATGGCATAACATTTTGCAGTTAATTAGAGACAGCATGGCAATGAGTTAGGGCAGGGACTACTCAAATTCAAGTCCTACTCAGACTGGCTCCCTGTGTAACCTCAGGCAGGTCATTTAACCTGTCCAAGTCTCAGCTTTCCTATCTGAAAAATGATGAAAGTGAGGATTATAGAAAATACTCCATGTAAAAGTACCTGGCACAAAACAGGTGCTCAATAAATGCATAGTATAATACCCAGCACATAATAAGCACCATATGAGTGTTAAATAAATAAGGTCTGTCCTTTTTACAATTACTGTGTGCAAAAAATACTGTCAAATATTAGTATTAAAGGTTGATTTTATGTAAATAAATACTACAACTCCTTTTCCTGTCAAAATATTGAAACGACTAATGTGAGGCACAAATTATATACCTGAAACTATAATAATGAAATCAGGAATCTGGCTCTGGGACAGAAATCTGCTTCTTCCAGATTTCTCCAAAGGAGTTCAACAGTCAAGAGGACCAGTGATTTTTCAAAACCACTGCCAAATAATGGTATTCTGAATCTACGTCAGTTAATCGAACACGTCACACAGCCTAACATTTCTCCCTCTGAGAACCTATCCAGCTTCTCCCTCGCACTCTGAAGGTAAAGTCCACCTAAGCTTATCCCCACATAGAAGATGAAACTTTTCTTACCAGGCCCCGCTCCTCACCCCACCAGAGCACAATAAATCCTTACTGCACAGGCAAAGCGGCGAATAGGATGAGGCAGGCTAGAAACATCCTTGGGAGGAAGGTATTCGAGGCGCCACCCGGTATCCATATCGCACCTTAGGCGGTCCAGACAGAGGCCCCACAAAGAACCGCCCAATCCAACTTAAGTGACAGACGCGCTGCCACCTCATCATCTCCCAGTTCACGGTCTCACCTAACACTCAGCCACGCTTGCTCTGCGCAAAACAAGCAGCCTCGGCCCCTGATCCTTTCTCTCTCTAGGTAACATTTCAACTGCCTACCGGCTCCAACTTCTGCAAAAGCGACAGCGACCAAAACCAACCTGGGACAGATGCTTCTCCTGCAGAAGCCAAATCTGAAGTCAGAGCGCATGCGCATTTCCCAGGCATCGCTCACGTGACTGGAAACGGCTGGGTTTTAGTTCGCTCGGTATTTGATTAAAAGGTCTTAACGTGAGTCGAGAAAGGAAAGTCCTCCTTTGCGCATGTGCTCAGCCCGAGCCTGATGGGAGTTGTAGTTCCATGGGTGAAGGAAACCGAACTGCGATCTCTGCGATCCCCGCCCTCCTTTTCTCGGGTGGAACTTCCTAGGGGGAGGGGCAGGGTCCAGCGCCCAGAGGCCGGGCTCCCAGAACAACTCCCCGTGATGCTGCCGCTGTGGGTGGCGCTGGTCGCAGTCTCGGCGCTGGCAACACCAGCTCCTGGGACAGGTGGGCAGAGGCGGGGAGCAGTTAAGGCTTGGCCAGATGCGCCTAACGTGGTGCTAGTCGTGAGCGACTCCTTCGTAAGTATGGAAAGGCAGGGGAGGGGGCGCCCCGCTACACACCCGCGACCGGCCCACAGCCCTTCGTGTGCTGCTGGCTTTGGGGAGCAGAATCTGAGACTTTCAAACGTGTTTTACCCTGATGCAAAGTAAGAAATGCATTTTACCTTGAGGCCCCGTACACACATACGTGCACCACATAGATATGCGTGTAAAACAAACATACTTTAGTAAGATGCACTCCAATTAGCATCTTTGCAAATTTTTTTTAATTTCTGACCTCGACCCACTAAATTATCTTACCACTACTAATAAACTTTCAATCCATACCCCCGCTTGATTCAATTGTGGGGAAAAATAACATTCTATTTCAACATAAAAGCCTGTTAGCTTTCCAGCAGTCAACGTTATTTTTATTACTCAGGTGTCTGATAATCCTGTTAGTCTGATTTATATTCATTAGTTGACATAATTTGACACTCGCCCATATTCCAGATTAATTGTGTATGTGTGTGTATGTGTGTTGTTGTGGTTGCTGTTTAATCCCAAACTTAAACAGTTTTTGTAACTCTCCCAAGCCATCAACTAAAAAGAATACTACTGTCAACATTACCTGATACTTTTAGTATTATCCATGATATTAAACCTAATGCTTGGACAAATGTTTGGTTACTAATTATAATATTAGTTTTTTATGACTGGGTGTTACTGTGGTCACATAGATTATTGGTGTTAAGCATGTCTGGCACCAAAGAGTGCTTTTAATCATTATGTTATATTGCCTTTCCTCATAGATTAACCCGTGATTATTAAAGTTACATAATCTGGATATACCCATAGGGTTTGCTGAGAATATTAAAGTAATCTTTATGATTATCTAAACTTAGGAAACAGGCAATATTGGAGAGTAACATGAAAGAGGTTTATTAGGGAGTACTCATGAGATCAAAGGGAAAGGAAGAAAGCAGGACTGTGCAGAGAGAAGTTGAGTTTTGTCACTGTCTCACTGGAGGCCTCAGCTGATCTTATGGGTAGTTCTCAAACTAGTATGATGCTTCAGAACTGTTTCCGTTTGTGGTGAGGAGACCAAGCCTTTGTACCCTCATGTTGGATGGCCATTACTTGTGGAATGCTCCCAGAATGAGGCACCATTTTGGGCACGACAACTCTCTTCAGCAGAGGCAATCTTTCACTCTAAAAGGGAACCTGGGTGGTGCATCAAAACATCCTAGAAACTTCTGAAGATGACTGAAATATTTGGTTTATTTTTTAGTATAGTATAAGCACATAGATTTTTATATATTTGTGTATACAAATATTGTATGCAGACTGATACCTTATGAATATAAAAGAAAGGATCCTGAAAAAATACAAACAAATCAAATTCAGCAATATATAGAAAGGGTTATACACCATGACTAAGTGTGATTTATCCCTGAAATGTAAGGTGGGTTTAATATCTGAAAATCAGTCAGTGTAGTAGACCATGTTAATTGAATGAAGGGCAAAAAACACGTGATCATATCAATAGATGCAGAAACAGCATTTGACAAAGTTCAATAACACTTCATGATAAAAGCACTCAACCAAGTAGAAATAGAAGAGAATTTTTTCATTCTGATTAAGAACATCTACAGGGCTTCCCTGGTGGCGCAGTGGTTAAGAATCCGCCTGCCAATGCAGGGGACACGGGTTCGAGCCCTGGTCCGGGAAGATCCCACATGCCACGGAGCAACTAAGCCCATGCGCCACAACTACTGAGCCTGCGCTCTAGAGCCCGTAAGCCACAACTACTGAGCCTGCGTGCTGCAACTACTGAAGCCCACACGCCTAGAGCCTGCGCTCCGCAACAAGAGAAGCCACCGCAGTGAGAAGCCGGCACACTGCAATGAAGAGTAGCCCCCGCTCACCGCAACTAGAGAAAGCCCATGCACAGCAACCAAGACCCAACACAGCCATAAATAAATAAATAAATAAATAAAAATGTATTTAAAAACAAAGAACATCTGCAAAAAATCCACAGCTAATGTTATACTTAACTATAAAAGACAATGTTTTCTCCCAAAGATCAGGAACAAGACAAGCCTATCTGTTCTCACTATGTTTATTGCAATTATGCTGGAGGTTTTAGACAGGAAATTAGACAAGAAAATGAAATAAAAGTCATCTAGATTAGAAAGGAAAAATTAAAAGTATCTCTATTTGCACCTAACATAATCTTGTATAAAGAAAATCCTAGGAAATCTACTACAAAATCCTAGAACTAATAAGTTAGTCTAGCAAGGCTGTAGGATGTAAGATCAATATACAAAAATCAGTTGTATTTTTATACACTTGATTGATGAACAAACTAAAAGTAAAATTAAGAAAACAATTCAATTTAAAATAGCATCCAGGGACTTACCTGGTGGTCCAGTGGCTAAGAGTCCATGCTCCCAATGCAGGGGGCCCGGGTTCAATCCCTGGTCAGGGAACTAGATCCCACACGCTGCAACTAAAGATCCTGCACGCAGCAACGAGGATCCCACATGCTGCAACTGAGACCTGGCACAGCCAAATAAATAAATAAATATTTTTTTAAAGTAAAAATAAAATAGCATCCAAAAAATGAAATACTTAGGATTAAATCTAACCAAAGAAGTTCAATTCTTATACTGAAATCAGATTTAATATTGTTAATATAGTAATAATCATCAAATTGATCTACAGATTCAATGCAATCTCTATAAAAATCCCTATGACGTTTTTGCAGAAACAGAGAAACCCATCTTAAAAGTCATGTGGATATTCAAGGGACCCAGAATACCTGAGAACAAAATTGGAGGACTTAAACTTTCTACTTTGAGAACTTACCATAAACTACAGTAATCAAGATAGTGTGTTACTGGCATAACAATAGATAGACATATAAATCAACAGAATAGAATTGAAAATAGAGAAATAAACTCTCAGGTTTATAGTCAGTTGGTTTTTCAGTAAGGGTGCAAAGACCATTTAATGGGGAAAGAATAGTCTTTTCAACAGATAATGCTGGGAAAACTGACTATCCACATGCAAAATGCCTCACACCATTTTCAAAAAGTAACTCAAAATGAATTGATGAATGAAACATAAAAGCTAAAATTATAAAACCCTTAGAAGAAAACATAGGGGCAAATCTTCGTGACTCTGGATTAGGCAATTAAAAACTGGGCAAAGGATCTGAAAAGACAGTTCTCCAAAGAAGATATGCAAATGGTCAATAAGCACATGAAAAGATAGTCAACATCATTAGTCATTAGGGAAATGCAGATCAAAACCACAATGAGATACCAATTCACACCCACTAAGATGACTATAATCAAAAAGAGACTATAATCAAAAAGAGACAATAGGGCTTACCTGGTGGCGCAGTGGTTAAGAGTCCGTCTGCCAATGCAGGGGACACGGGTTACGAGCCCTGGTCTGGGAAGATCCCACATGCCTAGAGCCCTGGTCTGGGAAGATCCCACATGCCACGGAGCAACTAAGCCTGTGTGCCAAAACTACTGAGCCTGCGCTCTAGAGCCCACGAGCCACAACTACTGAGCCCACGTGCCACAACTACTGAAGCCTGCGTGCCTACAGCCCATGCTCCACAACGAGAAGCCACCGCAATGAGAAGCCCGCGCACCACAACGAAGAGTAGCCCCCACTCACTGCAACTAGAGAAAGCCCGCGCGCAGCAACGAAAACTCAACGCAGCCAAAAATAAATAAATAAATTTATTAAGAAAAATAAAAGGAGACAATAACTAGGGTCACGAGAATATGGGAGAATTGCAACACTCATACGCTACTGGTGGGAATGTAAATGGTGCAGCCACTTTGGAAAACAGTTTAGCAATTCCTAAAATGCTAAACGTGAGTTACCATATGATCCAGCAATCCACTTCGAGGTATATATCCAAGAGAAATAAAAACATATGTCCACACAAAAACTTGTACATGAATGTTAATACTGACAAAAATTGAAAACAACCCAAATATACACCAGCTGGTAAAAGGATAAATAAAATTTAGTAATATTATTCAATAATAAAAAAATGCAGTACTGATAACATGCTGCAGTGTGGATGAACCTAGAAATTGTTATGCTAAGAGAAAGAAGCTACTTACAAAGGGCCACATATTGCATGATTCCGTCTGTCCAGAGAAAGCAAATCTACAGAGACAGAAAGTAGAGACAGGTCAGCAATTACCTAGGGTTTGGGAAAATGGGAGGATTAGCAGGTGGTGGCTAAGGGATACAAGGAATACATGATGGAAATGTTCTAAAATTGATTATGGTGATGGTTGCACAACTCTCTGAATATACTAAAAAACATTGAATTGTACAAATTAAATGGGTTTTATGATGTGTGAATTACATCTTAAACCTTTTTTTAAAAAGAGAAAATAAGCACCTCTGCCTGGGTCCTAAAGGGCACAAGCATCCTCTCTGCCTCCCTCCTTCCACCCCTGCACCTGCATTGTTTTTAGTTTGGGTGAGGTTTCAGGAGTGGGAGGTGGGCACAGGACTGTATACCAGAGTCTAGTGAGGATCTCATTCAGTCTGGTGAACAGATCTGAAAAGCATGCTCTTAACAGTTTTGCTTGATAATACATCTAGACAGTTAAAGTTACTGTTACATTCTTTCATTAGAATGATGTCTTGAAATCTAAACTTCACTGGTTTTCCCTGGCCCAGAATGATGAGGAACTGAGAACCAAGTCATGGTTCTAGAAGGAGCAATCCAGATCACAAAATCATACCTACACAAAAAGCTCATCCATCCCAAGGGGGAAAATGCCTGGACCCACGAGAGTCCAGAATAATAGCAAAATTCAGAAATTAAGGCAATTGGTATCATTTTTGCCACTTTTATGCAGAAAGCCAATTAGTGGGCCTCTTTTTCTTTTTTAAATGCCCACTGTTAGAGTACTGTATTTGTTTTGAACTGTAGGAATGACCTTGAGAAAATTGAAATGGGCTATTGTTAAATTATGGAAGTTATTCTGAAAGCCATTCTGTAAGACTTCCTCTCCCAACTAAATGTGATAGAACTATAGTTTGACCTATGCCTGACTATCCATTGTGAACCACAGTACCACACTATGGAAGACTTAACTTTCTCTGTGTTTTTATCAGCTAACCATATTAAGATCCATTTCAGTTCAGAATTAATTATTATGTGGACCACCTCCCATTGATACCATGAGCAGTGGTACCAGTTTTAGTCTATTTTTTAAAGTATTTGCTAGTGTGTAAAAACTACATGAGGTTAAAAAACCAAAACTTCTAGAAATGTTTAATATTTTCTCTAATAATATAGTAATTTTGATCTTTGTTTAGAGTATTGGTATGCTTTTGACATTGAGAATATGTGTAGCATAATTTAAATATTTTCTAAGAACCTAATCAAATACAAATCTTTCCACTGATGTACTTAACCCAGGTTTATTAAGCTTTGCAAAAGTACACTGTTGAATTCTGAACATATTAAATTTGCCTTTTGTAAATTGAACAGCTCTGGATTAAAGACTCGTTTCATTTAATTCACTAAATATTGTGGAGTGCCTTATGTATCTTAGGCAGTAATCTTTACGTGGACCACCTTTCACACATTCCACGTTAGAAACTTCCCCAAGTGAGGCAGTTATCCCCTCTGCCATTTGCTATCCCTGCTGCTCTGCACTTTAAAGATCCCTGCTTTCTAGCCTGCTTTCAATGCAGATGAAGTCCTTGTACCAGTCATAGAAATGAGCCAAGAAATTGCTAACATGAGTTATAGATATGCTGCTGTAGCCATTTGCAGTGGTCGTTACACCCATTTGAACCTAGCCTGCAGGACTTGGAGTCCAAGCCTCACTGTTTGAATCATTGCAGTGCTTCTGCCACATGACTATGTGCTGCATCCCTCCAGCTAGATGAACCTGAGTGGCTGGGTTGTCTAGAATGGCCAGTGGCCACAAATGGTTATTATCCCCCATATCCAAAAGATTGTAGGAATAATACATCTAGGCATTTGGGATTTACGAGGATGTTTCTGAGAGTTTGAATTTATGAATTTAACAAAATTCTTATGCACTTTTGTCTTAGGCTCCCTAGCTCATCATTCAGGAAGCTAAGTTTGCTTAGCATTCAGTGATTACTCCTGCTAGAAGTGGTATTTATTTCAACATACAAGCATGCTCTAATATTCCCCATCTTTAAAAAAACCTGACCTTAATCCCACATTTATCCTCCAGCTAACTCTCTCTAACATCCATCCCATTTTTCTGTTTTGCTTTGCAAAAACAACTACTTAGAAGAGGTTTTTTCACCATGTCACCTCCCATTCTCTTTTCCCTGTCTGCTTTAGGTGTCCATCCCTACAACTCCATTGGAAGTGCTCTTGTCAGCATTACCAACTATCTCCATCCTACTAATTCCAGTGTGCATTTTCTGGCCTTCTTTTACACACCCTCTCAACACAGCTATTACCCTTTCTTGACACACTGTCTTCTCTCAGCTTTCATGAGACTCAGTCTACTGATATCTTCCTCCCTCACTGGCCATTCTTTCTCAGTTTCCCATGCTGCCTTCTCCTCTTATTCGGGACTCCTCAGGGTTCCTTTCTTTCCTCTCTTTTCACTCTCTCCCTTAAAGGAGTCTTAAAGGAGTCAGTCTCACACTTTTCAATACCATGAATATGTTAAAGACTTATTTCACCAGGATAAAATTCTCTGAGCTCCAGATTCCTGTCTGTACCCTACAGCCTAATTTATATATCCATTTGGAAATCTCAGACATCTCAAAGATTTATGTATATCCCGTATTTTGGATTGGTTCACTTTTAAACTGTTTATTTACAATTACATTGAAAACATACAATAGATATAACTCCAGGACTGGAACATCCTTTTTTCTCTTTTTGCTCTTTACCAAGAAGAGTTCTTCAATTCCCAATTCGATTCCAAAATACGTATCTCCAACCCAAACATCTCTTCCAATCTTCAGGCTCATTTCTCTAGCTGCTTAGTTGTTATCTCCACTTAAGTCCTGAAGGTATCTCTAACTTTACATGTCCCTTAAGTTATTTGAATGGCTGATTCTTCTCATTCTTTAGGTCTCACTTCCCAGAGAAGCCTTCCCTGTATCAAAGTAGGTCTCCCTTGTTATTCTGTATCTTAGGTTTTTCTCAAAGCACATATCACAGTAACTTGTAATTATTCGTAGTTTATTTACGAGTATGTTTTTTGCCTCCCCTACTAGACTGTAAGCTTCATGAGGCCAGGGACTCTGTTTTTATTCACCATTGTATCTCTAGATCTTTCACAGTGCCTGGCACATACTAAATACTCAATAAACATTGGTTCACTCAGTCCATCATCCCCCAAAAGAAACCTTCCAGGAAGTTCCTTTAATTTATTTACTATATTCAAATGGATCCAAATGTCACACCACAGGGCTTCCCTGGTGGCGCAGTGGTTGAGAGTCCGCCTGCTGATGCAGGGGACACAGGTTCGTGCCCCGGTTCGGGAAGATCCCACATGCCGCAGAGCGGCTGGGCCCGTGAGCCATGGCCGCTGGGCCTGCGCGTCCGGAGCCTGTGCTCCGCAACAGAAGAGGCCACAACAGTGAGAGGCCCGCGTACCGCAAAAAAAAAAACACACACACACAAATGTCACACTACATTGAATTCTCAATATTATGAATCAGAGAATGATAACAGTTTCTCTACCCATTTTTATCTTTTGAGGATTCTTAGGATCATATTGAAGTCTTTTGCTATTTGTGAATTTTATGGTTAAAATTAAAGGAAATTGTTTTCTTTTGTGATGTAATCAATGGTAATTAAATTTCTTTATTCCAGGATGGAAGGCTAACATTTTATCCAGGGAGTCAGGTAGTGAAACTTCCTTTTATCAGCTTCATGAAAGCACATGGCACGTCCTTTCTGAATGCCTACACAAACTCTCCGATCTGCTGCCCATCGCGCGCAGGTATGAGCATGCTTTAATATTACTGGAAGTGGTCCCATGCTGAAAATGTTTTCACAATTTAAAAAATTATACCCCCAAATAGGATAGTAAGTCATATTTGGCATCTAATAAAAAAATTTTAATATATGTGATGTGTGTTATAAGGTGTGTATTGGGTATTGGGGTTTTTTAAGAATAGGAATTTTATCACCTAAATTGGTATTTAGTTCAAGTATTATTGTTTCATTTCCCTTAGGATTGGTGACAAAAAATCTTTTGGCTATCCAGGCAAATTAGGAAATGCTCATATTTGCTTGAAGAGTTTTATTTCCAAGGAAATTTTTTAGTAAGAGATAGGGAGCTGGGAGGAGACTTCAAAGTATACCACAAAGTCGTTAGAACTTTTCAGATATATCTGGATTTTTCTGTATTATTTCAGATTACATATTTTTTCTCTTCAGTTTCAATTTACTTCTATCCCAAATTTAATTGTTCACTTTTATTACAGTAATTTAACAAATAGGCATAGTTTTAATGGCAAAATAACAGTGATATTAAGCCATGACTAACTGAAAAATCGGGGAAAATTGACATTTTTATAAATCTATTGTCTGATACAGTTGTTTTCTTTCTCCTCTAATTTATGATTGTTTGCTTTGGAACTCATAAATAGCACCCAACAATCTTCTTTTGTCCATAAGTTCCTGACATCATATTCTCTGTGATTGGAGTCACAAGTTCTTTCACCTACATTTTCAGCACCATCAACTATATAATCACCAATGATTAAAGGAAACCTAAACTCTATTTTAAATATTTCAATAGTGAAGGACCAGGAATATTAAAAACATGTTTGTTAATGTTTTTATTCTTTATTGAGCAAGTGGAATGAGCAATGGACCAGGGTGAGGTGATGTCTGGATTCCAATCCTCAATGGACCACATCAAGCAAGTCCCTCAGTTTCTTTATCTACAGAACACTGTATGTGCTGTGTCCCCCACAGTGTTGTTCCCAGCATCAAATGAGATAATGGATTTTAAAAAGTGCTCAATGAACTCTAAAGGTTTCAAAAATGTTAGGTGATGCTTTTTTTGGAAGAAGTATATTTTGGAGAGTTTGAACAAAGAGAAGGAATAATAGTAATAAAAACTAACATTTATTGCATTCTTACCATGTGCCTGGCAATATAACTGCCTTACATGTCTTAATTTATATAATTCCCCACATTTTCACAAAGTAGATATTGTTATTATCCCCATTTTGCAGATGAAAACTAAAGTACTGAAAGGTTAAATAACTTATCAAAGGTCACTCAGTAACTAGCATCATCGGGATTCAAAGCCGGGTAATGCCCCATTCCACTCCTCAAAAAGAAAGCATTTTGTTAGATGAGAAAAGAATTCAACCCTGCCATGTGTGTACACAGAAAAGGGAAAAGGAAAGGGATTTCTTTCCAGTTTTACCGAGATGTAATTGACATATAACACTGTATTAGTTTAAGGTATACACCACATTCTAGAGAAAATAAGAACATTTCCATGAGTTGAACCAGTCAGATTAAGCTTATGTGCATCCACATAACACTTCTGGCAATCTGTCCCCAATATACAGCCATAATGCTACCTCCCAAAAAACCAACAATGAGGTAACTACCAAAGCTAAGCTCCAAACACTGGGGCCTTATTAACACTTGTGTCCCCAACAGCAACATAACTGCTGAACGCATGATAAATGCCATAGTCAACCCGCAATCAGTAAGGACCTGCTATCTGCCTGATCACCAGGTTTTCAGAATCTGAAACAGACATTTTAGGAAATAATTATAACAATTAATGAAAGCAGGTATGAAGTTAAGTTTTTATTCTTTATTGAGCAAGTGGAATGAGATAACATAAAGAAAAACTCCACACTCTATCTGCACAAAGCAGAGGAGGCTAAAGTACTGAAGGGATGCTTATACTGAATTATAAAGGCACACAGGTAGACAAGGTGATAAATCAGATAAGACACAGCAAATACACTAAGATGCAACATCTCTTCACTAAAAATTTCATTTGGTCTCAATCAGCAATCTAGGTTAGTACACATAAGTATTCACACATTTGCTACTGACTAGTTCCTCATCTTTGCTTTCTATTTTTTCATTTACTTGTATATTCTTCAGTTTCTGTCATCAGTGTCTTAAAGTTTTTAGTGTACAGATCTTTCATCTCCTTGGTTAAATTTATTCGTTAGTATTTTATTCTTTTTTATACAATCGTAAATGGATTTTTTGGGTAATTTTTTCTGGTAGTTCATCATTAGTATATAGAAATGCAACTGATTTTTACATATTGATTTTATATCCTGCAACTTTACTAAACGTATTGATTAGTTCTAACAGTTTTTTGGTAAAGTCTTTTTGGTTTTCTATATATAATATCATGTTTCTGCAAATAGGGACAATTTTACTTATTCTTTTCTGATTTGGATGCCTTTTATTTCTTTTTCTTGCTTAACTGCTCAGGCTAGGATTTCTAGAACTGTGTTGAATAAGAGTGCTGAGAGTGGGCACCCTTGTCTCGTTTCTGATCTTAGAGGAAAAACTTTTAGCTTTTTACCATTGAATATGATGTTAGCTGTGGGCTTCTATATATTCCTTCTATACCCAGTTTTTCAAGAGGTTTTTTTTAATTGGAGTATAGTTGCTTCACAATGTTGTGTTAGTTTCTGCTGTACAAGGGAGTGAATCAGCTATATGTATACATATATCCCCTCCCTCTTGGACCTTCCTCCCACTCCTCCCCCATTCCACCTATCTACATCATCACAGAGCACTGAGCTGAGCTCCCTGTGCTATACAGCAGGTTCCCACTAGCTATCTTTTTTACACATGGTAGTGTATATATGTCAATCCTAATCTCTCAATTAATCCCACATGAATGAATGCTAAAATTTGTCAAAGGCTTTTTCTGCATCTATTGAGATGATCATATTTTTTTTTTTATCCCTCATTTTACTAATGTGGTATATCACATTGATAGATTTGCAGATGTTGAACCATCTTTGCCTTCCTGGAGTAAATCCCAATTGATCATGATGTACGATTCTTTCAAAGTATTGTTAAATTACGTTTGCTAATATTTTGTTGAGAATTTTTATCTATGTTCATCACAGATCTTGGCCTATAATTTCCTTTTCTTGTAGTGTCCTTGTCTTGTTTTGCTATCATGGTATTGCTGGCCTCATGAGTTTGGAAATGTTTCCTCATCTTCTCTTTTCTGGAAGAGTTTGAGAAGGATTGTTTTCTTTTTTAAATGTACCTCTTTGGCTTATTCTTTAAAATTTGTTTAATTAATTTATTTTTGGCTGTGTTGGGTCTTCGTTGCTGCACGTGGGCTTTCTCTAGTTGCGTCCAGCGGGGGTTACTCTTCGTTGAGGTGTGCAGGCTTCTCATTGTGGTGGCTTCTCTTGTTGAGAAGCATGGGCTCTAGGCACACAGGCTTCAGTAGTTGTGGCTCGTGGGCTCTAGAGCACAGGCTCAGTAGTTGTGGAGCACAGGCTTATTTGCTCTGCGGCATGTGGGATCTTCCTGGATCAGGGATCAAATCCACGTCCCCTGCATTGGCAGGCGGATTCTTAACCACTGCACCACCAGGGAAGCCCCAGAAGGATTAGTTTTAATTCTGCTTTAAATGTTTGATAGAATGCACCAGTGAAGCCATCTGGTCCTGGACATTTCTTCATTGGGAGGTTTTTGATTACCGATTCAATCTCCTTACTCATAATTGGTCTGTTCAGCTTTTCTATTTCTTCATGATTCAATCTTGGTAGGTTTTACATTTCTAGGAACGTATCCAATTCTTCCAATTTGTTAGTATAATTGTTCATGGTAGTTAGTCTCTTATGATCCTTTGTCTTTCTGTGGTATCAGTTGTAATGTCTCCTCTTTAATTCCTAATTTTATTTGAGTCCCCTTGTTTTTTTCTTGGAAAGTCTAACTAAGGGTTTGTCCATTTTATTTAAAAAAAAAACAACTCTTAGTTTTTTTGTTTGTTTGTTTGGCTGCATCTTAGTTGTGGCACGTGGTGTCTTCACTGGAGGCGTGTGGGATTTTCGTTGTGGCACGAGCTCTTTGTCTTGGCACGCGGGCTTCTCTCTAGTTGTGGTGTGCAGGATTTTCTCTCTCTGGTTGTGGCGTGCAGAGTCCAGGGTGCATGGGCTCTATAGTTTGCGGCATGCAGGCTCTCTCATTGAGGTGCACGAGCTCAGTAGTTGTGGCTCACGGGCTTAGTTGCCCTGCAGCATGTGGGATCTTAGTTCCCTGACCAGGGATCATAACCACGTCCCCTGCATTGTAAGGCGGATTCTTTACCACAAAGGAAGCCCCAACAACTCTTAGTTTTATTGATCTTTTCTATTGTCTTTTTAGTCTCTATTTATTTCCACTCTGATCTTTGTTATTTCCTTTCTTCTACTAACTTTGGGCTTAGTTTGTTCTTCTTTTCCTAGATCCTTGAGATATAAAGTTAGGTTGTTTATTTGAGCTATTTCTTTTTTATAATGTAGGCACTTAAAGTTGTGAACTTCCCTCTTAGAACTGCTTTTTCTGCATGCCATTTGTTTTGCTATGTTGTATTTCTATTTTCATTTGTCTCAAGATATTTTTTTGACCTCTCTTTTGATTTCTTCTTTGGCCCATTGGTTGTTCAGGAACATGTTGTTTAAACTCCATATATTTGTCAATTTTCCAGTTTTCTTCTTATAACTGATTCTAGTTTCATATCATTGTGGTCAGAAAAGATGCTTGATATGATTTCAGTCTTTTTAAATTTATGAAGACTTGTTTTGTGTCCTAACATATGATCTTCCTGGAGAATGTTCCATGTGCACTTGAGAAGAATGTACTTTCTTTTGCTTTTGGATGGAATGTACTGAAAATCTTAATTCCATCTGTTCTAACATGTAGGTTAAGTCCAGTGTTTCCTTATTGGTTTTCTGTCTGGAAGATCTATCTGCTGTTGAAGTCCCCTAGTATTATTGTATTGCTATCTATTTCTCCCTTTAGGTATGTTAATATTTGAAAAAAAAAGATTTATTGACTAAACAATGATAGCTGTAGAAAATGAGAGAGAAAACATAGAACACGTAAGTTTTTTGTGGCATGCCAGTATATAGACAAGAAATAGGGAAAAGCCTTGAGGATTTTTGGGAAATGAGATCTGTACTTCATTTGACCAACTTGGAAAATTAACCAACAAATACTTAGTGATTATTTTTATGACTCAAGTCAGACAAGCTTTATATTTAATTCCATTTATTTACCTTAAACAACTTAACCTGTAAGCCAGGGGTCCCCAACCCCCGGGCCACAGACCGGTACTGGTCTGTGACCTGTTAGGAATTGGGCTGCACAGCAGGTGAGTGGTGGATGAGCAAGCGAAGCTTCATCTGTATTTACAGCCACCCCACATCTCTTGCATTACCACCTGCGCTCCACCTCCTGTCAGATCAGCAGCTGCATTAGATTCTCATAGGAGTGTGAACCCTACTGTGAACTGCGCATGTGAGGGGTCTAGGTTGTGCAATCCTTACGAGAATCTAATGCCTGATGATCTGAGGTGGAGCTGAGGCGGTGATGCTAGTGCTGGGGAGTGGCTGCAAATGCAGATTATCATTAGCAGAGAGGTTTGACTAAACAGAGACCATAATAAAACAATTGCTTGAAGACATATCAAAACCCTATCAGTGAATGGCAAGTGAAAACAAGCTCAGGGTTCCCACTGATTCTGCATTATGGTGAGTTGTATAATTATTTCATTATATATTACAATGTAATAATAATAGAAATAAAGTGCACAATAAATGTAATGCACTTGAATCATCCCAAAACCATCCCCCCCTCCCCAGTCTGCAGAAAAATTGTCTTCCATGAAACTGGTCCTTGGTGCCAAAAAGGTTGGGGACCGCTGCTGCAAGCCTTAGAGACTCACCTGTAAAATGGAAATAGTAATTCATTTCACTTTTCCCCTTGATAAAACGAGGTAACAATCAAAAATGTTAGGTAAAACACTTAATGCAGATATATCTTGTTGCAGAGCACAAGCTCTAAACTAGTAGTCAGTCTCTTTTCTCTCGGTATAATTGTCTTAATCATTAAAACGAATTGTTAAGCTTTATTTACACTGATCCCATTTTTTTCCCCCAGCAATGTGGAGTGGCCTCTTCACTCACTTAACAGAATCTTGGAATAACTTTAAGGGCTTAGATCCAAATTATACAACATGGATGGATGTCATGGAGAAGCATGGCTACCGAACACAAAAATTTGGAAAACTGGACTATATTTCAGGGCATCACTCCATCAGGTAAAAAATAAAATAAAAATGATTCTAACAGGCAGCCCACTGCTATAATACATACATGTACCCTTTTTGACTTCTTTTATTTCTCCACAAAGGTGAATGTAAATCTCTTAATCCCTAGATTGTGTTAATTTGGCTAAATCTTTAGCTTTGTTTAATCTTCTTAAAATATTGAAATTATATGCTAGTAATTTTGTTTTTCTTAAATATTAAAGGTCTATAAAATTGTTTAGTCCATGATTTATTTTGATTTAGTTATACAACGGCTACTTTATTACTCACTTTACAATTTGTTCTAAAGACCATAATCTTCTTGCTACTTGCTTTTTTCAGTTCTCCCCAACTTTATTCTATTGTAACTTTTTTTTTCTTTCATTTTACTCAGTCCTCGAAAATTAGGCAACTAAGCATAGGGAATAAGAGTAGAGATCTAGAATCAGATTGTCTACTTTTGAATCCTAGTTTCTCTGTTTACTACTAACTTGTAGTATAATCTTGGGAATATTATCTAAGCTAACTGAAGTTTAATTTCTTTGTTGTGAGCATTAAATGAAATAATATGTGCTCATTTCACAAAGTTTCACCAGTTTCTCTTTAAAATCCTTCTACTTTTTTGGAAAGTAAGGTTAATCCAAAGTAAGATACAACTATTCATACTATCCTATTTGAAATTGTTTTCTTTCTTTGTTTTCTCAGTCAGTCCAATAATAAAAAGAATCTAAGGTTGAATGCCTTGTATTGCATATCACTATCACTCTCTGTGTGAGATGGTTAAAATATGATCTGAGTTTTATTCCTCAGTGGGATAATAATTCTTGGAGGGCACAGACCCTGTTTCTCTTTCTCACTACTTTATTCCCACTTCCAACGTAGTGCCTGTACGTTGTAGGTACACAATTAAATATTTGTTTAATGAATGAATGAACGGAATAAAAAGTTACAACTTATTATTTGATAAACATTGATATTCTATCTCACCTGGGTTAAAAGGAAAAGAGCCACTTAAACGTTGACATTTGGGAAATCAAAGATGGTTTTCAGTATAATAATTGCTGTAGCATATTTTCACTTTACTTACTGTCTCACCTGAGCTTAGGAAGCTTAAATAAGCTATCAAGACTATTTGTATTAGTGCTATATGTACCCACATAGTCATTTGACTGACAGATAGGTCAAGGCTGCTGTTAATAGCATGTCTGCAAAGGTTATATGAATTACAGCACGTTATCTTTCAGATTTTTCTGTGCAAGTTTAAAGATGGGTCTCAGAAAAAAAAGGTCTCTCAATATCAAATAGATGAATTCAATGTTTTTGATAGACTGACTCTCAAAACACGTTTTTATAATTTTGAGCTACCTTTACCACTGAAATTAGCCATTTTTGAACCTGTTTATATTTTCAGCCAGAATTACAAGTCCCTTTAGTTTACTACTACAATTCTCCATCTGTATTTTTTTCAACATCAAATGATGCTTTCTTCTTTTACCAGTTTAAGGACATAGTCCAGCTGTGTGTCCCTTACCATATATACTATGCTGCACCAGACTGGGAACTTTAAGGGCTACACGCTTGTTTCTTCCAGACAACTGTTAAACAAGTGCTGGTGGTACTACTCATTAAGATGCCACTTACCGGCGTCCCTGGTGGTGCAGTGGTTAAGAATCCACCTGCCAATGCAGGGGACATGGGTTCAAGCCCTGATCCGGGAAGATCCCACATGCCGCGGAGCAACTAAGCCTGTGAGCCACAACTACTGAGCCCACGTGCCGCATCTACTGAAGCCCGCGCGCTCTAGAGCCTGTGCTCCACAACAAGAGAAGCCACCGCAATAAGCCTGCGCACCACAACGAAGAGTAGCCCCCGCTCACTGCAACTAGAGAAAGCCCATGCACAGCAACGAAGACCCAACACAGCCAAAAATAATAAATAAATTTATTTTTTAAAAAAATGCCACTTACTAACAACTATAAGACCAGGGCAAGTTATTTATCTACTCAGGATCCCAGTTTAATCAAATTAGCTTACTCTAGATGACTCTAAAGATTCTTCCTGGGCTTCCCTAGTGGCGCAGTGGTTGAGAGTCTGCCTGCCAATGCAGGGGACACGGGTTCGTGCCCTGGTCCAGGAGGATCCCACATGCCATGGAGCGGCTGGGCTCGTGAGCCATGGCCGCTGAGCCTGCGCGTCCAGAGCCTGTGCTCTGCAACGGGAGAGGCCACAACAGTGAGAGGCCCGTGTACCACAAAAACAAACAAACAAAAAACCCACACAAAGCATTGTAGCACTATTTACAATAGCCAGGACATGGAACCAACCTAAATGTCCATCAACAGATGAATGGATAAGGAAGATATGGCACATATATACAATGGAATATTACTCAGCCATAAAAAGAAACGAAATTGAGTTATTTGTAGTGAGGTGGATGGACCTAGAGTCTGTCATACAGAGTGAAGTAAGTCAGCAAGAGAAAAACAAATACCATATGCTAACACATATATATGGAATCTAAAAAAAAAGAAAAATAGTACTGATGAACCTAGTTGCAGAGCAGGAATAAAGAGGTAAGACATAGAGAATGGACTTGAGGATGTGGGGTGGGAGGGTGAAGCTGGGGCAAAGTGAGAGTAGCATTAACATATATACACTACCGAATGTAAAATAGTTGGCTGGTGGGAAGCAGCAGCATAGCACAGGGAGATCCACTCAGTGCTTTGAGATGACCTAGAGGGGTGGCATAGGAAGGATGGGAGGGAGGCTCAAGAGGGAGGGGAGATGGGGACATGTGTATGCATATGGCTGTTTCACTTTGGTGTGCAACAGAAACTAACACAGTATTGTGAAGCAATTATACTCCAATAAAGATTAAAAAAAAAAAAAAGGCACAAAGGGAAATTCTGCCTCCTCTCCCCGCTCCCCCCACCAAGGGCAAGTGGTTTGGAAAACATGTCATATCCACGACTTGGCTGTCTTAGTTGCACCATGTCCAGTAACTCACTGAGCTAACTTGCCAAGTTTTAGTTACCTAAGAGATTTTAAATAATTCACACATGTCATTCATACCTCCATTACCATGAAAGTTAACCAGTTTAAATGAATTTCTTTGATCAAAGTGACCTAGAGAATAATGATGTCTATCATTATTAGGCTCTTACTACCTACTAGGCACTGCATTAGGTTTAAGGTAAAATATTTCCAAAAAGTCACTATGTATCTTCGTAGGCTTGGTAGAGTCATATATTCAGAAACATACATTGAACACTTAATATCTATTAGTAGGTAAAGGAACAATTTGCAGATTTACCAAAAGACTAATTATGCAGTGAAAAGGAATTTGGATTATCCATCTAAGAACAGAGGCTGTACTTATACTAATCTCAGGAGATGGAACTGGGAATAATTCTGATTCTTTTTTTTATTATTTTATTTATTTTTGGCTGTGTTGGGTCTTTGTTGCTGTGCTCGGGCTTTCTGTAATTGCAGCGAGCGGGGGCTACTCTTTGTTGCGGTGCACGGGCCTCTCACTGTGGTGGCTTCTCTTGTTGCGGAGCACGGGCTCTAGGCGCACGGGCTTCAGTAGTTGTGGCTCGCGGGCTCTAGAGCGCAGGCTCAGTAGTTGTGGCTTGCGAGCCTAGATGCTCTGCGGCATGTGGGATCTTCCCAGACCAGGGTTCAAACCCGTGTCCCCTGCATTGGCAGGTGGATTCCCAACCACTGCCCCAGCAGGGAAGCCCAATAATTCTGATTCTAATACAACTTTAAGGACCTCAGTTGCAGGAGTTAGGAAAACTTTATCCTGGTTCTCTGTCATTAACATAATTTATGAGTTGCTTGTCTCCTCTCTGGGTCTTTTCTCAGCTACATCATTTCCAACTAGAACTTTGACCTGCATGACGCTTTTTGACTCAAACTCCATCTCCTTTTAGTGACGTTCTCTACCTTATAGCTGCATTCTAGGTAATTGCCAGTCACCTGTTTTTCCTTTCCAAATTCAAATTCTGTAAACAAGGATGATAGGCCCAACACATATTTCATCCCAGACTCCATCATAATCACTGACCAGGTTAAGGACCCAAGGATCTGGTCCTTAGGTTGGGTGTGCACCCCTGGCCAGTGGACAGGATAGGAGAAGAGTTAAATCCTACACAGTGTGGTCATCTGGGTCACCTCTTCGGCAAGGGCTATGGACATGGTAACATATTCAATGCAGTGACTGTTTGGTTAATTACTAATGAAAGATTTACTGGGGGATAATCCACCCACTTTATCTTTCAGATATAATGACATTTTGTCCAGGTTGTATTTTCTGTATAATACTGAAAAGCAAAAGCTTACAAAAAATTTTAAATGTTAGAGTTGCTTAAGTTGATATATTAAATTACTTTAAAAGTGTAAGAAGAATCTTCCCCTTATGCGATGTAAACGAAGTCAATGTGATCTAAACCATTAGAGTTATAATCATAACCAAACTATTTCATCACAATTGCTTTTTCCACAAGGTAGCAAATGGGCCTTTATTTTTTAAAGTATAGTAGTAGGAGTTTATGCCTGAGTGCATATGAGGAGGTAGTATCGTTTTGGTAGCTAAGGGAGTCACCTCAAGTTCAGCCTAGCACAATGCCTTGTACATGGTAGACATTCAATAACTCTTTCTTGAATTAAATCAAAAAGCCTGCCTTTATTTAAAACCAAACTGCAGCAAATACTTTGTTAAGGGCTACAGTCACTGTCACCTAGAACTCAAAGTTTGAAATATTGATGTTCCAACAGTGATGAATTCACTAGCAGGCTAGGAAATGGCTAAATGGGAGTTCATAACCTGAAGTCCATGAAACCCCTGAGTACCCACACACACACTCATGCAAAACAAACCTTTTGTTTGAAATTTATTTACTATTATATAATTTTATAATATATAATTGCATATATTTACAATAAATATATAATAAAATATAAGACACAGAATGAATAACAATTGTTATTCATTCAATTAAAACAGACTTTTTGTGAGTGATCATATATGTAAAGATAGATGACAGCCTTGTGAGTCCCTTAAAAAACAGTGTGTTTCTCAGCTTTGAGAAAAGAACATTTAATGGGAATGAATATGGATTCCATTTTCTCTTACCGAATTTATCAGGCCGATAGTGAAATTTGCAAGGGCATGATTCAGAACTGTAATTTTTCCATGCAAGAGACTTATCTGAGACACATTAGCTGTTAAAGTCCCATCGAGAACAATGATTCTTTGTGTGAAAGGGATCCATTTGCACATAACGCTTAAAGTCTGAGGTAGTTGAATTATTTAGTAATCTTAGGAAGCTGAAGGTTTAAGTCGACGCTCCTAATTCATTTTGAAAGAAAACTGTTATGTTCTCATCAATTTTAATGTATGATACTTTTTCAAATGTTATAGTCCCTATGTAAATTCACCTGGTGCTACCTGTGAGCTGATTGTCTCCAATACTGCAGCAGTGGAGTTCGGCACATTGGCACAGAAAACCCACAAAGCAATGGCATAGATACAAATTTATGCAATAATTCGTTGCTAACATGTTAGTTTTATATGCCATTTATATTAGGAGGAGATTTTGCTTTTAAAAAGAATAAAATTGCTGATTGCTGGATAGTGCATTTAGCCATTTTCTGGAATCGATCCAAGGTAGAATAATTCTCCTATTCATGGGCTACTGTGGAAGCTATTTTAATGATCTTCTCTAAAAATTGAGGCTTTTTTGCATAAAAATTCTTACACTGTTATGTGGAGTGGTGCATCTCAAAATGTAACATGCATGCAGATCACCTGGGCGTCTTATTAAATGCCCTTCCCAATTCAGTGGGTCTGGGATGGGGCTCTAGATTCTGCATATTTAACAAGCTCTCAGGTGATGCTGATGCTGCTTGAAATAGCAAAGATATAAGGAACTGGACCTCAGAGAGAGGTAAGACAAGGTATAGCCAATTGTGAATGCCTTTATCAGAAACATGTGGTTACTTTTGTGTCCCTTTGAGAAGAGAAGCCTCTCTTACATTTCTACAAAGAGGTAAAGTAAACCTTGGACCACTTAGGAGGGGCACTTAGTATATATGCACAAAATGACACAGTGAAGCCTAAGTTTATAGAGAACAATTTCCTTTGAGATAGGGGTACTCCACATCCAAACTCCCACCTGAGGCTTCGTTACAGTGGTCTCCACCACTGTACACTCATGAGAGCAGGAGAGTGAAAAAGTCAAAAAATGATGTCTTACTATCTTTATGACAATAGTTTTGACTTTGTGGACCTCCTGAAAGCCTCTCGGGTACGTCCCAGAGATCCCTGAGCCACACTTTGAGAAATGCTGGCATATAGGAAACTATACAGTGTATGTTTGTGTCTATTTGCAAGTAACAGGGTAAATTTATAATGAGAGGAGCCAATGAATCAAAGTATCTAAACCACAGGTAGTTTTGGTTCCTCCCCATTAACACAAGCCCTTGTTTATTGTCCTGATTGAAGCCGTACTCTTAATATTTCAGACAAAGTACACAGAAATGGAATGGAAAGAAATTTATTCAAAATACCCCTGTGACCAACTAATTAGAAAAGTTATATTTGGAGGAGGTTATATAGCAAGTAATGGTGGGTAGCGGGTAGGGGAAGACAACACTGAACAGTAATAAAAAGTAGGTCTAAGCACATGGTCAAAAGATAATGTTTCCTGGTGCAACAGTTTGACCTGGTTAAAGAGGGATGGAGGGCTTCCCTGGTGGCACAGTGGTTGAGAGTCCGCCTGCCGATGCAGGGGACATGGGTTCGTGCCCCGGTCTGGGAAGATCCCACATGCTGCGGAGCAGCTGGGCCCGTGGGCCATGGCCGCGGAGCCTGTGCTCCGCAACGGGAGAGGCCACAACAGTGAGAGGCCCGCGTACCGCAAAAAAAAAAAAAAAAAAGAAAAAAGGGATGGAGACATTCGTTGTTTAGTAGAGAGAATTATAATTTTAAGTTAGCTTTCTGTCACAGTAATTGTCATCGACTATGAGGCTGCATATTCACATTCTCTTTCCCGATTTTCCTCATTAGTGTTACTGGCCAGGAGAAATTTGGGCTGGGAAAAGGGACTTTGAGCTGAGAATTGCAGCTCCTGGAGCATCTACTGCTTATACTACATACACTTAACAATGGCCCAGGAGGATTGGGTTGGCCCAGGGAGTAGTGAGAGTAGAAGAGAGAATCATCATTGATTATAACTATTAATATGTATTGACTATCTAAAAAGTGCTAAATGTTTTTGAGTTATAACGAAGTAAATTTTAATTTTACACTTAGGCACAATGCTTGAACATGGGTCAGCTAATCAAAGTATTACCCTCTTGATCAGCTAGCTTACTCAAGATTCTTGGAATAGCCAGAAAGAGTTAAAAGGGAAAATTATGAGAGGCACCTTTACCTTCAACCATAATCCTGTTTCTGCTGCCCCAGTAATGCCGAAAGCATTTGTTATACTCTACTTCACTACCAGCAGTTATGGCAATCATGCCAAAAGCCCACACACTCAGGAATAGACAAAAGAAGATGCCACTAAGAAAGAAGGGTAAATCACGTGTTATTTAGTGAGAGGACAAAAGTGAAACTAAGTTTGAAATTAGCCATAATGGTAAGACCAGGCCAAAATTAAGTTGATTTGAGCCTTTTTACCCTTAAGGGAACCAACCTGGGCTAAAAGAATCTCAGAAACAAAGAATTTAAAAAAAAAAAAAAACAAAGAAAGGAAAGGGGCATAACCTTGCCAGAAAGATTAAATGAAATCACACTTACTCATTGCTGTGGCAAAAGATGGTAATCTGGGGCTTCCCTGGTGGTGCAGTGGTTGGGAGTCCACCTGCAGATGCAGGGGACACGGGTTCGTGCCCCGGTCTGGGAAGATCCCATATGCCGCGGAGCAGTGGGGCCCGTGAGCCATGGCCCCTGAGCCTGTGCGTCCGGAGCCTGTGCTCTGCAACGGGAGAGGCCGCAGCAGTGAGAGGCCCGCGTACCGCAAAAAAAAAAAAAAAAAAAAAAAAGATGGTAATCTGGGTTCAATATAGCCATCTTTCAAGGCAAGATCTTTCCTTGAGATGTTCTAGACTCACTCATGACTGCCTTGTAAGGTGAACTGAGTAGTTTGGTTAGCACAGTCAGAACAATAGTCTATACTTGAGTTAATCCAAAGCCTGGTAAAGGCTCTGATCACCAATTAGGGTTTCTGCACCCAATTCCATTGTGTGGGGTGGTTTCCACACACTACCAACTCTCTGGACACCAAGTGGATGTCCTTCAATTCAACTGAACTCAACAGGTTAAGGGCCCAGTCCTACAAGACTGCCCTCACTCCCCCACTTCAGATGCAAATCACAAGTCCAGGTTGTCACCTATGATTCTGACTGACCAGCTATAAAATCAGAGGGTCCCATGACCTCTTCCTTGGGTTCAATTAATTTGCTAGAGTGGCTCACAGAACTCGGTGAAACATTTCACTTACTAGACTACCAGTTTATTATAAAAGGCTATAACTCAGGAACAGCCAAATGGAAGAGATGCATGGGGAAAGGGCATGATGCTTCCCTACCCTCACCTAAGGCGGTGCCACTCTCCCACCCCTCCCCAGTCCGCTCCTTTTCTGGGTTTTATAGAGGCTCCATTACGCAGGCATGATTGATTAAATCATTGACCACTGGTGATTGAACTCAATTTCCATTCCCTCTCCAGCCTCCTCCTTCCCCGGAGGTCAGTGGGGTGGGACTAAAAGTTTCAGCCCTCTAATCTCTCCTTTGGTTCTGGCAACCAGCCCAAAAGTAACCTCATTAACATAACAGAAGACACCTTTGTGTCTTTCACTTAGAAAATCTGAGGATTTTAGGAACTCTGGACCAGAATCAGGGAAGAAGACCAAATGTATATTTTTTATTATAAATCACAATATCACACCGGACAACTAGTTAGGTTGTATTACAAGCTTTCTTGTAATTTTCTTGCTTCCTGCAATAATTTCTCAGCCATATTTTCCCACGTAACACTTCTTCGTTGAAAAGAAAGCACTTTGGTTCCTAAACATCCTGTGTGAATCTCAGTAACCTATTTCTGCTTATCACAAAATCCTAGAGCTCTACCGCAAGTACTGCTGGTGTGATAAACCCCTAGCATCTCACTCCTCTGCAGTAGCTCCGATAATAGCCACATGTAGTTCTCTCATTCAGCAGTGACTTAAGCAACATTTACATTGTTTGGTAGTATGATAAATTTTACAAAACTTACGATTTTAGGATTTTCTATTTGTTAGATAGAATTAATTAAAATCTGTTAGATGCAATTCTGCTGAGATTCTAGTTTTCATTGTTTTTATCAAAATATATTGAATATCAACTATGAAAAATTATATTTTTATTATGGTTGCTTAAATTTATTTACCTGTCTTCAAAAGGCAGATAAAAGTTCTACTTAGTTCATCTATAAGCCATTAGTCATTTTGTGTGGTTTGAAACTTCCCTTATATGGAGTATTATGTTTTAATATAAAATAGTCTTTATTTTCATGTGGGTATCTGAATTTTTTAAGCTCTTTTCTTAATTGATAGGGCACTTCAGAGGTGTTTGCCTCAACCAAAACACAAAAACAGGCTTCTTAGAAATGTCCAAGAGTTCTTCCTAAACAATTATGCCAACTAAAAATACTTACATAATATGGGGATATATGTATATGTAAGCTGATTCACTTTGTTATACATCAGAAAATAACACAACATTGTAAAGCAATTATACTCCAATAAAGATGTTAAAAAAATACATACATTATTGAGGAAAAAGTAGTGGTACTACTACATACTTATGAAGCAGTTAGATAAAATATTTACAGAAATTTAATTGATCAAATCATTTAGCTTTTAAATTACCAGCTAAAGAAAATACATCTAGAAATTTGCATCACCATTAAGCTTAGCTTAAATCATAGTCAAAATTGTTCTTATAATGAGAAAAGATATAGCTGAAAACAATGTAAAACCTGAGACTTCAGAAACACGTAAGGTACACATGGGAGGTAAGATTTTTCTAAATATAAAGACAGTGATAGGAGGAAATTATTGTAGCTTTGGTTAGAAATACTATCTCTCTTATTCTGACAGAAAAAAAGACAAAATGCTAAAAAATTCAAAAGAAATACTAGGAATTTGAAATATTTATTTTACTATTTTATTACGAGAAAAAAGTAACCTTTGTAAATAATGTCTTAGTTTTAAAGAACACATAGGTGAATATTTGATTCTTGTTATTTTTTTTCTTGGTTTTTGAATTTGCAATGCTCAGTACCTTAATGAGATCTAGTATAGTCAGTCTGAACATTTACATGACTGAGTCTAAAAATTGTTTTCCATATTGCTCTCTTTTATTTATGCTTAGTCAGTTTTTAAAACTTCTAAAATACCTTACAGTATACCTGTCTTTTTGCCCCCTCAGCAATCGTGTGGAAGCCTGGACAAGAGATGTTGCTTTCTTACTCAGACAAGAAGGCCGGCCTATGGTTAATCTTGTCCCTAAAAAGACTAAAGTAAGAGTGATGGAAGGGGACTGGAAGAATACAGATAGAGCAGTAAATTGGTTAAGAAAGGAAGCAATTAATTACACTCAACCATTTGTTCTGTACTTGGGATTAAATTTGCCACACCCATATCCTTCACCATCTTCCGGAGAAAATTTTGGATCTTCAACATTTCACACATCTCTTTATTGGCTTAAAAAAGTAGGTATACTGTGTGGGCTCAGAGGCAAAAGCTAACATTTTATCTGTATATTATTGGTGTTTGCTGTTTCTTTTATTATCATTTTTAAAGAAAAATTTGAAAATTGCATAGTCACATTAAATCAAACTTCACCAATAACTGGTTGACAGAAACTAAAGGGACAATTTTACAAAAATATAATGTGTTAAAACTCAGAACCTACTTCTAAGTTGAATACATTTGCATATAATATGTCTATTAAAAAAAAAACTAAACTAAAAGATACTCTCTTAGGAGTCCAGGCAGTCCTCACTTTGCATGCTTCAGGAGTGTAAAAATGACTGTGCAAGCTGAAACTGTATAAAGAGATCTTAATAATCAATTGGGAAAATGACCGTTTTTCTAGAACTCTAAAAACATTTGTCAAAACATTAAAAACTCTTCTTTTGGGTTATAAACGTATAGGGAAATGACAAAATAGTAAAACTAATGTTTATTTAATGTACTGTAATTGAAAACACTAGAAACATTAAGAATTAAAGTGTTTTGATTTTTTTGTAAAAAAAAGAATCAAGAATAGTTTGCAGTGCTTGCCTTCTCATTGTGTAACTTAAGATACAAAGCAAGCATCTTCTCTATGTCTCAAGAAATTGTCATATTCCTTTCTAAATTTGGATCACCTTCCAACATTTTACCCTTTGCACTTTCAATGTCATAATATATTCCTGAGAGTTCCTATAATGTGAAGATTTTTGCTAGTGTCACTTCCTCTAGGACATGTTCATCTTTTTCTTCATAATGACCTTCCTTACTTATATCTATGTTTTCACTAAGTTCCTCTGGCTGTATATCTTGAGTGTATCAAATGGTGGCAGTGTCAGCATTCCCAGGTCAGCTATTTCTTCTATAACTCCAGTTAACATTTGATTCAGGGACTTCCCTGGTGGTCCAGTGGTCAAGACTTCGCATTCCAATGCAGGGCGTGCAGGTTTGATCCCCGGTCAGGGAGCTAAGATCCCACATGCCTTGCGGCCAAAAAACCAAAACATAAAACAGAAGCAATATAATAACAAATTCAATAAAGACTTTTAAAATGGTCCACGTCAAAAAAATCCTTAAAATTTTTTTTGATTCAAATTTTACTTGCAGTGTTATCACTTTTTATTTCTTAACTGTATGTTCATCTTTGTTGATCAATTTCCTCTTTTGGGTATCCATTTTTATATCACATGGATTTATCACTGGGAGACAAGGAGGCAGCATACCTACACACCTTTGCAGTCTGTTTATGTACTAAATAAAAGATGTGCAGTGATCAAACACAGACAAACTTTGAAAGAAATGACAATTAATCACTGACTGTGATACACATATGTAATCTACATGGTGATGTAGAGACTAAAGAACTAGCAGCATATGAATGTGAAAGTTTGTACTTGATGCAATAACTCGCAGTTAATATACCTGGGTAATGATGACAAATTTATATGATAATAGAGCAGTCAGAGTCAGGCATACAAACTGGAGTCGAGCAGCCATTGAGGATCTGGTTTCAGACACGTCTCTGCACCACTGAAAACTTGAACTTTCTTTGAACTGTACCAGGCCCAGGGACACCACCAGCTGTATTCAGAACAACACCTGCCAGCTGCAGCCTTACGGTCTCAAGGTCTCCCCTTGTAACTATGCAAACATTTCAGACCCCAAACAACCTAAGCCTCCTTACTTCTCATCAACTCCAATTATAATTCTTGATAAACAACTCATGTAACTAACTGTGGCCCTGCAGCTTTTTGCCTTTATAAGCCTCTCCCGTTGTATAGTCCTATGAAACACTGCAAAGTGCTTCCTGAATCCATGTCTCTTGGGCTTCAGTCCTAACAAACCCCATATAAACACATTTTTATTTCAGTCAGGTCTCCATTTCTGAAATTTTGGTTAACAGTAATTAAAATTTGAACCCTGTTTTTGGGGAACTGGTGCTAGTTAACTAAGCTGTGGTAACTGATATCCGTGCATACCTGAACCATGTAAAGCGAGGACTGCCTGTGTTTTGAAGTGTGTCACCTTAAATCAAATTTAAGTTACTTTAAAACCTCTATCCAGAAACACTATGTAGTGCACCCTATTTTAAAGGAAACAGTGTCGAAGTTTTAGATACTTCATGTCTTCTTAAAAAGTTCCTTATTTACAAAACAGAAGTAGAGTCGCAGATATAGAAAACAAACTTATGGTTACCAGGGGGTAAGTGGGGGAGGGATAAATTGGGAGACGGGGATTGACATCTACACACTACTGTATATAAAATAGATAACTAATAAGGACCTACAGTATAGCATAGGGAACTCTACTCAATACTCAGTAATGGCCTATATGGAAAAAAAATCTAAAAAAAGAGTGTATATATGTATAACTGATTCATTTTGCTGTACAGCAGATACTAACAACATTGTAAATCAACTATACTCCAATAAAAATTTTAAGATATAAATAAATTAAATTAAATTAAAAGTTCCAACTGGCTCTATCTTAAAAAACTTGTCAGGAGTCAGTACTAGCCTAATGAAATGAGTCAAATAATTTAAGTAGATATTTGAGTTTATTAAAGCTACATGACTAGAAGATATGTATGACTTAAGTCTAGTCTTAATGGTTTTCACCAAAACTGTAAGCATTTATATGTATTAAAAAGTTGTATTTGTTCTTAACAAACATTTGGCTATCTCACTAGATATTGGCATTTTTACTAGTGAACTACTGGGAAAAAGGAGTCTAGATTCTTAGGTTACTGATTCTGAAGTTCTGAACTGATCACACAACTATATTAAAGTGATTAGATACTTATATCTAATATAGCTCATGCTTTTCATTGACATATATAATCTTTAAAATAATTTCACAGCTGTCTTACTATATATACAGATATTGATATATACCTTTTGTTGTTACTGGGAATACTAACAATCTGTTCCTAATTTATGTATTTGATTTACTATTTTCTTTACATAATTCACAACCATGCTTTTCTAATAACCTAAGTAATAAAACTTTGTCTAGTTTACCATATATTCTTGTTGGAAGGGAGGAATATTACAACTTTGTTTTTCTCCCCTTTTTAGGTGTCCTATGATGCCATCAAAATCCCAAAGTGGTCACCTCTGTCAGAAATGCACCCTATAGATTATTACTCTTCTTATACCAAAAACTGCACTGGGAAGTTTACAGAAAAAGAAATTAAGGATATTAGAGCATTTTATTACGCTATGTGTGCTGAGACAGATGCTATGCTTGGTAAGTGGTATAATTCAAAAGCAATCACATGAGGAAAAAGTAAAATATTTTCCAACAAACTGTGATTATGCTGGTTGGTGACTTGTATGAACATCCTCAGAAAATTTATTGCAACAGTTGCTGAGATACTTCAGACTTAGAATTTTAAGATTCCTGACACATATAAAAATTGGATAATTTGCATTATTAATAGTAGAATAAAAGTCTTTTCTATCTTAATTATTCATAAATTAACAGATACTTAGATTTGTTCATATATATATAAAAAAAAGGTCATAGAAAACTATCATCTGTTGGAAACAAAACGTTTTGCTGGATTTAATCAGGAATCAGTATTCAGCCAAACACAGTTAATTATAAGGCATCTTGGGTTCTAGGAGATTAAACAGATGAGATGTAGAACCTTGTGACTTCTCCCAGACATGTAGTAAGTGTAAAACGAATCCATTCTCCATAGGCCGTTTAGAGCAAGGCTTAACTAAAGCTGAAATCAGTTTCCCCATGTACATTGATCCAGAATTATACTGAATTAGGGAGTTAGGATTGTGAAAGGTAAAGGTCTAGGGGGTAGCTGAAGGTGCTGAACTTGCTCAAGAATTAGACAATGGGAAGCTGTGGGAAAGCTGGGGTGTGACATGATCAGATATTTTAGAAAGATAGCCACCAGAGTGGTACAAGGGATATTATGAAGGGGAAAGAGGAGTGGAGGCACGAAAACTAATTAGGAAGCAATTACAGTTGTCCAGCTGAAAGACCCTGATGCCCTGATGGTCTGAACTCCGTAAATAACTCCTGAGCTGTGGGTCTCAAATCTGACTGGACTTCAGAATCACCTGTGGGTTTTGTGGGGGGGTGGTGTTTTTTTTAAAATAATACAGACTCCTGTAGGCCAGATTCAGAAACTGCCGAAGTAGAGATGATGCTTCTCTCTGGACTATGCCTTACTGTGTTCTCTTAATTGCAATGAGGAGGAAGTTTCACGTCACTTAGAGAGAGGGAGTGGTCAGAGAAATTTTACTGCCCAAGAATATGCCAAATCACATTCATGTACCATCTGTACTGCTTCCAGCTCTTTTTCAAAGGTAGGATTTCCATAACACTCAGCCAACTTCATGGGCATGATCTTGATCTGGTGACCGGGAATTTGAGAGAAAGGGTAGCAGGAGGAGGGGTTCTGACCCTTTTATCACCTCCCGCTGGGCAGGAATTGTGGGTCGACGGTGATAGCAGTCCTTTCATGAGACATGCACAGTGCTGACATCCAGGCTTGTCTTTCCTTTCTCATTTGAGTCACTGGGGGTAATGTTTTCCCCCATTGTCTGATAGAAACATAGAAAGCAAGCCAGCATGATCTCCAAATAAAGAAACTTATCCTATGGGTATTGTATTTTCTCCTTCCTCTCTCTAATCCATCCACTGAGAAGCAGGCACATGAACTCTGGTATAAGTTACTTAAGAACAGTAGATAGGGCTTCCCTGGTGGCTCGGTGGTTAAGAATCCGCCTGCCAATGCAGGGGACACGGTTCGAGCCCTGATCCAGGAAGATCCCACACGCCGTGGGGCAACTAAGCCCGGGCGCCACAACTACTGAGCCTGTGCTCTAGAGCCTGGAGCCACAGCTACTGAGCCTGCGTGCCTAGAGCCAGTGCTCCGCAAGAAGAGAAGCCTCCACAGTAAGAAGCCCGCGCACCGCAACAAAGAGTAGCCCCCTCTCGCCGCAACTAGAGAAAGCCCACGCACAGCAACAAAGACCCAACACAGCCTAAATAAATACATAAATTTTTTTTTAATAAAGAACAGTAGATAACATTCTGATGTTAAGAAGCATCCTGACAAACTCTTAGAGGGTAGAGTTCTTATGAACTTATTGTGATAGAATAAAACATGAGCTAAAAGCTAATTAAGATTTACCTTGATTTATATTACAGGTGAAATTATTTTGGCTCTTCACCAGTTAGATCTTCTTCAGAAAACGATTGTCATATACACCTCAGACCACGGAGAGCTGGCCATGGAACATCGTCAGTTTTATAAAATGAGTATGTACGAAGCTAGCGCCCATGTCCCACTCTTGATCATGGGACCAGGAATTAAGACCAACCTACAAGTATCAAATGTGGTTTCTCTTGTGGATATTTACCCTACTATGCTTGGTAAGTAATGCAATTATGTAAATATTTATTTGTAATAATGCTGGAAAATGAATAAGCAAAATAGTCAGAGGCCCTGCGGACTTGTTCATAACCCTTGACCAGCTCACTTAACTGTGAGTCAAATCCATATCTGAAAAATGAGGATAATATTTCTCAGGTTCCTTTGGCCTTCACTTACTCTAGTCATTTTTCCTTCAAAAGATTCACAACCAGGATATGACAATAAAGTAAGCCACATATGATATTCAGGTCTATAACTTTATAGATATGATTTGTGTATCATTTGATTCTCTACCACCACCTACCTAAAATGTAAGCATTTCCCTTCTGGATTATTCCATCCACTTTGAAACTACTAATTTTTTTACAATGTTACAAATGTCCCTTAATGTTAATGCTATGAACATATTTCTCCCCAGAATATTTAGATTGTTCTGTACTATTTATTTTACTAGCTTCTAATGTCTATTAGCATAACCATAGGTCTAGAACAGCAACATCTGGATATGGGTAGTTAGCAGTTTTTGTTAAAGATACAAGAATAAAGCCATTGTAAATTCAGAAGTTATATAGAACTGTTTCTATCTAATTTAGAAGAGTACTTTAAATTCAGTAACATTTAAATTCAATAACATCTAAATACTCTGTTTGAAGGCACCATAAATTGCAAAAAGTACCATCAATTTATAAATAGATTTTGGTGAAAGAAAAAGCTAACACAGCATAAGACATATGTGTTTAATATGTTCATATCAAAATGCAAAACAAACATATATCTGGAAATTAAAGAAATAAGAAAGTTCTTTTTATCTCCTTTTTTCTGCTACAAACTCTTTCCCTTCATTTAACTAAAGACTATTATAGGGTCTTAAATTTCTTTACAGTTAATTTAAATCAGTGCCTGGAATTCCCCGGCAGTCCAGTGGTTAGGACTCCAAGCTCTCACTGCTGAGGACCTAGGTTCAATACCTGGTTGGGGAACTAAGATCCCACAAGCTGCGCGGCCAAAAAAAAAATCAGTGCCCTCCTTTTGTCTTTTATTTCACATCTCTTGTATATTTGGGCACACTTCTTTGTTGTTCTTTTGCCTGATGTATATTTTTAATCTCTTCAGTTTCTTACTCATCATTTGCTGGTTCCCCTTTGTTCCAAAGCAATTATCACACAGCCATGTCTCTGCCACTTTCTGGCTCTATCAATTTCCAGGCAATCCCTATTACTTTTCCTCATTTCTGGGGTTTTTTTTTTTTCTTTTTTTTTTTAACTTTTTATTTTACACTGGAGTATAGTTGATTAACAATGTTGTGTTAGTTTCCCGTGTATAACGAAGTGATTCAGTTATACATATAACTGTATCTATTCTTTTTCAAATTCTTTTCCCATTTACATTATTATAGAATATTGAGCAGAGTTCCCTGTGCTATATAGTAAGTCCTTGTTGGTCATGCATTTTAAATATAGCAGTGTATACGTGTTGATCCCAAACTCCCTATCCCTCCCCTCACCTCATTTCTGTTATTATAAGAAATGTATGTGCAATTGTGTTTTAAGTGTCCTCTTTTAAATATTTTAAGTGTCTCTCTTATTACCATCTTTGTAGCTTTATCAGTATATGCTTCTTTTACAGTGGCATTTCTTTAGTTTCCTCCCTTAGTTTTTCCTTATAGAACTTCCCCTACCCCATTTCCTAATTTGCATATCTTTTTATCCTTGTTCTGCTTTCTTGAGGTACACTGATCAGAACTGCAAAAGATTATTAAAGGTTGGGATGATCTCAGTTTTCCCTCAATATATTTCATAGTGATATTTGGCATTTTGTTTGTCTTTTTGACTGTAGCATCTATATAATCCATTATCTGTCTGCAGTGAGTTCTAGTCTATTCCTACTCATTCTGTCACTTTATATGTTAGTTGATTAATATGCACTGTTTAAATCATTTTTCTTTGAGTAATGTTTTATATTTGCCTATAATGCAAATTTTCTTCTCTACAGTCTTGATACACCATTATCATTACTTGCCATTTCATACATCATAAAAGTTAAAAGTCATCTGCAAACTGGAAGATTTCACAATGTATATATCTTAACAGATTATATAAGAAAATACTAAATAAGGTTGTTTGGAGTGAGGGAATTTTCATTTATCCACATAGAGGGACAACCTGCCTGTCCCTGCCTAGTTTATGTTACTTGACAATTAGCACTTCTTTAGCCAAACAAAGCATTCCCAGAAACCCCTTTGCATTCCTTCCCCACTCTTCTGGAAATTATTTAGGTTCTCTGAAATTGTAGATTTTTTTCCTATAATTTGTCAATTATTACAATTTTTTAAAACTCATAGTTCTACATAGATTTTTTTTGTTTTGTTTTTATCTTTGACTGATGTTTGGTAATAGAGTCCTTCTGAGTCACATCTCCCAGCAGAACATGTTTTATTAACAGCATTTTGATCATGTGTTGATTAGACCTGCCCAACTAAAGTAAGTAAAGCCAAAAATTAGTGTATCTCCAGTTCTAAACTGGAAATTAACATTTCAAGGCTTAATGTGTTTCATAACGAACATTTTTATTATGAAAAGGGAAAAGTTACATTTATATGATTGGTGGAGGAGAGTAAAGAGAATATCTATGCATGGATCTTTATATAAAACACTGAAACAGGGGCTTCCCTGGTGGCGCAGTGGTTGAGAGTCCACCTGCCGATGCAGGGGACACGGGTTCGTGCCCCGGTCCGGGAAGATCCCACATGCTGCAGAGCGGCTGGGCCCGTGAGCCATGGCCGCTGAGCCTGCGCGTCCGGAGCCTGTGCTCCGCAACGGAAGAGGCCACAACAGTGAGAGGCCCACGTACCACACACACACAAAAAAAGACAAAAAAAACACACTGAAACATCCTATTAACCAGATGTTAACCAGAGATAAGGTAGAAAGAGAATGATGCAAGGAGGATTCAACAAGAACCTTATGCTGGAGCCAGGAAACAGCACTGTAACATTATTTATCTAAAATTAACCTTTTACAAGTGATAAAGGGTTAATATTAATAGAACTCTCACAAATCTATAAGAGAAAGAGACATACCCTATTAACAAATTGACCAAAATATATAAATAAGCAATTCACAACAGAAGACACACAAATGGCCAAGATATTTTCAGAGATTCAAACTCAGTAGTCTGAAAAATATTAAAATAAGAAGATACCATTTTTCTTTCACACATAGAGTTTGCAAAGATTTTTAAACAGCAGAAAAGCTTATATTGGAAATAGGCCTTCTCATATTCTGCCGTTGGGAGTATAAACTGGCACAGATTTCCTGGAGGCAAATGTGGCATTACATTCCAAATTACTTAGAAATATGCATACATTTTGACCTAGAAAATTCCAATTTTAGAAATTAACCTGTAGATATACAGAAAGATTTATCTCCATGGATATTATTGTATTATGATGTTATATTAAAGAATTAGAAACAGTATGAATATCTAGTAGTAATGAACTGGGTAAAAATTAGTCAATTTTGTTTTAAAAAGTGAAATGATACATGGAAATGGCTCCCATGTATTATTGAAAAGAAAACGTAGGCTCTAAAACCGTATAAATTGTTTTTGGTTTGGTTTGGTTTGTTGTTTATTGAGGTAAGGTATCTATCTAATTTATTGTCCAGATCAGCACATTTTTTAGAGTAAAAGGATACTATTAACAATTACACCAGGGACTTCCCTGGTGGCTCAGGGGTTAAGAATCCACCTGCCAATGCAGGGGACACAGGTTCGAGCCCTGGTCCAGGAAGATCCCACATGCCATGGAGCAACTAAGCCCGTGTGCCACAACTACTGAAGCCCATGCGTCTAGAGCCCGTGCTCCGCAGCAAGAGAAGCCACCACAATGAGAAGCATGCATACTGCAACAAAGAGTAGCTCCCGCTCGCCGCAACTAGAGAAAGCCCGCGCGTAGCAACAAAGACCCAACGCGGCCAAAAATAAATAAATAAACTTAAACAAACAAAAAAACTCCCAGATATTTCTTTAAAAAAACACACAAAAAACAATTACACCAGGATTAGCATCAACTGAGTCTGTTGCCTTGTTGAACAGCCTTACCAATCAATAAGGCAAAGATAATTCTGATGGTCTATGTTTAATCTGATGTTTAATTCAACCTTGTAAAATGAAATTGCTTACTTCTAGAAGGGTTTAAAGCTATGAATACTTTTAGTAGTGATTAGTAACTCTAAAATTTGACCTGTGGGACAGTGTATTCTATTTTTCCTAAGCTTAATAAATAGATTTTGATAAAGTATCTATGAAGGACTTCTTATTTTGTGATTCTTCTAACCAACTAGGAGCTTAAAATAGATATAAAATATAATCTATTCTTAGAATTCCAAAGGTCCTTTCTTTATTACCTTAGCCACAGCTGTGTTGTTTTGTATGAAACAATTTATACACAAGAGTATGGGATTAAATTTCTCAGATCAAAGCCTCAAGCCAGACTTCCTCTTCCCTTCCATTCTATGGACCTTATAAAAGATGGTGATTCAAAAAACCTTAAATAGAAAGATATTAAATAGGAAAAACCAACTGGGATTCCTGTTTTAATAAACCTACCTTACTATAAAGAGCTTGTTGAAATTTAAGACGGTATAATGCATTTATAAAAAGGTCTGAATTTACAAATAGTTTTTAAAGGTATTTTAGAAGAGTGATTATTTTCTACAAAATGATATTTTATGATAAAGTAGGAAGAGTATTCTTAGTCTGTGTATCTTTGTAAGTCCTATCACATTATCATTTTCTAGTACTGGCAGAAGAGTGCCATTTTATGAATAGGAATTCTTTATACTATTAAAGTTGATATCATTATTGCATAGATTATTCTTTAAAAATTGCTCCCCAACCTGTGATAAACCATAATGGGAAAGAATATGAAAAAGAATGTGTGTGTGTATATATATATTATATATATATATATGAATCATTTTGCCGTACAGCAGAAATTAGCACAACACCATTAATCAACTATACTTCAATAAAATAAATTTAAAAAAAATTACTCCCCAAAATATTTTCTTCTCTAATAATCTAGTATCAACATCCTTTAGCTCAGTTAGAAATAAAGGTAATCTCATTTTTAAATTAAAATTGTTTGGACTTTCTCTTTTAAACTTCTTATTTTCAGGTGAATTTTTTTCATTAATAGTTGGTCTTTTTTGTAAAACACCTAACTTCTTTTCACATAAAGGATAAATCCAGAATTTTGTTGAATTGTGAAAATGTAATTGTATAAAAATGCAGTTGTGTCTAAAAGAATGCTTCGTTGCTAGTGATTTAAATTGCAAAACCCTCCTTATCACAGGATCTTAGTGGAGGGTTGGGAGGGTCATTCTACATAGACTATTTTGTTTTTATTGGCTGAAAAATATTGGGAAGTTGAATAACTACAGTAAGGCAAGACTTGAGGAGCAGTATTGAAGAGTCCAGACATCCTGGAGTCAACACTGCCTAAATTCAAATCCTCCTTCATTATTTACCAACTGTATACCCTTGGGCCAGTAACTTAACATCTCTGGTCTTCAGTTTTCTTATCAATAAAATAGAAATAATAGTGGCTATTCCATAGCTTAGAACAATGACTGGAACATGGTAAACAATTAAATGTTAGATATTATTGCCATTAATATTTTTTATTCTTCTTAGGTATGCCCTAAAAAATGTACATAGCTTGCATCATTGCCATACCAGGCTAATCCCTTATCTACCCATACACTCGGGAAGAAATATAAGCTTATCTTTCTTCAGGAGACCATCACAAATATCCAGGTCTGCATTTTTACCCATTTGATTACTGTTTTAAATTTAAGTCACTTTATTAAGAATCATGCAGTTACTACTAATATTTGCTTCTACTGCCAAGAATGATGAAACTTGCTTTACATGGAATTCTAACGATAGATTTTCCAGAAGAAAAAAACATGAAAAATGGTTTTAAACAAATATCAAAGAGCTTTCTGAAAAGCAGTTTAAGCTGAAGTGCTTTTAAGGAAATAATTGATAAACATATGAAAAATGAATACACAGTTTCCCAAAGCACAGAAAATTTAATAAAGATTAAATACATATTTATTAAATACTGTGGATATTTGACAAGGATTTTATTCTTCAACATCAATTTACAAAGGTGTATTATTCTACTGATCCTAGACAGGAAACAAGTCACATTATCACTTGCCTGAACTCCTGCAATAGCTTCCTAATTCTTTCCTTCTGCCCGTACTCACTTTTAGTCAATTCACCATACAGTAGTTACTGTCAAACATGTCACGATTCTGCTCAAAATCACTTAGAGTAAAATCGAGACTCTCTAATTGGGCCTGGGAGTCCAACATGATCGCCTCCCCTATCTAACACATCTTGTAGAATTTTACCTCTCACTTACTCTGCTCCAGCCATGCTGGACTCCTTTGCGTTTGGGGAACGGAATGAAGCAGCTTCCTGCCTCAGGGTGTTTACAGTTGCTATTCCCTGGGAGAATGCCCTTCCTCCCCATGCAGATATCTATTGAGCTCATCTAGCCCTTTCTCAGGTCTCTGTCTCTGTCACCTCATCAGAGAGGCCTTCCCTGACCACACTATATAACACAGCACATAAACACATACCTGCCATCGTTCTCTATTCCCCTGATCCTGCTTTATTTTTCTTCACTGCACTTATCACCATCTGACATATTTGTCTGTCTCCCCACATTAGAAGGTAAGCTCCAAAAGTCTGAGAGAGCTTATCTGCTTCGTTCACTGTTGTTGCCCTAAACCTGGAACAGCACCTAGTTTGTTAGATGCTGGGGTGGTTTTTTTTTTTGAGTAAAAAAAATTAATACTTAAATGGACTCATCCTAGTTTAATGCTGACTTCTCATATAAACATAGCAGAATTATTTAAATTTTCTTAGTCTAACAAGCTTCTTTAGGAAAATTAGGCTAAGAACAGATCTGAAATAAGGTATTTCTAAGTATTAAAGGTGATTAAACTACTGAATACAGGAACTTCCCAGTCATGGGTATCTGCCAGGCTGCTTCCCAGCCATCTTCAAAGCCCTCTTCTGTCCCTTCCTCTGCCTCGCAGTGGTGCCCCCTGACGGCTGACACACAGACCAGCCCGACCCAGCCTATTCCCTGGCTACTTTCTCTCCTTACAGTAAGTAGCCGACTGTATTGTAGCTCAATTAGTTTCATCTTGGGCCATCTTTTTCTCTCATGCACATCCTCTTTAACATCTTTGCTCCTTCTTCTTCATTTTTAACCAGTTATCTCTGAAATACTTCTCTCTTTCCTTCCTTCCTTCACTTGTTCTTTCACTCTTTCTCAAAAAAGTCCCTGATGATGATTGGTTGGCAGAAGATTAGTACTTGTAATATGCTCCTTCCAAGGAAATGGAAGATACAAATCTTTTAATTAAGTTATATGTAAAACAAGTACCTTCAGAAGATTTATAGAGGTCTTTGTCTGCCTCCTTATTGTCTTTTTTCCTTATTGTCTTTTAATTCACTTGTTTTTCCTCAAATATGTACAGTCAAGTTAAATTAATTTTCTTATTCAATTTTAATTTCTAGCATTGCAGATATATTACATTCTATTTTTTATTGGAAATATTTAATTATTTCTAAATTAATGTTTCTAAAAACATGGAACATTGAAACCAGAAAAGCTGCAGGGGAGGCAACTACAGATTCCTTTTGGAACTATCGCAAGGACCCAGCCATAATTAACGGTAATTTTTTTTTTGAGGTTTGCGGGATCTTATTTCCCTGACCAGGGATTGAACCGGGCCCATGGCAGTGAAAGCACTGGACCACCAGGGAGTTCCCAATGATAATTTTTCTATAGGAAAAAGATAGTTTGAGTTCCAAACAAATAACTTAAAAGCAATTTTTTAAAATACAACCTTTCTTTGACATTAAACATTTCTCATGCTATTATTTTCTATGTCTATATTTGATAAGGAAAAAATAGGTTATTTTTCTCTAAATCAGTATAATCCAGGATTTCCAACGTCTATTCTGCAAAATACTAGTTCCTCAAGATGCTACTTCGGGGTAAAAAGATGTTCTGTAATCAAATAACTTTGGGACAGATGGCGTACTACATACCACCCTTGAAGGTTTATGATACACATCATCAATAAATTTATTTAATTTTAATGACTGCTTGCAAACATATGTAACTACTAGACTCCTTTCTCGTATAGGTCTTGTTAATATCCTGTGGGACCAATTTGAAAAACACCTGTGATCATTCCATCATTTGGAAATATGATGATATGATGATATTACTAATATGATGATATTAGTTAAATATGATATTAACTAATATTCGTTGAGGGTTTCCTATGTGTCAGACACTGTTCTGAGAATTTTACATAAATTTTCATATTTAAACCTAAAATAAACCTGTGAAATACAGGCATTATTATTATCCCCCTTTTACAGATGACAAAATTGAGGTTCGGAGTGGTTAATAACATGCCCAAGGTCACAAGTCTAGTGGAGTAATAAGCATTTGGATCTAGGCAGTCTGTTTACAAAAATCCATATACAGCCTCTAGTCTCTGCGACCTTTAATGATGTCATTTATGAATGTTCAACTAATGAAAGAATGAGTTATTTTAAAATACTGTGTTATTTAGATATTGCTGGAATTCCTCTGCCTCAGAACCTGAGTGGATACTCTCTGCTGCCATTATCATCAGAAATGTTTAAGAATGAACAAAAATTCAAAAACCTACATCCGCCCTGGATTCTGAGTGAATTCCATGGATGCAATGTAAACGCTTCCGCCTACATGCTTCGAACTAACCAATGGAAGTATATAGCCTACTCTGATGGTGCTTCAGTATTGCCTCAACTCTTTGGTAAATTTGTTGATATATTTTTTAAGTATAGATTATGTGTGATGAGTTGACCTACACAGCATTTGCTCAAGGGAGCCAGTAATCATCTAAATAAATATCTGCAGTTTCTCATGCTAGGCCAGTTTACAAAAGGGTGCCCTTGTGAGGAGCAGCTTCTTTGCAAATCAGCATCCGAATTCCAAAGCAAGTGCCCTGAGGCTTTTGATCTGGGTCTCAAGATTGCCACCATTGTTTTCTCTGATCAAGGTGTCTTCTAATACTCATGGTTATCTTTCCCAATCAGTAGTCAGCACCCTCTTATTGTACTTTGGATTCAGTTGTTCTGGAAAATTAACTGCTCTCTTATGGAGCCTGACATTCTACATTTATTAGTTAATGTTCACCCCATCCCTACAAGATGTTACTATCATCTTTATTTTATAGAGAAGACTAGAGTTCAGAGACTAGCGTTCAGATACCTGCACAAGGTCTCACAGCTCAGAAGTGGCAGAACTGGGATTTCAACCCAGGTTTGACTCCAAAATCCATGCTCCTTCCACCCTACAAAAGCCTGCTAGATTCACTACTCTGAATTTGTTTTTAAGCAGCATTATTAGATGTATGGTTTTACTTATCCTTTGTCCTCCTTTTGCATATAAAATATGTGCTAAAGCTATTTTTAATATTCCTTTCTCCCTAAGTTTTTTTCCCAGTTACAAATGTCAAAATTATTAACTCAAAATAATTCTTCAGAGGCCAAACTGATTGACACCCCCCCCCCCTTAACTCTAAAAGGAGGAGATTCTTGGCTTCAAAACAAGTCCTTAAGTTTTCATTCTGTTGAATAATGGGCATCTCTTGTTCATTCATGAGTTACGTTCTGCAAAAAGGAGGTGTGCCTGTCAAAGAATCAGTGGGGGAGCCTGCCTTTCCTGTATTCTCTGGGGTTTATTCACTGACGTCCCTTTCCCAGAGAGGTGCCGTCTGAAATCACCTAGCAAAACCATAAATGTCTTCAGGATCTTCTGGCCAATGCGCGCAAATAGGCCTGCAGGGGGTTTCCCTCACTGTGACTTGTTCATTTACTGTCTTAGGTAACTTGTCATAAGATCTTTGATTTTTCCAATTAGACTGGCATCCTAGTTACATCCTCTGTCTTCCTACATTGTAGGTAAAAGGGGGGTTTATGTTATCTGAAATATTTATCATTTTCTTGATGATAGTGATTGAGAGTTTTTATTTCCATGGCTATTTGCTCAAATAGACACAATCAATGAATGTAATTTTCAAAAATTCAAGCATAGGATGCTAACGTATATTTTAAAAAAAACAAAAAAAACTAGGAGTAAGTGAAGTTGCAAGAACTTGCAACTTCCACTATATAAAAAATTCTTCAGCTGGAACATCTGGGGTTGAAATGGGATAATATAAGCACTACTATATATATATATATATATATATATATATATATATGTATATATATGTATATATAAATACATATCTTTTTGCATGTCAAAGTAAGCAAGGCATCACAGATAGGAAGAATTGTGGCTAAGCCATCTAAGAATAGATAAGGAAAAAAAAAAGGGATAGCAGGATGATGGTAAGAAGGAAGATAATTTGGACATACATTTAGAGAGGTGTTTAACTTTCGGTATATTATTTTTCCATTTACACTGTCCTTTAGCTTACTATACTAAGAAGAACTGAGGATAAAAATAAATTTTAATATGTTATTCGTCACAGAGTAATGACATTCTAAAAGATGGTTTTTAAGCAGATAATTGTAACAGAGCAGGACCCTATGGGGCCTTCCTGGGACAGGCCATCCCCCATATCCTCTGCTTTAGCTCCTCTCTGAAGTACTTAAATAACAGTATTTGATTCACATTTCCTGAGTTGTTTTACAGATGTGAAAACCCCCCACCAAATGGAAGATGTTATAACTACTTGATGACCATGAGCACATAGCCCCAGGCCTCCTGGAGCCTAAGGACTGATAAAGTTAACCCCTGTGACACCACTCTGTTCCCTCATAAGCCAATCAGAGAATTGTGCATGATCACGTACCCTGCGAGCCCCCTCCCTCAACCTGGCTTTTAAAAATGCTTTGCCGAAACTCTTCCGGGAGCTCAGGGGGTTTTAGGGCGCGAACCACCCAATAAACCTTTCTCTGCTCCAAACTGCGACATTTCAGTGTGTTTATAGCCCCACTGTGCATCAGGCACACGAACTTGTGTCCCAGGAAGGCCCCATAGGGTCCTGCTCGGTTACAACTCCCCCCTTTTCTTTGATACTCCTCAATCTTGAGGAGAACAAGTTTTGAATGAGAAAAGGACTAAAGATTCAGATAAGGAGGTTAATCATAAACTTGACAGAGGTACCCACAGGGTCCTGCTCGGTTACATAACTGTTTTGAGAGGTATTCAATTTTTTTTTTTCTTTCAGATCTTTCCTCAGATCCAGATGAACTAACAAATATTGCTACAAAATTTCCAGAAGTTACTGCTTCTTTGGATCAGAAGCTTCGTTCCATTATAAGCTACCCTAAGGTTTCTGCTTCTGTCCACCGATACAATAAAGAGCAGTTTATCAAGTGGAAACAAAGTATAGGGCAAAACTATTCAAATGTCATAGCAAATCTTAGGTGGCATCAGGACTGGCTGAAAGAACCACGGAAGTATGAAAATGCCATTGATCAGTGGCTTAAAATCCACTCTGATCCATAAAATATTTGAACAAAAATAAGAAAATAATGTTCTAGAGCTATATAGAAATATGTTAAAAGATCATGATTAATTTTAAACATTAGTTTTAATAATTACTGATTTTCAGTTAAAGAATGTACTCTTCTAAAATAAAATATCAATCATTATAGAATTACATATTTTCAAACTCATTACTATCAAGACCTTATTCTTATAAACTTCTGACAACTTAACCGAAATATTAAAAGGGTAGAATCAAATACTATAATATAAAGTTGTGTTCCTCTGAATATTATGGAATGTAAAATATTTTAACAATTTTTATTACTTATGACCCATAAAATAGTTGTTTTTGAGTATTTGATGGTGTCTGATGAGTTATTTTTATTTGATGGGATATAGATCATTTGGATGTATTCGATGGGAGTATTTGGAGTATTTTAATAGTACACAGACCATGGATATGGCGGAAATTATTATTTTTTTAAATAGGTAATACATGCACAAGGTACAAGCTTCAAAAAGGTACTAAACAGTTAACAGTGAGCATGAAGTCTCTCTCCTTTCCCAGTCCCCCAGCCACCCAGTACCCCTTCCTGGTGGCAACTACTGTAACCACCTATGTATACTTTGAGAGACAGATAGGCTTCTACAAACTTTATATTCTTCCCCAGCACCCGCCCCTGACACACACACACAAACGGTAGCATACTATAAAAGATGTTCTACAGCTTGCTCTCTTTTTTTCCATTTAACAAAGACACCGAGGACTTCGCTGGTGGCCCAGTGGTTAAGACTCCGCGCTTCCACTGTGGCGGGCACGGATCCCTGGTCCAGGAACTAAGATCCCCACGTGCCGTGCGGCACAGCCAAATAAATAAACAAATAAATAAATAATTTTAAAAATGAAAAATAAAAAAACACCTAGAAGTAAAATTACTGGGGCAAGACTATATCTAGCAAAATTACTCTAGATACCACCAAATGACCCCTAAAGAAGTTATACCAATTTATACTCTTACCAGCAATGCATGGCCTCACATTTGCTGCCAACTGGGTAGATAAAAAATACTTTATTATTGTTTTTCTTCTTTTTCTTACTATGAGTAAAGTAGATCATATTTTCTTATATTTAATAGCCACTGGAATTTCCTTTACATGACCTTTCTTATTTCTATTCTTTGCCTATTTTTCTGTTGGTTGGTTGTCTTTTTTATTACAGGCATACTTTAGATATTAGCTGTCTGTTAGAGAAGCTACCAATATTTTTTTCCTTTTCATAATTTGTCTTTTGACTTTGCCCTGGTGTTTGTTGACATGTAGAAATTGGTATTTTCATGCAAATTTATGAATCTTTGCTTTTGTGGCTTGGAGATTTTGTGTCATATTTAGAATGGCCTTCCCCACTTATCTTCTTTTAGAGTTTTATTTTTTACCCTTAGATCTTTGACCCATGGGAATGTATTACATATTAGAGATCTAACTTTCGTTTGTTTTTTTAAGATGGCCACCCCAATTGACCTTTTATTGAGTAAGCTAATATTTGTCCCATTAGTTAGAAAATGCCACTCTATTATATAACATCTTTTATTGAACAAATTATCTTTTCCTCTAATGATCTGAAACGCCGTTTTCATTATATACAAGTCACATTGACATTTGGGTCCTTTCAAAACATTTTTTACTTTGCAGTGGACCAGTCTATTTTGTTTATTAATAGGGTAGGCAATATCTGGTGATACTATTTTCTTTGCAACAGTTTTCATTTTCAGAATTGTCCTTGGCTATTCTTGCTAACTTATTTTTCCCATACAAATTTAGAATAAGTTTGTGTAGTTCCAAAAATGAAAAATCTTGTTAGTCTTTTTATGATATATTAAATTTATAGCCTACTTTAGGGCAAATTGAATTCTTTGTGATATTCGGTTATTCTAAAGAATATAGTCCACTTCTCCCTTTTTTCAAGCCTTCTTTATATTGCTCAGTAGCATTCTAAGTTTTCTTCATATAGATTAGTTTCTTCTTAGAGATTTTTGGAAAGTAGGGACCTTTAAAAAAACACCACCTAGGACCCATCCCACAGCAGTGGAATTAGAATTCTAGGGATGGCACCTGGGCAGTTTTGTTCTTATTGCTGTTTTGTTTGGTAAGCCCTCCAGCGGACGATTCTAATGTGCAGCCAGAGGTGAGTTTATTCCTAGGTGTTTTATCATTTGTTGGTGGTGTGCTATTTTAAGTAGATGTTTCTTCCATTGTATCTTCTAATTGGTTATTTGTATATACAAATTTTATTTCTATATATTTACTTTGTACCAATAATACAATTTTTTTGGTACTAATAGTTTTCCAGTTGGTATCTTGTATTTCTCTGGTAAAAAGTTTATCTGCAAATAATAATTTTACCCAATTTCCTTTTAACCTAACTTCCTTTTTCAAACTGTCTTGGAAGTTTTCTTCATTAGACAGCTCATCACCTTTACTTTCTTTATTGTTCTTCAGTGAATTGGTATGAGCTTATCTTTGTAGTTATGTATGAATTTCTGAGAAATAATTTTCAGATATGTTCTGAAGTAAAACCCTTAAGAGAAAGATCTCAAGATTTAAACTATTGAGGTTAAAATTAAAATATACAAATCTACTTCTCATCTCCTAATTAAACCTAAGGAATAAAAAATAGCTAATGTGTGATGTATATGCTAAAAATAGTGAAAAATAAAGCAATAATAATAGAAATGTGGTTTTGAAAACATAAGCATGTGAAGATAAATATAATACACCTCATTCTATTCAAACTCTTTAAGATGCATTCACTGTTAGAATTTACCAAGCATCTGCAATGTTTTAAGCTTATTCAATATAGGATCATAATTAGGTAAAATTGAGGTTTTAAGACAATATCTAATTCAAAATGGTATCTAACAACCATGAAAACAGAAAAAGAAGAAAAACTTGGAAAACGAGACAAATTATCTAATGCCAGAATCTGAGAGGAACTGACACTAATTATAAACTGGATTGAGGACAGTCTTTGGGCTTCATCTTTCCCAACCTCCACCATTACCCCCCTGTTCCAAACTACCATAATCTGTTGTATGGAATTTTGCGATAGCTTCCTAGGAGGTCTCCCTGAGTCTGCCCTTGGCTTTCCTCAGTCTCTTCTCAACACAGCAGCCAGAGTGATCAGATCACATCACTGGATACTCAAACCCTCCAGTGGTTCCTCACCTTACTCTGTGAAAGCCTGTCGAATGAAAAAAAAAAAAAAAAGCACAACCTAAAAGTTGAGAATTGTGTTTTATTCTGCGAACTTGCTGAGGACTCGAGCCCAGCAGGCAGCCTCTCAGATAACTCTGAAGGAGAGGCTGCTCTGAAGAGGTGAGGGAGGATCCAGGATATATAGTATCAAAAGATTACTGTTAATTAAAGAAAACCAGACATCTCAAGTTAATGAATTTAGCGCTTTTCTACGTATGGGAAGATGCAAGAGTCTGGGCTCAATGAAATCATTCCTTTGATAGGCACCTGAACTATCTAGGGCCAGTATCCTACTTTCTAGATCCTGAATCCCTTCAGAGTGCACAGTCGGGGGTGGCTGCAGTGACTGATGGCTTGATCCTTTGTTTATTGATATGGCAGGTGACATGCTTGGTCACAAGCCCAAATCATTACAGTGGCCTTCAGGGCTCTAAATGATCCGGCGGCATATTGTACATCTCCCGCACTCTACTGGGTTCACTCTGCTCCAGCCACACTGGCCTCCCTATCCTTTCCCAGGCACACTAGGCAAGCACCACCTCAAGACCTTTGTGCTTATCAACTCTTGGCCTGGAATGCGGTTCTTCCCTCAGATTTACACATGGCTCTCTTTGTTATCTCCTTCCGGTCATTGCTCAAATGTTACCTAATCACAAGGGCTTCACTGCTTTATTTTTCTGGTTATAAATCATTACCGTCCAACTTAGTGTATGTTTTACATACTTAATTTGTTGATACTGTCTCCCACCCCTACTACCCACTAGGATGGAAGCTCCATACAGGAATGGCCTTTTGTCCTTTTTGTTTCCTAAAGTATCCCAAGGGCCTGACACATAGTAGAAGCTCAGTAAATATTTATTGAATTAATATGCGAGGAATTCGAGTTTCTCAGATATCACGTTGTATTGGAAAACCAACACATTTGTCCATGGCAGGGCAGGGGGTGAAAGGGAGTAGGCTTCTCATAAAACAGAGCTTTCTAGAAACAGTGAATTCTAGAAAATCCTGCACAGGAGAATTGATAAAGGGACTCTATCCCTCTGTTTTTTCTTTTTCTATGAAAAAGCCAGATACTAAATATTTTAGGCTTTGTGAGCCATATGGTCTCTTTCACAACTGCTCAATCCTGCCGTAGTAGCAAGAAAGCAGCAGCAGACACTATGTGAACAAATGAGAGGGGTCATACTCCAATGATGCTTTGTTTACAAAAACACAGGATTTGACCTGGGGCCATAGACTGGTAACTGCTAGTCTAGAGCAATGGTTCAAAACTTGCTGCAAATTGGAATCACCTGAGGATGTTTAAAAACTATTATGCCTAGCTCCCACCTGCAAGCATTGAGAGGTTTTAAAACTCCCCAGGTGATTCTAATGTGCGGCAAAATGTGGGAACCATGGGTCTGGAACCTTGTTATTCAAACTATGGTCCTTGGACCAGAAGCATCCACATCACCTGGAAGCTTTATATATTTTTCTCTTTGCAGAAAGAAAAAAAAGTGGATTCTGTATTCTTTCTACTGTTTGTGGTTTTCCATTTCATAAAACCCAGGAGATCCTAGTAAAAACTATTATAATTGATGAAATTTATTAAATGGCTGCATATACATAAATCAATACCTATCTGTAAGAATAGTCACTAATTAAAAATAGAAATCAGGAAAAATATTCCACTCACAGTATGACATTCTATAAAAATAGCTTAAAGTTCAACAAGAAGCACAAATCTAGATGAAAAAAATTATAAAATTCTATTAAGTTTACAAACAAAATATAAACATGGAATGACAGCATGTTCTGGGATAGGAGGCTCTAATATTAAAATGCCACTTCTCCAGAATTAATGCATACATTTCATGCAATCCTGATCTTAGTCCCAGTAAGGGTTTGTTTTTTTTTTAATTGGTCTAAATGATCTGAAAGTTTTCAAAAAACATTGAATGTCTGAAATAACTAATAAAATTATGGAAAATGAATATTGAGGTGGGACAATTCTTACTGGCTATTAAAGCATATTGTAAATCACTGAATCAAACTAGAACTTGGTGATGAGGGGCCATGAGCAAAAAAGAGAGATCTCAACACAAATTAGGTGAAAGAAGCTCAATGTGGAAAACAAAAGATCTAGATCCCTTCTACACTGGTCAGATATTCTAGGTATCTGTGTGTGATGTTTACAATTATGTATATTAAACTCTCAGATAAGATTTTTAGCCCCCTTTCTTCTCTTAAAGTTACAAAGCAGAATCTTAAATTCTTGGGTCAAAAAATTAAAGGTATAGGCTATTTTTTAAATAATGAAAATGAGAAAACTTAGAAGAACATATGGCACAACCAAAGCTATACTCAGCCTTAAGCTTTTTATTATTAAGGGGAATAAAAAATAAACTGTTCAAGAAATTAGAAAACAAAATAATCATAAATGTTGTAATATTGATGGTAAAGGATTGGTATCCTTAGTGTCTTGAGAGCTCTGCTTCCACATAGGATAGGGATTATTGCTCCCACAGGAAAAGAAATCAAAAGGAAAAGAAAAAAGCTAGATAATCTACAAAATTAAAACTTTTTTGAGCCTCTCATAGGACAGGTGAACTGAATTGAAAAGGGTGGCAAGCCCTTCTGAGGACAGCTGAGACACCCAAACTGTCCCACCTTTGGCAGTACATGGGAAGAAAGACTAGAAGCCAAAAGAGGAGGTAAGAAAACAACTGAGGGCTTCCCTGGTGGCGCAGTGGTTGAGAGTCCGCCTGCCGATGCAGGGGACATGGGTTCGTGCCCCGGTCCGGGAAGATCCCACATGCCGCGGAGCGGCTGGGCCCGTGAGCCATGGCCGCCGAGCCTGCATGTCTGGAGCCTGTGCTCCGCAACGGGAGAGGCCACAACAGTGAGAGGCCCGCGTAGCACAAAAAAAAAAGAAAAGAAAACAACTGATATTTTGACAAATTCATAAAAGCCAAATGTGTGTGAAAAAAGCAGCAGAAACTAGGAGCCACACACACAAGGGAGACCACCTCCAGTAATGAGCTTTTTCTCATGGACCTTAACCAGCACTCATGAGAAAGATGGGGAGCAGGGCAGGGAACCTGACAGAGCCTCTACAGTGGGACAGACGAACAGATGGGGAGGGGCTGCCTCTGTAGCAGAAGCATAAAACCCAGAACCTTCTCTCTTACAAAGCGAAAACTCATCGGCCACTGGGGAAGGAGCAGAAAACCCTCTCAGCCCCAGTCCTCAGCAAAAGGTCAGCTATCACCGGGAAGGGGTAGATTATAGCAAAAGCTCTCTGCTCCTGAGAGGCAGAACCCCAGTCATGCTCACAGTCCTGCACTGAGAGAAAGCAGAGATCTCTTGCAACAGCGGTACAGACAAGAAACTTGCTCTCCTGCAAGTTACAAGGCCGAGTTCAGCTGCCATAGGGGAAAGTGACAAATGTGGATAAAGTCCCACCCTTAAGGCTCAGGTCCCCAGGGCCTACATAAGACTGAAGCTGGAGTTAAGTGAGTTTCTTTAAAAAAAAAAAAAAAATCAGCCTGCCCCCACCATGAACAACAGCACACTACTTCTGGGAGAAAGATAAGAAGCATGGAGAAAGAAACCACCCACCGCACTCCCTATGGCCAGGTGTGCCGAAAGCTAGGGGTGGAGCAGGAAGACTGAGAAAAACCCTCCAGTGTTCCAAGCCTCTCACTAAAGCAAGACAGCAGCAGTACTGCAGGAATCTGAAGTCTGCAGGAGAATAATGATAACTATACCAACATCAGAACCCAAGCCTAGCTCAACTACTGCCTACATTTAGTCAACCCCTCCACCCTACTAGCCTGAGATGAAGAAGCATGCCCATTTTCAGGAGTGAATACTATTTACATCAGTCACTGTTTTTCGCTTACATATTATGTCTGGCATTTGGTCAAACTTACATGGCAAAGAAGCAAGAAAAGACCCATTTTGAAGAAAGAAGGCAGTAAACAGAACCAGACTGAGAGATGGCCCAGAAGCTGAAACCATGAGAAAGTGACTTGAAAATACTATGATTAATCTATTGAAGGACCTAGGGGGAAATGTGGTTAACATGCACGAACAGAGTGGGAATTTCAGCAGAGAGATGGAAACTATTTTTTAAAAAAGGAATAAAACTGATTCACTAGAAACAACATGCTATTGTGGATGAAGAAGTCCTTCAAATGGCTTATCAGCAGACTAGATACACACAAAAAATTAGTGAACTTGAGAGAAAAAGAATTAGTGAACTTGAATATAGGCCAAGCAAAATTTTTCAAGATAAAATACTGAATTTCAAAGGGTAACAGCTTCCTCTGAGGAGAGATGGGATAGGGAAAAAAAGAAAGAAAAAAAGAAAAAGTGAAAGGTAGAGAAAAAAGAGCAGAGCATCCAAGAACTGTGGGACAATATGAAAAGGTATAATATATATGCAATTGAAATAACAGAATAGAGGCAAAATGTCAGAAGAAATATCTGAAAAGACAATTGCTGAGAATTTTCCAAAATTAATGGAAGACAACAAATCACCAACCTAAACGTTTAGAGAAGCCCAAGCAGAATACAAAGAAAAACACACATAGGGACTTCCCAGGTGGTGCAGTAGTTAAGAATCCGCCTGCCAATGCAGGGGACACGGGTTCAAGCCCTGGTTCGGGAAGATCCCACATGCTGCGGAGCAACTAAGCCCCTGTGCCACAACTACTGAGCCTGCGCTCTGGAGCCCACGAGCCACAACTACTGAGCCCACGTGCCACAACTACTGAAGCCCACGCGCCTAGAGCCGGTGCTCCGCAACAAGAGAAGCCACTGCAGCGAGAAGCCTGCGACGAAGAGTAGCCCCCGCTCGCCACAACTAGAGAAAGCCCGCGTGCAGCAACAAAGACCCAACACAGCCAAAAATAATAAATAAGATAAATTTAAAAAAAAATTAAACCAGGAGTTTGATTTCCCAAGGCTATCACTCTACCTCTTAAATGTTCCACCAAGAATGGCTATTCCTACATCTCCCCAGAGCTTCCTTGAGCTCTTCTGGATGATACTGGCACAGGTATAACAGGCATTTTTTTCTTAGGTTGATGGATTTATAATCAAGGTAGAAACATTTGCTCAAAATTATCTGAAATGCATCATATATCCATTAATTCATCAACTCAAAACATATTTACTGATACCTACCATGGGTCAGGTCCAGTGATAGGCACTGGGGATATAATAAAAATGACAAAGTTCTCTGGCCACAAAGAGCAACAGCTTGAGAAATGAGATTCCCACTCCACCTGGCAGGCCTGTCCACTGCACCCACCAAACCCTCCTATCCCGGACATCTTAAAGTGTCAAATATTTCCTCAGCCTGGGAATGTGAACCCCAACAGACACCCAGACCAGGAAGCATAGGCTGTACTTTCACCATAATTAATGTGGAGGGTGCATAAAAAACCAAACTGATGCTTCCAACAGGAAAACTAAAATCTGTTTCTGAGGAGGTAGGGCTAAAATAAAAGAGATTGCATTTAATCTAAACCATTTCCTGTGAGTTGGATTTCTTTTTTAAAACTTGGCCGCCTTATCATCTTCTTAGTCACCTTTTCTCCAGGCTTATTGGAGGCGTAGTCCCTCCTAGCAACCTCCCATCTGCTAAAAAACAGAATCAAGAGAATGAAGAGCCTCGATGATACATCTGTCACTGAGTGAAAGTATTAGGAGAAAAGCAATAAATGTACTATCCATTTGCATAAAACCTATTAATGCCCTCTTCAGACTAATGAAATGAATTTTACATCACGGAGAGCAGCTCTGACCTGCTGTTTCTAGTAATGAGGAGTATTTGAAACAATCTGCAAACCACTGCTGCTCCTAATTGCCAAGCAACACCTTTGACTTTAGTTCTCTCCGAGTACAATACTCTTGTTGGCCAGAGGAAGATTTATCTGTTGGGCTCCTCTTTGCTCAAAACACTGTGAGGTTTCTTGGGTTCCTGTTTTTCTCAAGCTAGTGCAGAACCATGGCATTTCAAATCTTTCTCTTCTGTATTTTAATCAAAACTAGTGCCTTTTTTTTTTTTTCTTACTGTCAATCTGAAACCATTTTGAGGGGTATAGTCTCAGTCAGGACTTTCCTCTCCAGTGTGCTGGTCCCGGGTTAACGTTGGCCAGGCAAAGCGACCTTCTGTCTGGCTGTGCTATATGTAAACACCCAACGGGAGAGGTTTCTAGAGCCCAGAGGTTCGCGGCTCCCGCGAGGGCTGCACCGGGGCTGCGGCAGAGACTGGAAGGGGATCTACCCGGATTGGGAGGGGAGACGCGGAGAGGAAGGTGGAGAAGAGGAATCATGTGTGTTCCTCGAGCGTACACCCCCCCCCCCATTTGAGTGACAAATGACGAGGACAACCTATAAAAACAACTAAGCGCAAAGCTACCTGCATCTATCTCCCTCTCTGTGCGTGTGCGTTTTCAACTAACTTTGGGAACTCGTTAAGACCCGGCATCGCGCCCAGCGGAGCCTCGCCTCCACCTTGGTTTCCCGCGCCCTGCCTGCCCTGTTCGGTACCTCCTCTTCCTCCAGGCTAGGGATGGAGGATCCCTTCAGCCCCTCAACTCCGGCGCCGGCGCCCAACCTCTCCGTACCCATCTCGCTGGGCTGGGGTCTCAACCTGACTTCCGGACAGGGAGCCCCAGTCCCGGGGCCGCCGCCGCCGCCGTCCGGGCCGCCCAGCCGCCGCGTCCGCCTGGTCTTCCTGGGGGTCATCCTGGTGGTGACGGTGGCCGGCAACGCTACGGTGCTGTGCCGCCTGTGCGGGGGCGGCGGGCCCTGGGCAGGGCCCAAGCGTCGCAAGATGGACTTCCTGCTGGTGCAGCTGGCCCTGGCCGACCTGTATGCGTGCGGGGGCACCGCGCTGTCGCAGCTGGCCTGGGAGCTGCTGAGCGAGCCGCGCCGGGCCGCGGGCGACCTGGCGTGCCGCTTCGTGCATCTGCTACGGGCATCCGGCCACAGCGCGTCGGCCCACCTCGTGGCGATCATTGCCCTCGAACGCCAGCGCGCCGTGCGCCGTCCACAGGGCCCGCCGCTGCCCGCGCGCGCCCTCGCCGCCCTGGGCTGGCTGCTGGCGCTGCTGCTGGCGCTGCCCCCGGCCTTCGTGGTGCGCGGGGGCGCCCCCTCGCAGCCGCCCGCCGCGCCCCCGGCCGCTCGCGCCTGGCCCGGGGAGCGTCGCTGCCGCGACATCTTCGCGCCGCTACCGCGCTGGCACCTGATGGTCTACGCGCTCTATGAGGCCGTCGCGGGCTTCGTGGCGCCGGTCGCGGTCATGGGCATCGCTGGCAGCCGCCTGCTCTGCGCCTGGCGGCAGCGCCCGCCCCAGGCCCCATCGGCCGCGGCGCCCAGGTCGGCCAGTCCCGGCCAAGCCCCCGCGCCCAACGCGCTGCCCCGCGCCAAGGTCCAGAGCCTGAAGATGAGCCTGGTGCTGGCGCTGCTGTTCGTGGGGTGCAAGCTGCCCTACTTCGCTGCCCGGCTGGCGGCCACGTGGTCGTCTGGGCTAATGGGAGACTGGGAGGCCGAGGACCTAGCGGTGGCCCTGCGCCTCCTGGGGGTGGCCAACAGCGCTCTCAATCCCTTCGTCTACCTGTTCTTCCAGGCGGGCGACTGTCAGCTCTGGCGGTGCTGGCGGAGGCGCCTGGGTGCAGTGTGCTGCCCGCGGGAGGGAGTCGCGGAGGACGACGAGGGCGCCCGGGGCCACCAGGCGCTCCACCGCCACCGCTGGCCCCACCCACATTATCACCACGCTCGGCGGGATCAGCCGGAGGAGGGTTACTTGCGCCCACCCCCGCCGCGTCCCCGGTCGCTGCCCTGCTCCTGCGAAAGCGTCTTCTAGGTGTTCGTTGGCCAGAGTCAGGTCATCTGTCGCTGTGGCACCGCCTCCACGGAACACGAGGCCGGCCGGTCTCTATCTAGATCACAACCGTCAGGACCGTCTCCAAGAGCGTTACACTGAAGCTGTCCCCATCCTCCACTCCCCTATTACATTTCTTTCTAATGTTTACATTTTTCTACACTCTTTCAGGTTCTTTTCTCCTTTTCAGTTCTCACATTTCCCCATCTGGAGACAGAGAGTGAGCCATTTGTTTGTAAAAGCAAAGTTAGAGTTATTTTTGTAGTTCTTTTTCACTCCCATAGCGTTCTGGATAAGACCATTTGCTTTAGTTAAATTGCCAAGCTTTCATTACTTGCTGTGTTATCATTTGTTTTTCCTTGTTTCGGGTCGTGTTTAACTGTAGCTTGGGGACCAGAGAATGTGCCTCTCTTTCCTGGAGGAATATCCTCACATTGCCCTGAGGAGCCTGGAAATTGTACCAGTGATACTGTCAGAAATGTAATCTTGCTGTCACTTCAGAGCCACAGAGTATTTGTAAAATAAAAACATTTCCCACAGAGCAGTTAGGACTTTTTTTTTAACATGGTAATGTGTTTTGTCAGAAGAAAATCAGTGTGGCCTTTATTTCTGGTCTAGCTTCCACTTCAGGAGAAGCCGGGATTGTAGGAGGGAGACATAAAAGCTTGCCTTCCAACCTTTCAAATATGCCCCGTTTCTGTAGGAAATTGTTCCTGTGCCCAGAGCAGCCTCTACAGCTGTGACGCTTTGCACAGGTGGAGCCTCTGAGCAGAATCGCCAGCAGACTAGAGAAGGGAAGCACCTGAGTGGTGCACAGGGGTGAGGCTCACTGTCCCAGGTGGAGCCTTAGGGATATTCGCATCTAGGAAGAAAGCTACAACCTCCCAATGCTGCATGGATATATAAAACTCTCTTTTTTACAAACAAAGGCAATGCCTATTGGTGTGGATTGCTGAGAACAAGGTCAAGGAGCAGATTTAGTCAGTGACCTCCTCCTCCTAACTGTCCTTGGCTCTAGAGAGAAGTGGCAGCTCTTGGGAACAAATATCCATCTGTTTACCAATGTTTCATCTGAGAATCTGCAGGCTTTCCATTACAGTCTTTCCTGTTCATGCACAAACGCAGAACTAAGATCCAGAAAGGAGAAATGACTGGTAAAGTTCACTTGTGAAGCCACTGCTCTCTGAGGACTTCCTTGTTTTGTTCATTGATGAATCCCAAACTCTTAAACAATGTTTGATACATAGTAGGCACACAACACACATTTGTTCATTAATTCATCATATGAATCAGGCATAGATAGAATAGAAAAAAGATTTACAAAAAGAAACCTTCATTAAACTTGGCTTACCTTCCTCCAAAATCTTGTCCAAAAATGTTATATAGTTAGATGTTTTCCTTCCTCTTTCATCCTCCCTACCCTGCTGAGGAAGGTATGGCATGCAGTATACCAAGAATAAGCCACCTAAAGAGAAAAGAACACAATTGTCTTCATGAACCTAAATCTGGGTTATAGCATTATTTTTATTCATTAATAAGCATCTTTACTAGCTTATTTTGTGCCAAGCAATGTATGAGGCATTGGAGATGCTAAAATGAATAAGACACATTTTCCCTCAAAGACCTTATAATCATATGTAGGAGACAATCTGACAAATACAGCACAAAAACAGTCAGATGTGCTTTAATAGGGGTTCCAGTCTGGGTGTCAGGACACTGAAGAAGAACATCTAACAACCTTGGGAGCCTGGGGGATGGTGGGGGTGACCCATCAGATAGGGGAAGGTATTCTATGCAGTTGGGACTAGCATTTGTAAAGCATAAGTGAGAGAGAACATAGCATGGTTAAGGAATGGCAATAGTTGAAGTATCTAGCATTAGGGTGCCTGTGGGGTCTGACCTGATGGGATATGTGGCCACAGAGAAACAGCCCAGACCCAGTGAAGAAAAGTCTGTTTGCCACACCAAGAAAGCCAAAAATAGCCTTTGAAAGATTTAACCAGAGTTGCAGTATGATCAGATTTGAATTCTGCAAAGTCATTCCAATGATGGTGTGAAGGATCAACTAATTGGAAGGGGGGAATACCTAGAGGCAGGGATCAAGGAAGAAGCTCAGAGACCTCAAAATATGACCTATAATGTTTTATCACTTAGAATGCTCTCAACAAGGTAATTTAAGCCAACTGAGTCAGATTTTCTGTTTTCTGCAGTTGAGAACACACTAACAGAAAAACAGATACAGCTGGCTTAAATTTATTATCTCGCATAACAAGAAGTTCAGTGGTAGGGCTGCTCCAGGATTGGTTAATTGAGTAGCTTCATAACTTCATAACCAAGGACCTAAATCCTTTTCGTCTTTCTATTCTGCCATCCTGAACTGGTGGGCTTGACATTAAAGTCAGTTTCCCTTGAGGTCACAAAATGGCTGCTGCAGTTCCAGGCATCACATTCAAACATGACAATGTGCAGAAGGAGATTCTCTCTTATTTTCACTCTTTATAAGAATGAAGAAACATTTCTTGGATGTCCTGGATAGACTTTCCCACATGGTTCATTGGCCAGTCCATATCTAGACATATCATTGCAAGGGAAACAGGGCCACCATGACTGACTTGGACCTGGAACTGAAGATATGAGTTGCATAGAGAAGGGGTGAAAAATGAGACTCTCATTCTTTCTTTTAGGAAAGAAAGAAGGGGAAATGCTTGTTGGGAGGCCAGACTAAACTTTTAAACAATTGCAAAATTGTTAAAAAGATTGATTTTTTAAATCTATTGAAGATTTACAGCTGATTACCATCTAGAAATTAAGAGAAATTTCCATCTGGGTCAAAAATACAGAATTCCAATTCAAGTAGTTAATTTAAAATACAATTAAACTACATTTCCCTAGATTTTGTGGAAGATTTGGTTAAATCTACTTCATACTAAAATGTTTCTCTTCTATAACTAAGAAACTTTCTCTAACTTTAACTATATCTGAAATTTGAAGGTAGATCTAGGTGACTTCGTTCCCATCCCTGGTGGCATTTCTAGGTTAAGAAACTTAAAGCACCACCTCAGAATCATGACCACTGATCCTAGGAATCTACATTGCTATAGACAACTCATAATTTCAGCTCTGTCCCAATCAAGGAAGCCCCCAAAGGTTATTCTAAATTTAGACTCTTCCTAGAGTAGGACATACCACTCAAACTGCACAGCAAAGGGAAATGAGCGGATGACCCTGAACTTGATCTCTTTTCTAGGTATCACCCAAACAGGAAATGACTAGAGGACCATCAAGACCACATATTTAGAGTTTGGGAGGAAACAAATAACATCCCCTCACCCACTGTACATTCCCCTTGGAGTTAGATTTTAACTAAGCTGCTGCAAACAGGTCTGGACTTCAGGACTCCAGAGAGCACTATTTACATAGACAACAATGCAAATGTCACCACAACTTAAAAGACTAAATTCAAATAATTCTGCATTTTTAAAAAAGAACTAGCCACACAGTAACATACAGCTAAAATAAGTAAACATGAGCTATTACATAATTTGAAGGAGAAGATATGTAGAAAACAGCCAGGAGTGTAACTAAAACCACAACTAGCTATAAATCATTTACTAAAAATAGAATAGTCTAGCTCATTTGTGGAAGAGATAGATTTAAAATATTTTTTTCTAAGCCACTTCCTAGGAAACACGAAAGGAAGTAGAAAATTTGAGCAGTTTCTCTCCCATTCCTAAAGTTCCCTCGATCAAAGGGAAAACATTAATAAAATACTAATACAAATGAATAGTCTAATTAAATTAAACATGTTTTGCTGAGTTGAGACAGTGTAATATAATGAAAAGAGCAGAGTCTATGGAGCCTAAAGACTTGGACTTGTTTCATCTCTACAACTTAGTGGCTGTGTGACTTTAAGCTGTTTGCTGAATCTTTTTTGTTTGTTTGTTTTGTTTTTTGTTTTTTGTGGTATGTGGGCCTCTCACTGTTGTGGCCTCTCCCGTTGCAGAGCACAGGCTCCGGACGTGCAGGCTCAGCGGCCACGGCTCACAGGCCTAGCTGCTCCGTGGCATGTGGGATCTTCCCGGACCGGGGCACGAACCCGTGTCCCCTGCATCGGCAGGCAGACTCTCAACCACTGCACCACCAGGGAAGCCCTGCTGAATCTTTTTGAGTCTTGGTTTTCTCATCAATAAAATGAGGTTTCTATTACCTTGCTTCATAGGATTCACGTATGTAAAATACTTGATTGCTGGGGAGACGGGTCCTGTCAGCTTGTCTCTTCAGTTTCACCCCAGTATTCAATATATGATAGCTATTGTTATTCTCTAACACTGGGCTATGAGGGATAAAATCCAGCTGAGTAATATCACATGAAACGAAGGAAGGGATATTGGAGAATCTATGAAAGATTAATGCACTCAATGGTGCTACATAGTAATAAGGAAGTTAGGCCTTACAGAAGGGAGAATGCTCACAGTAATTGTCAACTACCTTCCTTGAATCCACTTTCTCTTTTCTAGCAGTTCTCAGGTTCTTATTGCTGCCAAAATCCTGGCTCTCTGTGCACCGATGTCAAATAGAAATATGGAGACGGAGTTTGGAGGAAAGAGAAGGAGTAGCTTTATTTCTTTGCCAGGCAAAGAGGGAACACAGCACGCTAGTGCCTCAAGGACCGTGCCCACCCCGGAGAGGTCAGTGAGGTGTTTTATAGTGTTCAAGGAGCAGGGCATGATTAGCTCATGGACAATTCTCGGATTGGTTGGCATAAAGGTGAAATTTTAAGCATCATCAACCTTCTGGTTTCAACCAGTCTAGGGTCCATGTTCTTGTGGTTAGCGGTTTTCATCTGGAGGGGCTACCTTGCCTGTAAAAACAACTTAGGAATGTGTGTCAGGACTTTACCTATATCTTTCAGGGAACTGGGAGTTTGGTGATTCTGCAATGTGACAGAATTATAGTCTAAATTGTTACTAGCTCCTCAACCAGCTATTCTTTGTTTCTACATCTTCACATTTCCCAATCATTAACTCTTTTTTTTAAATTAAAAAATATATATATATATTTATTTATTTTGGTTGTGTTGGGTCTTCGTTGCTGCACGCGGGCTTTCTCTAGTTGTGGCAAGCACGGGCTACTCTCTGTTGCGGTGCGCGGGATTCTCATTGCAGTGGCTTCTCTTGTTGCGGAGCACAGGCCCTAGAGCGCTCGGGCTTCAGTATCAGTAGTTTGTGGTTCGTGGGCTCTCGAGCACAGGCTCAGTAGTTGTGGCACCCGGGCTTAGTTGCTCCACGTCATGTGGGACCTTCCTGGACCAGGGATCGAACCCATTTCCCCTGCATTGGCAGGTGGATTCTTAACCACTGTGCCACCAGGGAAGTCCCTCACAAGCAGGGTCTTGATAAGCATTTATGCATGGGGATTGCCTTCTCAGAAAAGCTGCCCTGAGGTGACCATGCCATGAAAAAGCCAAGCGGAGGCCTAGCTACTCAGCCATTCTATCTGGGCGCAGTTCCCAGATGACCCTCCAGCTCAATGCACCCACATGAGTGAGCCCAGGGGAAACCAAAGGAAGAACTACCATGCTAACCCACAGACTTGTGAGGAATAACAAACCATAGCCATTAAGTGTTAGGGTGGTTTGTTTTGCAGCAACAGTTAACTAAATCATGGGCGGAGTAGTGAAGTGGTGTTGGATGCATTCAAAACGGGAGTCGAAAGACACAGATATCAGAAACCTGGGTTCTAGTCTCCAACCACATGTTAAATTGGGAGATTTAACTGCTTACCATGTAATATGATGAGGCCTCATGCTAACTTCAAATGAGAGAACCCCAAGCTCAGGGGATAGAATTAGAGCCCCAACTCTAATCCCATTTCCACAAGGTGAAATCTCCTTCTATGGCCAAACCCTGGCAGTTCTGGGTATCGTTTTATTAAGCAAGGTACTATTGTCTGCCTTACAAAATACCCATAAGATAAATAATGGGAACCACAACAATAATAACAGACAAAATTTATTAAATAATTTCTATGAAGTTTGGCACTTTACAAGCATTAATTCATTTAATCCTCATAACGACTAAAAGGAATATATCATAACCACCTTCAGTTTATAGATAAGGAAATTGGGTCTACAGATAACTTGCCCAGGATCAAACAGCTAGTAAGTGACAGAGCTGTGGGGTTTTCTGTTTGTTTGTTTTGGGTTTTTTTTCATCATCTGAACAGGTAATAGCCAAGAAGTTTCGCTGAGCCTCAGATAAAGGTCTTGCTTTACAGACTTACGTGTCTGTTAGAGACACGGCCTAGAGATACACAAGTGGGGGACAGGGGTGGGAGAGGGGGGATGTTGGATAAAAATGGCTACCAGAAGGGTGAAATGCATTTTAGAAAAACAGTACCTAATTATGTCAGAGAGTTTCATCATTTCAGCCTCCAAACGATCCAAATAAAGAACTCACTTGCTAGGAATGGAGGAGACTGGTCACCAAAATCCATTCTCCCCTTCTTACGTGGCTGCCCTGCCACAGACTATATTTCCCAGTCTCTCTTGCAGTTAGTTACAGCTCTGTGACCTGTTCTCAGCGATGGAATGTGAGCAAACATGGTATGTGTGGCTTCCAGACTTGGGCCTTAAGACATATGGCTTGGGCTCCTCCGAGCTCTCTTTCCCCTTCCTATTGGCTGGAAGACACAATGATCAGGTTCAGCCATGCAGATGAGGACAACGTCCTAGAGGTTCCTTCAGGATCTTGTGGGAGCACAGACAGCCTAAACTGTTCAGAAGATTATGTGACAGAAATAAATTTCTGTCTTCTTTAAGCCATGAACTCTGGGAGTCTGTTTATTACAGTAGATTAGTCTCTACCTCAGTTAATATTTTGAGGTTGTACTAAATTAGACTAGGAGATGGTCTTGCTCATCAGTTCCAGAGGCCCTCTGTGTTTCCAGGGGAGCTTGGTGTGAATTTAGCTGGAGCCAAGTCTAGAATATGAAACTCCTCAGAGGTCCAAGATGTCTGAGCCAAACCATACCTGTGAGATGCATCTTTTATTGTCCCCAAAGGAAGTCCTTAACCTCAGGAAGTACTTTTTTAAAAAAATTTTAATCTAAAAGTTGAGTGTGTTAGAGAAACCTCATGTCCATGGACATCAATACAGAAGCAGGCATCCAAAATGTGGCAGGCTCTCTGGTTGTCCACATGAACATTTCTTATTCTCTTGCCTTGCTATAAGAATCCTGATTGTGTTCAGAGGGCTAGAAATCACCTGGGAGCTTCTTCTTTCCTCATATGTCTGATGCCTTGGCTGGGATATTCAAAGCTGGACTCAACAGGAACATCAACCAAAGTGCCTACCTATCGCCCTCCATGTGGCTTTGGCTTTCTCACTGCATGACAGCCAGAGAGTAGTCAAACTTCTCCTAAGGCAGCTCAAGTTTCCAAGAGCAAGTGTTCTAGTGAACAAGCCACATGGCTCTGTATGGCCTTGCCTCAAAAGTCTCACAGAAGCATATCCTCTGTTTCTACTGGTGGAAGCAGTTCCAAACCTGTCCAGATTCAAAGGCAGAGAACATAAACCCTACCCTCTAAGGGAAGAGGTGTCAAAGAATTTGCAGTCGTATTTTAAAACTGCCACACCATCCCCCAAGGAAGATAACCCTATCCCCCGCTCTGGGAGATATATCTAAGACAACCATGGTAATGCCATTCCTCCTGCTAGTTGACTGGTGTGGGGCAATGAAACTAGAGGTGAGACCTTCTGGAGGCTACTGGAAAAGGTTTTGTAACCTTAAATAGTAGATACCAGTAGAGGCAATTCCTCCTCTTTCTCTGGATATTACAGTTTATGGATTTGACCTAAAGCTCTAACAGCCATCTTGCAACCAGAGAGGGAAGATAACCCTAAGAGAAGGCCAACACCTTAATCCTAGAACAGCAGAAAGGTAAAAAACCCAAGTCTTTGATTATGTAGCTGAGCACCTGAATTAACCAAAGTCTGAGCCATCCAACCTCAGATCTTGTTATGTGAAATGATAAATTTCCTTTTTGTTTAATCAGTTTGAATTGCTGTTTTCTCTAAAGGCATCCAAATGGATATAAGGAATGCATTCTTCCGGGTTCTCCAGAGAAAGAGTACATATATATAGAGAGAGAGACAGAGACAGAGAGAGAAAGAAAGAGAAAGAGAGAGAGAGGGAGATTGATTCATTATAAGTAACTGGCTGGCCCAAGTGATTACAGAAGCTGAGAAGTCCTACAATCTTCTGTCTGCAGGTTGGAGACCCAGAAGAGTTGGTGGTGTAGTTCAAGATCAAGAGTAGAAGACAAGGCTTCCCTAGTAGCGCAGTGGTTGAGAGTCCGCCTGCCGATGCAGGGGACGCGGGTTCGTGCCCCGGTCCGGGAAGATCCCACATGCCGCGGAGCGGCTGGGCCCGTGAGCCATGGCCGCTGAGCCTGCGCATCCGGAGCCCATGCTCCGCAACGGGAGAGGCCACAACAGTGAGAGGCCCATGTACCGCAAAAAAAAAAAAAAAAAAAAAGAGTATAAGATGGATGTCCCAGATGAGCACTCAGGCAGACAGAGTGAATTCTCCGAATTCTCCCTTCCTCCACTGTTTTGTTCTATTCAGGCCCTCAGTGGATTGCATGATGTCCACCCACATTAGGGAAGACAATCTGCTTTACTCAATCTACCAATTCAAATGCTAATCTCATCCAGAAACACCCACACAGGCACAGGCAGGAATAATGTTTAACCAGACATCTGGGCTGCCCATGGCCCAGTCAAGTTGACATAAAATTAGCCATCACAAGAAACTATGAGGGGACTTCCCTCATGGCACAGTGGTTAAGAATCCACCTGCCAGTGCAGGGGACATGGGTTCAATTCCTGGTCCAAGAAGATTCCACATGCTGCGGAGCAACTAAGCCTGTGAGCCACAACTACTGAGCCCACATGCCACAACTACTGAAGCCCGCATGCCTAGAGCCTGTGCTCTGCAAGAGAAGCCACCGCAATGAGAAGCCCGCTCACCGCAACGAACAGTAGCCCCCGTTCGCCACGACTAGAGAAAGCCCACACGCAGCAACAAAGACCCAATGCAGCCAAAAATAAATAAATAATAGGGGCTTCCCTGGTGGCTCAGTGGTTAAGAATCCACCTGCCAATGCAGGGGACACGGGTTTGAGCCCTGTTCCGGGAAGATCACACACACACACACACACACACACACACACACACACACACACAAAAGAAACTATGAAGTCTCATAACTTCATCCCTAGTAAGAATCGTCAATTATGCTTGCAAATTTGTTTCTCTTCCTTAAGTGCTCTAAATGATCTATCACTTCATCTAATTCTTTAAGCACAGAAGGATACAGATGATTGAAAATTCAGCCTGTACCATCATCCATGAGGTTATACTAAGAGAAAGGACTTGGGTAACGCAAACTGGACATTCAAGAATCACAGTGTAAGCTGTGACCTTCATTCCTCTGGCCAATAAAGTCACACCACTGTTAAGAGCATTAGAATGGTCCCATTGTAAATGATATAGCGAACATTTCCTCAGACAGCTGGATGAAATTTTTTAAGTATATTTTGAATTTTTCTTTAAGATTTTTACTCTTCACTGAGCATTTATCATTACAGTATATTTTTAAAATGTAGCCACTGACAGCCTGCCCTAGGCCAGCATGTCCAAGTATACTTTGTGAAGCAGCAGGTGCTTCCATATTAATATATTCTAAAGGAAAAAAAGAGTTTCATAGTTAAATGTTTGGAACACTAGGTTAAATAGGTTTCCCTTTTTTTTTTTTTTACGTTTTATTATAAAATATACAGAAAACTTGAAGAATAATACAAAAGAACACCCACATATTCACCACTGAGATTCAACAGTTGTTAACATTTTGTCATCTTTGCTTTCACCCATATTTTTGGTTGTTGATTTTGAATAACTTGAAAATTAGTTGCAGACATCATGATATCATTACACCTCACCTCTGAATACCCGAGCATGCATCTCCTAAGACATTCTTGCATAACCACAAAAGCATTATCAAAAAATTAACAACAGTTCCCTAATATCAACTAATATCCAGCCCAGATTCAAAAATTCCCTCTTGTCCTCAATATACTTGAATAGATTTTTTTATAACTATATATATATTTTTTTATTTATTTATTTTATTTTTGGCTGTGTTGGGCTTCGTTGCTGTCCACAGGCCTTCTCTAGTTGTGGCAAGTGGGGGCTACTGTTTGTTGCAGTGCATGGGCTTCTCATTGCAGTGGCTTCTCTTGTTGCAGAGTGCAGGCTCTTAGGCGTGTGGGCTTCAGTAGTTGTGGCTCACGGGCTCTAGAGTGCAGGCTCAGTAGTTGTGGTGCATGGGTATAGTTGCTCTGCAGCATGTGGGATCTTCCTGGACCAGGGCTCAAACCCATGTCCCCTGCACTGGCAGGCGGATTCTTAACCACTGTGCCACCAGGGAAGTCCTGCTTCATGTTTCATGATAATATTTTCTATTTAAAAAAAAAAAGATAACTCAACCTTTCTTACAGCATAATCTTTAAAAACATTTTTTAGTTGAAGTATAGTTGATTTACAATATTATATAAGTTTCAGGTGTACAACATAGTGATTCAAAATTTTTATACATTATATTCCATTTAAAGTTATTACAAAATATTGGCTGTATTCCCTGTGCTGTACAATATATTCTTGTGGCTTATTTATTTCATACATAGTAGTTTGTGCTTTTTAATCCCCTACCCCTAACTTGGCTCTCTCCCCTTCCATCTCCCCACTAGTAACCACTAGTTTTTTCTCTACATTTGTGAGTCTGTTTCTGTTTTGTTATATTCATCCATTTGTTTTATTTTTTTAGATTCCACATATAAGTGGTAACAGTATTTGTCTTCCTCTGTTTTATTTCACTAAGCGTAATACCCTCTAGGTCCATCCATGTTGTTGCAAATGGCAGAATTTCATTCTTTTTTATGGCTGAGTAATATTCCATTGCATATATGTATCACATCTTCTTTATCCATTCATCTGTCGATAGACACTTAGGTTGCTTCCATATTTTGCCTATTGTAAACAACACTGCTATGAACATTGGGACGCATGTATCTTTTCAAATTAGTGTTTTCGTTTCCTTCAGATATATACCCAGGAGTAGAATTGCTAGATCATATGGTAATTCTAGTTTTAGCTTTCTGAGGAACCTCCATACTGTTCTCCGTAGTGGCTGCACCAATTTACATTCCCACCAACAGTGCAACAGGGTTCCCTTTTCTCCACATCCTTGCCAACATTTGCTATTTGTAGACTTTTTGATGATAACCATTCTGACAGGTATGAGGTGATATCTCATTGTGGTTTTGATTTGCATTAAACATTTTTAATTGACAAGAAGCATAAAACAGCTTGTAGTCCTAGTACAGGTTTGTGTACTCATAGGACTCCTGATAAATTCTGTTTCACATGATTCCCATCAAGAAAGGTATATGGTGGATTTATCGTTTAAATGCTGTATTATTGAGCATATCCCATGTGTACTATGTCTATGAGAACAGAATCTTATGCTTACAATTTTACAAAAAATCTGATGACAGAATTTTCCATAGAGCAGTTTCTGGCTCTACCATTTCAAACTCTTGTTTTTCCTCCAGTACTCCCATACTTTCTGAGCCACACATCACAGCACATATTCACATGTTAATAGAACCCTAGTCCTCACCTCCATGTCAGCAAATGAGGAGAGTCATTACAGTGGACAGTGGGAGTATTTTTGGAAGCCATTTCTACACTAGGACAGCCAGCAAAAACATAACTATACACAGAACTGGATGCAAATTATATAAATGATCCCACTAAACTCATGTATTTCCAACTCAACTACCTCTTAGCCAAATTCCTAAAATGCCTGAGTGACAGAAGGAAAAGAGACAAAGGCCTTAATCCATTTAAGTTAAATCATCTCACTTCTGTACATTTTACAGAAATATATGACCACTATTCTTTTCCCTCTTCTCTTTCCTTCCTGAACAATTCAGTCCTAAAGCCAGCAGGTGGGACAGAGTAGAGACCCATGCTGGCTGGCTGGGGGAGTGGGGTGACGCACACTGGCTCAGAGTGGGGTGAAAGCACGAGTGGGGTAGATGTCAACATGGTGGTGGAGTGAGTCTAGCTTGTGCTGAGCGAGAAGGGAGTGGAGTGGCAACCCTACAGGGGCACAGAGTCGTCTCTGTGATGTTCCTGTCAAAAAGGCATGACCTGAATCTAATCATGAGGAAATGTCAGACGAACCTCAATTGAGAGATATTCCACAAAATAAATGTCAATGTCATGAATGTTAAGGAGGGACTGAGGAACTGCCCCAGCCAAGGAAGCTAAAGAGATATGACAACTAAAGCCAACTTGATTCTGAACTAGGTGTGAGGATTAGATAGTGGAAATATGTCAGTGTTAACTTCCTGATTTTGAGGGTTGTATTGTGGTTCTATAGAAGAATATCCTTTTTTTTGTTGGAGGAAACACACACTAAAGCATTAGGGGCTGATGGGCAATCAGATGGACAACATATTCTCAAATGGCTGTTTGGGGGATAGAGTTCCCTGTATTACTTTTCTGTAATTTTGTATGTTTCCAAATTACATTAAAAGGATATAAAGGACGACCATGTGAACACATTACTAGGGTCCCTTAGGATCTTGGAAAGGGCCCACAAATGCGAGGGGGCCTGAAGCATAAGTTTCATTAACCTCACTGCCTCTAACTGCAGCAAATATTATTCTACCCAGTATTGTCTGAAAGGCCAATGTAGCAAAAGACATTTTTCCTATAATATAGTCCTTGCCTTAGTTATGCCTGATTTCTGAGGTCTTTGTGGCCTCCCTATCTCTGCTGAGTCCCAGTGTGGTAGAATAAATATGTTCTGAACATGGTTCAAGGTCAAGGAGCAGCAGTCTGCACCCTAAGGCCCACCTCACCTAAGGCTCTCTGGGCTGTGCCTTTGCTGGGCCCACGTAGCTCTGTGCATATTTGCTAAGCCTGGCTTGGTACTAATGGCCCATGTTTTGCTTCAGGCTCAGGGCAGACTACCCTGGTGTTCACTGACTACACTCCTTTCTCCACACCCCACTTATGGCCAGCTTGTGTTTCATTTGCTTCATGCCCAGGACTTGGAGTTCCACCTGGAAGACAGAAATCAGGAGTGAGCAAGAAGCCTTCCAATTTTTTCTTAAAATCTCCAACCTTCACTCCCTTTTTGGTACGCTCAGCTCAGCCCCTTCCTTCTCCTTTCTACAGATCTGTGTGCCTGCGGAGTACAATCTCACCTGTCTTCTCAAGAGGACAGCTCTAAGGCAGAAGGCAGCAGTTTAATTCAGGAGACTGTTAGCAAGTCCATTTGCCTGCACATTTAACCCACTCCAATCTAGATTTTTATTATAAATACAGCTTACACTTTGATCACTTTCTGTATCTCAGTTGATTCCAAACTCAGGCAGGAAAGAAACGTGTTATTTATTGGGTCCTCTCAAAATCCAACACAAAATCACCTTCCAGAGTGATGACAGCAGATAAGAAAAGAAGCAGAGTCATTTGAAATACATTTTAGGAAACAGAATTGACAGAACTCAGTGCTGGATTAGATACACGTGGTTTTAGGGGTATCCCTAAAACCAGCTCGTGTTCCAGGGAGTCACTAAAAGGACTCATGGGACCCATGATATAGTTCTTCTCACGCTAAGATTATTACAATTACAATGATGTTGTAAGGATACACAGCTGGATCAAAGGAAAAAGAACACAGGTGGAATATGGAAGGATCCATGTGCAGGCTTCCTTATACATGCTCCCTCTCACGAGGGGTCACACACAGCTAGCTCCCCCTTCCTCCAGCAATGAAAATGCAGAAACATGTATGCAATGTTTCTGCCCAGGGAAGCCCATTAGAGACTCAGCACCTAAGGTTCTTATTGGGGGCTGGTCACATAGGCACCTCTGCCCAGCATATATCGAAGTTCCAATCTCCCAGAAGGAAAGCAGGCTGTGGTTAGCATGAACCGTACTGTTTGTACAGTTTAGGCACAATGAGTCACCCTTATTGCTCAGGGAAATTTTTATATCAGTGTAGGAAACGTTTGCCAACCGAGTTCCCAGATGCCAGCTAAGGGCCAACATTGCCAGCAGAGCTTTTTAAGGACAGTAGTCTCAGGTCAGATGTGTTAACTGTTCTGCATAGGAAGAATGAAGAAAAGGGAGATCTCAAGTATGGCATTTAGGTTTCTACCTTAAGCATGTGAATAGACAGTGTTGTCACTTATGGAGATGGAGAAGGCAAAGGAAGAACAGGTTTATGGGACAAATTTAGTATTTCAATTTTGAACATATAAAATTGGAGACACCTGTGTATGAGACAGCAGGTTAAACTGTGCTGTTGTAATTGTAAACAACCTTAAAATTTCAGTGGCTTAACACCACAAAAGTTTATTTCTCACATTAGTTACATGTCTTTTATGGCTTGACGGACGTTGGTGAGTTGGGGGTGCTGATGGAGGCTCCACCATCTAGAAAGTCAACTGTGACAGAAAAAGACACAACTGATGAGGTCTCATATCTGCCCTTCTATGCTTCAGTCTGGGAGTGACAGCCTCAACTGACTATAGGTGGGGCTGGGAAATGTGGGCTAGTAGACGGGATGTTTGATGAACACCACTGTTTCTGTCATAATATCCAGGTGGGAATATTACGTAGGCATCCACACACATGCATGTTGTTCAGACTTTCATTTTCAAGTTGTAAGCAGATAGGTGGTATGTAAAGCCACCATCACTTTCTCATGATCATAATCCCAATGGCCGAATACAGGCAATGTTATCACCCTTTTCTGGTTTGAAGGAGTAGGAAATCCAGATTAACTGATACTCTTCAAGACTCCCTGTAGTGAAACTAGCAACATACAAAGGTTTTCACTTGCTCACAAGATGGACTTTGGCTTAGGACTGAAGGCAGTTTTTGAACCTCTCTGAAGGAAACGTTTGGTCTCAGAAAAGCTCGCCTAGAAAACAGCTTGCTGCTAAGAGCAGAGCAGGGGGCTCACAAAGGTGGGAAGGGCCATCTGAAACTATTTATAGACAAAGATATTGAGGGGCAAGATCATAGAGGGAAAGCTGTTTTGGGTGACTGGGAACAAAACTCCTGCCAGGGCTACCACTAGGTGTCACTAGTAGGAAAGGGAAGCCTGAAAGAACAAATGGAAGGAACTGACACAAAAATTGGTTCCAAGGAGAGAAGTAGAAACTGCCCCCAAATGTCCTCAGGTAGAACTTTGTGGAAGTGTTGCTCACACTGGCTGGAACTGTTCTACTGCCAAGAAAAGAAAGAAAGGGGTTGGGGGGAAGGAAGGGGAGAGGGAGGGAGAGAGGGAGAAAGGAAGGAAGGAAGGAAAGGAGGGAGGGAGGAAAGGAAAGAAAAGGAAAATGACAGTAGGAATCATGAACTTTATTGTGAACTGTAATGACTTTCAAATGGACTTTATGGGTTCCTGCTGTTAACTCACATGCCTGTGCCAGCTAGGCTAGGCACACACCCAATTGTGCATGTGAATCTCAGAAGTGGAGAGGGGTAGTTTATTCTGCCTCCCACGACAGCTTTCTAAGCATTTCATATTTTCATGTGACCAACCACCTTAATACTTTAGGTAGAGATAAAAGAAAGTTTTGCATTTCTCTCTCATTCTTCTTGGGTACCTAAGAATGCTTATCTACTGAGGTCTCCAATTGATTCAAAATCATATTTAAAGGTCAGGGGATCTAAGATGTGTCTTATTTTAATGCCCGAATTATGCCAAAGAAAAAAAGAAGTACTTTTCATTAAAAATGGCAAACTTATTTAGTCCTTCAATGACACAAGCCGAGGATTGCTAACACGCTCCATGTGCCAATAAAATAATTTGGGACAGCTAAGAGATAATGTAAATTATAATAAATCCAAACATATTTTATTATCACTTTGGTAAAGCGATTCAACAAAACTAGATGGTTAATTTGTACCTGGTTCATTGAAACAAATGGTCAAAAAATGAAATTATCCCATAAAATATGACTGTCACCCTGAAACTATACTGAAAGGAATAGAAATAGCACTGGAGACAAATCCATTATTCTGAGCTTCTCAATCTTTTACATGTTTTGGCTCATAGAAAAAAATGGCATTTGTATGGCATACTGGGGTAAATGAATAAGGCTCTGGGGCTTCAGCTGCCCCTGGCCCGTTAGGCCTCTCAAGGACCTGAGATCAGTATGTCAGCATATTAAATATAGATTGTGGGTTTCAACCTTAAGGTCACACTGGAATCACTTGGGAGGTTAGAAAAAATATGTCGATTCCCCCACCTCCCATGACCCGTGGAGATTTCATTGGTTTGGGCATCACGAGTCCCAGGTGACTAAAGTGGGACCAAAGTTAAGAACCACTGCATTAGGAGATAGCCAAGGAAACTTAAAAAACCTACGAGACTCATCTAGCTTCCAACTTTGAACACAAGTATGAGGTGTGTGGGTTTTGTTTTGTTTTGGTTTTGTTTTTTTCTCAGAGAAGTATAAAGAGAAAAAACAAAGTTGCAAAGTTCAAAAACTAAAAGTGAAACCCATCTCCCCCAAGTAACCACTCTTAATTTTTTTTAAAGCTTATGTATATATCTACATATTTGTATCTCGAGAAATAATTTTTATTTACACCAAAGAAAGCACATTCCAATGTGCTCTTGAGTATGTGGCTACAAAGTAATTCACATGTCTACACTGTATTTTATTTAACCACTTCCCTGTTGATGCCCAGTTGAGCTACTGTCACTCTTTCCTTGCAATAAACATCTTTACAAATAGATTATATGCATCGTGACGAACTTTGGTAAATATTTTTATAAGCTAAGTTCCTATAAGACCCCTGAGTGAGTTTAAAGTCTGGATAAACGTGGTGAGCTCAACAAACATTTAAAAATAAACTGATGGCACCTACGTTTGTCAAACACGATTAAGACTGTCAGTTCGGAGGTCCCGGCGGAGCGCGGGTGGTTGGCGGCCGCTGTCAGATGGGGTCGTCGGCCAGCTGAACCCCAGATGCCGTCCCGGGGGCGGGGTCACGCGCGCTCGGGTCACGTGGGCAGCTTCGTCCCGCCCCGCCCCGCGGAGCTCCACGCGGTGGCCGGAGCCCTGGCTGGCTCAGTAGCCTCACGCGGGGGCGCTGCAGCCGGGTCTCGCGGAGGTGGAGCAGGTGACTTGAGGCAGGTAAGTTCTGTTCTGGCCGCGGGGTTGGGCGGCCGGACGCCGGGCGGGGTCACGAGGCTGGCTGCTTCCGGCCGGACGGCGGGCCCGGGCTCGGGCTTCCGGCGGCGGCGGCGGCGGCGGCGAGTTGGAGCAGGCGAGGGCGGGTGTTGTGTGGCCTTTGCTCCCGGCCCTTCTGAGCACTGCAGCTCTGCCGGCCTCGATGCCGCGTTCCTTAACCGTTAACCCCCAGCGCAGGCTTCCGCCCGTGCACTGCGGGGTCACCGCGCTTGTTCACCGTCGAGTCTGAGCCGCACCCTGGACCTGCCGCCTCCGTGGGCCTTTTTTAACAAGCTTTCCTGGCATTTGTGCTCTCTCACTCGTGAAAACTGCTCCAGGGTTTCTGCAGCCCCAGCCGTTCTAGTTATCCGTCTCCTGAAGTCTGCAGGCGGAACGATCAGCCACATCTGGACAGCCACGCTCGGGCTGTCTCTGCGGTTTTTCAGCGCCGGTCGGTCTGAGAACTGCAGGCCGTATTTACTCAAACGTTAAACACAGCTTGAAGTCCTCGCTCAAAAGCTGTCAGAGCTTGCAGCCCTTAGAAATGGCCGCGACCGTGATCGCAGCGTTTCCCACGCTCCGGCCCTACTCTAGACACTTGACTATGGAGAGGCATTTATCCCTCACCACCGCCCTACGTGCAGGGGTTTCTTATAGCCGCTCACCTGCAGCGCAGCGAAATTAGGCGACTTCTTCCAAGTCACGCAGAGCCGGGATTTGAACCCAGGTGAGCGCACCTGGTGCTCAAAGATCTCTA